>NW_026555334.1:23926079-24103142 GCF_029017545.1 Prosopis cineraria
AAAGCTGCCGCTGCCGCTGCCGCTGCTGCTGCGGATTGGTATTCTGTTATTGATAGCCAATTTTAGCTACACAGGTGGAAATTTTCACTTGACGTAAACCATGAAACTTGTGTTAACTCGTTGTAAAATAAATAAAAGAACAGCTCAACAAATATTTTAGAATTGATAAGTCGAGATGATGAAATGATAATTAAAGAGAACTAGCACCTTCATTAGCATGTCTCTATCTCCACGAGGCAAAAGCGGGCTGCCAGCTTGAACAGGTGACCCAACATTTGATACCACATCATTGAAAGACCACTGTTGCTTAGGCCCATATTCCTATTATTCAATAGCATTCTAAGTCGTCTATTTTCATCATTAGCAGATGATGATGCAAGATTTTGTTGAGCAAGCATAAGATGCTGTGGCGTCAACATTTGATGTTGATGAAAAGGCTGAGGGCCCTGCATAAAAGCTTTTTGTGGTTGGAGAATAACAGAGCATAGTTGATCCAACCCCCAGTAAGGGACAGAAAAATCTAGTAAATAGTGAAACATAATTACTCAATTATTGAGTTTTCTTGATTTTGTGACTGTAGATTACTAAGTACAGTGCTCGAGGCTTTAGATAATAGGTCACATTTTCTAACAGATGAAGATTTTGTAGGACACAGAGATACAGTAAGAGCAGAGTAACCTCCAATATATTGAAACTCTAAGGGAGGATATATCATTTATCAAATTTGCAAGACCAGATACATGGCCCAAACTAATATATCCAATTTAAATAAAAAAAAAAGAGGATAGAAAACTACTTACTTTAAGTGGCCACCCCTTGAGAGTCAAATTGTTGTCACCTTGATTCGATCCTAACAAAAAGAAATCTCCTGTTGACTAAATCTTTGTGTGAAGATGGTCAAACAACAATGTGAAAATGTACATGTTAAATTCCAAAACATTCTTCACCATAAGAGTAATGCAAAGAGAAAATTATTTTCAGATCAAATCATGCTCACTAACTACTTCAAGTAGATTAATGCAAGTCAATTGGAGCAAAGAAAGAATGCAACAAAAGATTACCAGGAATTCCAATCAATGATCCTTCAGGGCCAGCAACTCTTGGATTTAAAACATGATTTATCTCACTTTTTATATCCTGGTTGATTCATAATGGCAAGTCAGGGAAACCCTTTAAAAAGGAAAAAGTTTTGAGGTCACTCCGATAATAATATGGAAAAATATCAATCAAGAATCGTTGGAGAAAATTATATTAATCAAAGATTACTTATTATCAAAAGAGGAATGAATAATTGTTAATTTGGGTTATTTTTTTTTATCAACAAGTATCAATTTAAGTTTTAACAATAACTCATTTTAAATTAACAACAGTTTATTCAAGCTTTTTTTCCACTCAAATTTTATCAACTACTGTGTTTTATTTGACTTGAAGTTGTTTTGATATGGTGAACATATAGCTTTAATTTTAAATGGATTGAAAATTTTTAAATATGGTTTGTGTGTTGTGCCTCTCTTTATAAACTCTGAATGCACATTCTCTTATCATCTCAATCTCTTCGTATGTATAAATGAGGTTTCTTGATGTAATTTATTTTCTTAGAGAGGTCCTCTCATTGGCTTGGGAAGGACATAAGTTAGGTGAGTCATGCTGTGTCACATTTTAATTATGCTTTTAATTAGATCATAATATGCATAATTTTGTATAAGATACAATTGCATTTTATTTTATGTGATTTCTAAATTTATAAATCAAACCATCTAATCAAAATCTTAAGTCATAATACTGTCAATTAATAAACATTTGTCAAAACCTAGATCACTCAATTGTAGGTTCCACCAAAGTGGATACATCTAGGTTATCTTAGTGAGACAAGCGTGAGTAATGGTTCTACTCACAAAAATTCATTATCGTTTGACTTAATTGAGATTATCAAAATAACTTTAGATCTCAAGGCATTAGATTAGATTGAACATGCTAGATCATATGATAATTGAATCCCATAAAGATCTAAGAGTTACATGTAATATAATTGGTAAATGAGTTACCTCCCTAAATAACTTAATTTTAAGTGTCCTACCAAAGCGGACTTAAATTTAAGTGAAATATGGGTCTTAGCCCACTAATCAAATTTTGAGGATTGTTAGTTTTAGTGGGAGATATAAAATTAACTTTGTGTATTTTATTAGTATAGAATCATATCGACTAGTAACACTACTACACTGTTATTGTGATCGGTCCTTGAGAAAGACAAACTTTCTTGACTAGTTAAGAACTTGAGAATTGTTCTCAAGCAAAAAAAAAAAGGCATATGTCCTAGATGAATCCGTTCTTGAAGAGCCTGTGAACAATGCTCCAAGAGCTCAAAGGGATGCTTATATGACGCACACCTATGACTTGGTGGATGTAGGTGTTGGAAATTGTGCCCTAGGGCCAATCATTATACTATGCACATTGTTATTTAATGAATTTCTATTTTTTTATCATATCAATTACATGTTCAATATGATAATTGTATCCTTGGACAAACTATAGTGATTGTCCTAAATGTCCCTAGTTGGTCATCTTTGAGGGATCATAGATGAAACAAGACTAGTGTAACTTTGATTAGTTATAAAGATACAAATTAAAGTCATAGGCACTTGAAAGAGTACAAGGTGCTGGACCGACCCACTATGAGAAAGCTGCATGGTACAAGTCATAAGCTTATCTCATATGTAACTATATCACTAAACACTTTTACTTGAGATCATCATGGATTTCTACATGATGACAATTGAACTTTGACCTAGTTAAAAGTCACTTTTGATTGGGTGATCATAAAGGCTATGATTTAGTTTAGTGATATTTATGCAGAAGAATATGAGTGGTCAAGATGAAATTTATCCCTCACATTAAGTGAGAGCTATTACTGGGCCTCTCGATGAGTAAGACTGAGAAAATATATGACCATACTATAATGGAAAGAGTTTTTCCATTACTATTGTTAGTCTACTCAGAGATCGAGAAAGTAACGGTCGAGTAAAGGAGATTGACAATTCCATGTATCATACTTGACCGAAATATTGTGTGATAAAAGGGATGTAATATAGTTGCATGATAGTAACATTGAAACATCGATTCCCATGTGAATTGGGTAGTTGCAATGTTTTGCTAGAGGTTACTTGTGACTTGTGGGCTAATAGCGTAATTAGCCTACTGCCAATTTCATATAGGCTTATAGGTCGCACACAAGAACAACTCAACTCAAGCTATAATATCTAAGTTCATTGAATCTGGAATATGTCTAGATTCAATAAATGTAATATAGGGTGAATGAATTATATACATATATATATAAATATATATATATATATATATATTTGAATATTTATTTGATAAATATTTATATATATATTTATATCAAATTTAAAATATAATTATATATATATTTGAAATATATATATATATATATTTTCATATGTGTATATATATTAGCGATATATATATATATGATATATGTATATGATATATAAAATTAAATATATATAATATAATGTATATATATTTTTTCAAAATATGTATGTGTATATATATATATTCGTATAAATATAATATAATATGTATATGTGATATATATTATATTATATTTTATTATATTATATTAGTTTTAAATTTAATTTTATATGATAGATTAAATTTATTAACTAACATGATATGAGAGAATATCATATCAGTTTTATAATTTAAATTTATATAATAAATTTGAATTAGATATGATATTATAGATTAAATTTATGAGATAAATTTAATTATATTTTTGTGGGCCTTTTAAGTGGAAGACGAAAACCCTTATCTATATAATATATATAGATAGGGATGTCCTTGATGAAGGACGAGAGATTTAGAAAGGTTCTGATGGCAAAAACACTTTGAGAGCCATGAAACACCCTATAGAAAGAAAACTAACGTTCAAAGAAGAACGAACGCTGGGAGCGCTAGCATGCTATTCGAGTTAGTGAGCTATTCGTGTGAACACTAGTAGAGGAAGCAGATGTACATTATCAGCTCCTGAGATCCAAACTCTTAAAGAGAAGATGCGCCAAGTTTGAAGAATTAAAAGGTAACTCTTCTATTCATCTTGACTTAAATGAGTTTGTTCGGTCCATATCATGATAGGGATTTTAAAATTTTAATCTTCCACTGCGCCTCTCTATCTAATAGTAGGATGCCTAATGCTAGCTATCATGGTTCCAGAACTTCAAAGAGATTTTGAACATATGGAGGCTTTTGAGATGATTATACATCTTAAGGAAATGTTCCAGCAACAGGCAAGGCAAGAGAGGTATGAGATCATAAAGGGCTTACATTCTTGCAAGATGATCGAGGGTGCATCAGTTAGCACTTATGTCTTAAAAATGAAGAGCTACATTAATCACCTTAGGAGGCTCAAATTTCTCCTAAGTTAGGAGTTAGCTATAGATTTGATCTTAAACTCACTCCCGAAAAGTTATGACCAGTTTGTTCAGAACTATAACATGAACGACATGAAGAAATCCATTTTATAATTGTATGGGATGCTTAAAACTACTGAGTAAAACATTAAGAAAAAGCCTAGTACTATTTTGATGGTTCAAAAAGGAAAGGGTATGAAATAAAAAAGCAAAGGCAAGGGCAATGGAAAAGGTAAAGGCTTAGATGGTAAGACCAAAGAGTTAAACAAGCCCAAAACCAAGCCTCTAAAGGAAGGATTTTGTTTCTTTTGCAATGAACCTGATAATTGAAAGAGGAACTGTAAGCTCTAGTTAGAAGATCTGACAAAGAAGAAGGATAGGGGACTACTCCTTTAGGTATTTATGTTATAGACATTCACCTTTTTACTTCTTCTGTATGGGTATTAGATACTACATATGGTTCTCACATTTGTACAAATGAGTAGCCCAAAGACAATAAAAAGCTAATGAAGGGTGAAGTAGACCTACGAGTTCGAAATAGAGCAAGAGTTACTACTTTAGCCATAGGCATTTATGAATTAGTTTTGCCCAGTAGGCTTTTGTTAGTTTTGAACAATTGCTATTATGTCTCTACTTTGAGTAGTAACATTGTTTCTCTTTCTTATTTGGATAAGGAAGGTTATACTTCCATTACCAGAATGGTAAATGTTCTATTTATCAAAATGACATTTTTTATGCTCATGGTGATTTGCATTTTGATCATTATCTTTTAAATTTGAAACATTATAGTAATGAAAACATCTATGGCATTGTCATCTTGACTATATAAATGAGAAATGCATTTCTAAGCTCCATCAAGATGGACTTCTCAACTTATTTGATTTTGAATCTTATAACACTTACGAATCTTGTTATTAGAAAAGATGACAAAAGCATCTTTTACTAGGCATAATGAGAGGGCTAATAACTTATTGGGACTCATACATATAGATGCATGTGGACCAATAGGTACAATTGTCAGACAATGTTATCTATACTTTATTACTTTTATTGATGGCTATAGTGGGTATAGATATATCTACATAATGAAACACAAATCTGAATCTTTTGAAATGTTCAAAATATTCCAAAATGAAATACAAAACTAACTTGGCAAGACTATTAAAACTCTTTGATCTAATCGAGGAGGTGAATAGTTAAGCCAATAATTTATTGATCATCTCAGGAGTTGTGGGATAGTCTCACAATTAACTCCTCCAGGAATACCACAATGGAATGGCATTTTTAAGCAAAGAAATTAGACGCTATTAGATATGATTTAATCCATCATGAGTCAAGTAGATCTTTCACCATCCTTTTGGGGCTATGCACTAGAAACAGCTGCATTCACATTGAACTGTGTTCTATCTAAGGCCATTAAAAAGACACCATATGAGATATGGATTGGGAAGAAGCCTAGTTTATCTTTTCTCAAGATTTAGGAATGTGAGGTATATGTGTTAAGAAACACGCCTCAAACAAGTTAGCACCCAAATTCACAAAGTTTGTTTTTATGGGTTATCCTAAAGAAACAAAAGGATACTATGTCTACAATCCCATTAATAACAAAGTGTTTGAAATTTGAAATGGTATCTTTCTAGAAAGAGAATTTATCTCTAAAAGGATCGATGTGAGCAAGATACATCTTGAAGAAATTTAAGAACTAAAAAATAGCATAGAGTCATAAATGAAAAACCAAGAAGACTTGCAAGAAGCAATTAAGTTTGCTTAAACAACATAAGGCCCATGAAGGTCTAATATGATACGGTATTAGCCTCAGAGATATGGATTTCTAATTAATGAGTGTCGTGATGTGTTGCTTATTGAAAGCAATGAGACAACCACCTACTAAGAAGGAATAATGGGGCTAAATTCTAAGAAATAGCTAAATGCAATAAAGTCTAAAATGCAATTTGTATATGATAATAAGATGTGGACATTAGTCGATCCGCTTGCAGGTATAAAAACCATAAGACACAAGTGGGTTTTCAATGAGAAAACTGACATGGATGGCAAAGTAAGTGACTTCAAGGCATGATTGGTTGCAAAAGGATTCACCCAAACTCATGGTGTAGAATATAATGAAACCTTTTCTCAGTTGCAATCGCCAAATCAATCAGAATGCTCCTTGCTATTACAACATATTATGACTATGAAATATGGCAGATAGATTTTAAAACAGCATTCCTTAATGAATGTCTACTTGAGGAAGTGCATATGACATAACTTGGAGGTTTTGTGCATCCAAATGATTCTAGTAAGGTGTGCAAATTTCAAAGATCCATTTATAGATTGAAGCAAGCATCTTAAAGTTGGAATCAACATTTTGATAAAGTAATCAAAGAGTTTGGATTCATTTAAAACATCGATGAACCTTGTGTTTATAAAAGGATTGATGGCAGCATAGTTATATTTCTAGTGCTATATATAGATGACATCTTACTCATTGGGAATGATATTCCTACCTTACAGATGTCAAGCCTTAGTTAGAAAAATCTTTCTCTATGAAGGACTTAGGTGAAGCCACTTACATCCTAGGGATTAGGATCCATAGAGTTAGATCCAAAAGGCTTATAGACCTAAGTCAGGACACATACACAGACAAGATACTGCATAGGTTCAGTATGTAGGATTCAAAGAGGGGTTACATCACCATGTCTCATGTAATGCCCTAACGACATTACCATATAATCTTCCATGTGATCTATTCATTAAAATAACATTAAAAGCTTTAGGATCCTAATGTAAAACTTTTGAAAATCTCGTTATAGTAACCATTTAAGTTATTGAAAATAACACACAACGGAAGCATTCAATCATAGATAAGTAGATCTTAATAGAAATTAACTCAAAATATCAAAATTTACACAAAAAGTAGCCATATGTCATAGCTTGTGCAGCATGCACCATGACATGTGGCATAGGGATCTCAGCAACATGCTCTGTGCCATGCACTGTAGCATGTTGTCTTACGTTGATACATACGCTGCGGCGTACATACCAAAATTTTACTGTCAAATTTCAAAATTTGATGTGGATTTTGGATGTGTGCCATTTTTGCATCCGATGTCTAATTAGAGTGATTCTAGTGCCTACATGAAGCTGGTTTCATAATCTAACTAATGACATTAGTTTCACTTAAATTTGAGATTCCATTTAAAAATTAGACACCTAAGTATATTTTGACCATTTTATGTCTAAATTTTCCACTTAAGCATCACTAAATGAAACCACTAGTCATTAGCTACTTCTAGGGCCTTGATAATATCCAAACGAACAAATAACACTTGATCAAACAGTGACATACACTATATAATACATGTATACACATTTAGCCTGTAAATTACCCATAACACATAATTTGGGCAACTTCACATTTTTCATTTGCTTTCTGTAAATCAGGCTAAAACTTACACATAACATACACCATCACTTCTACACATACACATTCATCTACTAGCCTATATAGTCATTTCCATCACATACACACATACACACATAATGGGCTAGGATACCAAAACCACATGTACACAAACATTCACAATTTTACACATGCTCATGGATTATTTGTTCCTATGGAAACTTATACACATGTTCCATACTTTTAGCTAAAACATTCTTTACACTATTTTACAATGGGCTTTCAGTAGAAATCTATACTCTTGGCCCAAATTCTTTTCTTTTGCACCATTAGTACCAGAGCCTAAAAAATATAAATAAGCACAGGTGAGATCAAAATCTCAATAACCAATATAACTCATTTAATGCCCATTAATACAAATAACCACGTCAAAGTAATAGCTCATACATATATTTATCAAATACTTATAGAGTTTCTTCTTTTCAAAAATATTTTTGCATAATTTCCAATCATAGTATGTTCATCTATCCACCGAGCCTTCAAAGCTCTCCGACATGAAACCATAAGCTCTAATGGATTAACCACATATTGACCTAAGCACACCTTTAGTGGTAAAAACACCTAGCCAAAAGTAATCTATCCCACCTACGGACTATGGTTTTCCTTATCTCACACACTTGTGATAGAGGCATTATTGACTCATAACTATACCTTAACGGGTACTAAGGAGTTTCCAGACTACCTGAATGTCCCATGGTAATAGTCCTAATATAATGCTGTACCAAATTACCCATGATACCAGCCCGTATAATGCTATACTGGATGTCCCATGGTATCAGCCTGATTATACGGATTTGTTCACTCCCATCTCCATACAAACACATCCACAGATATCTTGGGTGAATTCACACCCTCTATGATCATGCTTTTTACATATGTTTCATTGCTTTTCTACAATTTACACCACACACACATATATATACATTTATATAGATCAATCTAAACTAATGATCATCAAATTTCTATATTACAAATCAATTTCATGATAAAACCATTTACAATGTAAAATCATGGATAGAAACTAACAAAAACCTCAATTTCACAATTATGCAATTACTTTTACACAGTTATAATAATTAATAAACATAATAAACTATATGGTTACCTCAACCCTTTTGTTCGTAAGAAAGGGTTACTCATTTATATCCTTACCCATGTCCCATTCCTACTAATAACAGTCACACACAAGAATCTACACTAAATTGACAACCAAAGTCAATTATTTTTTATTAACTAAAAGTGCTAATTATAATAAATTAAGCACCTAATCACTACTATTTTTCTTATTCATGTTCATTCACATGTATTACAACTAACTATCACTCAATTCAAATATTAACCTTTCCATAACCAAATTTCTCTCATTATTCTCTCTCTAGATTAGGATAAATTGAGCCTATAACTTTAAAGCTTTATCATTCTGATTCATACCAGTCATAAAGTACTAGTTTAGTTCTAGAGAACCTTTCTATTTCTATAGGGTAAGAAATCATCTCCTTAAAACTTTAGAATTCAATTTCTCAATAGTTTAAACTAAGAGAAAAGAGGGTAGAATTAGAGGTTAAGGTAGTACGAGACTTACCGGATAAGTAATAGGTCAGAAACATCATCCTTGTTCCCGAAATAGCTAGCCCTAACAAAGATCTCCTTCTTCTCCAACCTCACGCTCTTTTTTCTCTATTTCCTTCTGATTTCACAAGCTAGACATGTACTAATTAACCAAAATTCTATGCCATATGCTACGGCATATTCCTGCACAAGTCGCAACACGTAGCACAATGAGGGAACTGCTTATTGTACTCACACTCTCTACTTCGTAATGCCATTCTTCCACTCTTATCTGTTCATATAAAATCCCTAAAAGTGAAAATATCACTCCACCATCTAGAACTCTAATATTAAATTACTAATTCATTTCCTAATTAGAATTAATGCAAGAATAAAAAATTTGAGATGTTACATCACATGGCATTCATCTCAATAAAGACCAGTGTCCTTGTAACAGTCCTTACGCCACCCCACCAAGGGTCTTTTAGATTAGAGCCTTAACCACTCGTGCAGCGGGCCCAACTTTCCCTAAGGTAGTACTTGAGTTATTCTTCACCCTACAGACTTGAACCTCCAACATCTACCACCTTAAAGAAGTTAAGGCTAGGTCTGGTACTATTGAGTAAAGTGCCTTTCATGTTATAGCCCTCACCCTACCCTCTTGAGGGTCTTTTGGACTAGGCTCAATGACTCAATAATACCAGACTTACCCTCAACTTTATTAAGGTGGTAGAGGTTGGGGGTTCGAGTCTGGAAAGGCTCCAAAAGACCTCTTTGATAGGGTGAGGAATTACCTAAGTATCTCCTTAGGGAAAGCTAGCCTGTGCTGCCATGAGGTAGGTTGAGCCTAGTCCAAAAGACCCCCGGGAGGGTGGGGTGAGGGCTGTTACAGTCCTGGTAGATGAAATCAGTGATATCACATAAGTAAGGTTCTATATGCCTCAGCAATTAGATCTATCATGTATGGCACACTGTGTACTCAACTAGATGTCTCATATGCCTTGAGTATGACTAGTAGTGTAACATTCTAATTTTCAATCTTGAAAAAACTAGTTGCTAATCAAGGTTAAATTAGTAATTAGTGGATTGATTATGGTTTAGATGTTGAGTTAGTGTTTTGTGTTGATTGGCTATGGTATTGGTAGGATTGAAGGGTAGAATAGAAGTTCGAGGCATAACGAGTGAGCACAAGTGAAATTAACCTTACTATGCCATACGCCGCGGTGAAAGCTATATACGCCATGGTGTATTGCACAGATTTTACTTAAAGCTAACATGATTAGCTCCTGAAATTAGAAGAGACAGTGGTGGAAAACACATTTGAGAGGAGGAAGAGTTCTTCTTTATTAAGGCAAGAATTATCCGACTATCCAGAGTCTGCTGTGGTGGAAAACACATTTGAGAGGAGGAACAGTTCATCTTTATTAAGGTAAGAATTATCTAACTATCGAGAGTCTGCTTCTGCTAGTAAATTATTAGGTAAGTAATATACAGCCCTAAGCTCCATTTCTACCCTATTTCAATGAATTTAATTGGTTAAGAAATTGAATCAGGAAGTTTTAAGTTGTTGGAATCTAAACGAAAGGTTTAAAAAGGGCTATCGAATAAGGAATTCAGGTTTTATGACTAGTCTAGAATTAAATAGTTGAGCTTTAAGAATTTAGGCTCAATTAACCTAAAAAGTTAGGTTAAAATGGTAAAATTGGTTGGATAATTGATTTAGGATGTTATTATGGTCATTTGAGTAGCTTATAGGGCCAATCACTATAAATGGTAGACTTATAAATTCAAAAGGTGTTAGTTGAACTGTTTTACATGTTACGAGATTTGATTTAGTTGAATCAATAACTATACTAAGTGTTGAGAATTGACCTGAGGACATTATGTTTTGTAGATTGAGCACCTGTGATGTTGCTTGTGAGAATCTATAACTTAGAAGTCCTCTGTGATTGGTAACCTTTGATAGCAAGGTTAAAAGGTAACTGGAGTAACCTCTTTACTTGTTAGTTTCTGAAATTATTTACAAGTATTTTTATATAACTATATGTATTGTGTTATGAACTGATAGAGTAACAGTATTGTGAAAGAATATGCATGCGGGTGCATGTGTATTGATTGAAATGAATTTAAAGAGGCATACGCATAAACATACGTATTGCATCTGTGAGTATACCCTAAGGGTAAGGGGTTGCGGCCCTACTTTGGGTAAGTCTAGGAAGTCCTAAAGATCTCGAGCATAGAGCTTGTCTCCATTGAGACAGACCTAGGAGATCCTAAAGATCTCGAGTGTAGAGCATGATTCCGCCATGACAGACCTAGGATAATGAATGATCCATGAGTATACCTAAACTAGGATAGGGGGTCGAGGTCCTTATCTGTGTAAGGCTAGGACACCCTAAAGATGTCAAGCATAGAGCTTGACTCTACCACGACAGACCTAAGAGACCACCTATGCGTGAAAAGGATACCCGGTCTGAGCAGAGGTATGGTGGGCCCTGTTCTATGTGACCGGAAGTCTTGGTCCAAGCATAGAAATTGCTTAACTAGATGGAACTAGGAATGCATGAGCATGATCATGATGAGATTGATGAGAATGAATTCTTATATATGCATATGATATTGCTTTTACTAAAAAACATATTGCTTTATCTCTTGTTTATGATTTTGTTTACTAACCAATATTTAGGTTATATCTGAGTTATTAGGACGTATGTCTCACTCTATTACTTTTGTACACAGGTGAAAAGAGCACAAGAAGGCTGGGAAAGGAAGTGAGCAAAGAGTAGCTTCACTTGATAATGGTATGACTACATTGAGTGAAATGAATGTATAATATGTTGTTAAGGTTTAAGTTGCCAACTAGGATGCATAAGTGTATGTGAATATGAAAATATGAATTGTGAATGAAAACTTGCTTGGATGTGTATATATATATTTGAGATATTGTATCTCATTGAGGGTGCCCCAATAGTGGGTACATGGGTAAGCCTAGATGCTAATCAATCAAGTGTATGTCATTATGTAACTTATTCCACTTGTACATATGTGTTAAATGTGAAATTAATTGTGAATTGTATATATATTTGAGAATTTAACACAAATGGTGAGGCTAAGCTCCATTTGGAAGAGTTGAGTATATTATGATTTCCAACCATATGGTGAGGTGGAGACCTATATGTAAGAATTAGATAGTTGATAGTGGAACAGGTCTATGTATATTTGTGATTATTTGTGTATTCCTCATATAAGCCCATGATTGTGTAATGTGGCATTGGGAGGTCACTTTGAGTAAATGATGTGATATATGTGATTTAATGTGTTAATCAAGTGTATACAATCCTTTTGGACTTAGTTGAAGGCCCAAAATTGTAACATCCTAAATTTCTTAATCTTGTGATTTGATGTTGATTAGGGGTAAATTGATAATTAGTATAGGATTAGAGATTGGGTGATTAGTTGATGATTTGTATCTTGGGGATGTTAAATGAATAGATATAGGTGGAAGGATCACGTTTTAGGTTGAAATGTGTACGCATAGTAAGGATTCTTCTCATTGTGCCATATGCCGAGGCTAGTGCTATGTGTGCCGCGGTGCATGGACTAGAAAGTAAGTTTTTAAGTCATGAAATTTGATGAATTTTAGAAGGGAGAAATCAGAAACACATGGAAGGAGAAGAGAAGGGCTGCTATGCTAGGATAAGATATTTTAGAGTCGTGGAAGGTGCTTCTGATCAGTAACTTAGTGAGTAAGCTACGTATAACCCTTACCCTCCATTCTACCCAAATTTCTCTAAATATAAGTTATAGGGAAATTGAATCGGTGAAATTTTAAGGGTTTGATTCTTGCCCAATAGTAATAAAAAGGTTCTCGGGAGTTAAATTAGAGCTTTACGACTAGTTTAGAGTTGAATAATAGAATTTTAAACTCGTAGGCTCAATTTGGCCCTAATTCAAGGAGATTTTAGGGTGAAAATCTTGTTTAACTAAAATGAGATTGGTTAAGGTGATATAAAGTGATAATCGAGTAGTAATGGACTTAAAACGAATAAATAGAAAAGATTTTAAACTCGTATGATGAAATGAGTAATTTAGGGCTAAGATTGAATTGTGAATATGTTATGGATGTGATTATATGTTAATATGTGTTGAGAAAGTGCCAAGTTGTGCCACGTTGTAACAAATTGTGAAAAGTTGTGAAATGTGAAAATTGACCGTTAAGGGATCAAATTTTAATATATGTGTGTGTATGTGATATATTATGATTAATCAAGTGTAATAGGTCCTTTTAGACTTGGTTCAAGGCCTTGTGTGGTCTAATAAGAGAAAGAGATCGATTTGAGTGCTTGGGTGCTCAAAATTTCCAAAAAAATGACTTTTTACACCTGGGTGTCTAAATTTTGATCGAACCATTAGATTGTGTCCAAACCTTTTCTCATTAGCTAGATTATGAGATAAGCTTCATGTGGGCGCTTGAATCATTCCGATCGGACATTATATATGGAAATGGTGCACGCCAGAAGTTTAACATTTTGCTATCAAAATGATAGCAGAACTTTTAGACTGGCAAGTTGTAACATCCTAAAAATTTTAAGACTCAAATTTATTTAAAAAAAATAAATAAAAATAAAATAAAATATCTATAATTAAATTAAAATTTAGAATAATTTAATAGAGGCCCAGAGTTTGAATTTTACTAAGCAAAAGTTTGGTTTTATTTATTTTTAACTATGGGAAAAATTACCAAAGTTGACCCGGGCTTTTGTGCAATAATAAAAAATGTTGGGCCCTTTCTTGTAATTTTCCCCAAACTTTTTGACCAGCAATTTAAAGACCCAAATTGATGCAGAAACGCAGAAATTGAGTTGGAAAGGAAAGGAAAGGAAACGTATGAGAGGGAGAGAGGAAGAAGAGAAGAGAAAGGGAGGGAGTTAGGCTTGGATCTAGGAGTCTTTGCGACCGTTGCGAGCTCGGCTACACGATAGGTAAACTTCCTACTTCAATCCTCTTCTCTTTCTCTTGATTTTCTTCAATTTTTGGAAGAGGAAATTTTTTGGATTTTGATCCCAAAGGCTTTATTCTTGTAAGCTTTTATTTCTTTGGATCCTAGGGAGCATGTTTTGAGTTTCTAGATAGTGATCTAATATTTTGAGTGGATAATTGGATGAAAAGAGGTGTTTTGGGCACAAAATAAACCTTGAGAAATTGGGTTTTTGCTCTTCAATGGTTTAAGCTTATTGATTTAGTTATAATTTTGCTATTTGAGCCCAATAAGATTTAAATTAAGGTTTGGTTTTCATTATAAGGGCTAATGGTGAAAGTTGGTGACACTAAGTGAAGGTTTTTAATTGATAAAAAATTATATAAATTGAAAATTAGCCTAGTGATGGCTAATAAATGGTTTTGGTGGTTAAGTGATACTATGTGAATGGTTGGTTTAATATATGGACCATTAGGTTGGATTATGACTCATAGAGCCAAGTTGTGTGGTATGAGTTATAGTCTTCATTAATGCTATTTTTCATAATAAGTGATGTGGATCACTTATATGTTGTAGAAAATTGTTGGTGGAACTTATTGAGAAGTAAGGAACAAGCCGAGCCCTATTTTGTACAAGGGAAACCCTTTTGGTACCAAAGGGTTGAGGTAACAGGGGAATTTATATTTCTTATTACTTTGTTTTAGCTATTTTTGAATAAATATTACTAGTTATCATGCATTACATGTTTTAAAAGATTAAATGTGCTTTATAAGGGGTTATGGGGTACTACTTTGATTATAGTGCAAATATGTTTTCTAATTGTTTAATAACAATGTTTTTATGGAAATGAGATTTATAAATATTATACTACTTTAGAGTGTTGAATGGTCAATACTCAGGAAAGGTAGACAAGAGTAAAAGGCATGATCTCGGTGGGAGTTCACCAATGAGAAGGTGTGGATTTTTGATATTCTATGGCACACTGTCAGTACTCAGTGTTGTCTTACGTATTGTGGGCTCAGTGCACTAAAGTGGTTAGTGTATTGAGTGTTCGACACCTCTCAGTGGGGGAGGGAATCCGACATATGAAGTGTGAGGTTGAGTGCCTAGGCCAAGGTAGCCCTCACATGGAGAGTAAGTCGGGCTGGCTCTGGGAGGGAGTTAGCTTTGACTGCTCAGGATTCACGTCGAAGGGGCATAGGCGGTTCGGTGGATTAGATCATGCCTTAGATTATGTTTTGTGCCTGTGGAGGTACAAGTAGGTATAAGGTTTACCTGCGAGTTAAAGAGTGCCAAGGGGCATTCTGTTGGTCATGAAAGGCCATACCGGCCTAGGTCATGCATTCATGCATTTTAAATGGCTAAATTATATACTATGTTGAATTTATTATTCATTTATTTAATTATGGCTTACTTTGTAATAATCAATATAGATTTCACTGTTACTGAGACTGTGGTTGTCTCACCCCTTTCTTTTCAATATTCTAGGTCCAGGCGAAGGATCCAGTGGTGGACGGGGAAAAGAGCAAAGCTAGGGGTTTGCTTGTGATTTGTAAAGAACTGCAACCCCTTTCTTTTGAGCAAATATATTGTAATGTATTTAAGATTAGGGTGCCAGTAGGATATGATTATGTGTGTGTGTGTGAATATGTGTGGATTGTGTGCTTGTGTATGAATTTTTGTCTGTTTGCAGACTTGTGGCTAGGAAACTTGGTTATGGTGTGTGGTTTTGATGGATTTACTTAGTAGACCAAGTTTCTATTACAAGCAGATCTTTATTTTGATATATATGTGATTTTATAAGCAAATGCAAAGTGGTTGCATTGCAAATGGTGTGCTATGGGAAAACATACAGCTTGGATAGAGAGAGTGGGTGCGTGGGCCCCACAAGGAGCTCTGAGCCAAGTGAAAATGTTTAGCATATATATTTATATAAATACATGGTATTTGGATTGATTTGTGACCACTCTTGTATGATTTGTGCATTTTGGGGGTTTAGGGTCCATTTTGGGAAATGGCACCCGGGTGGTCAAATTTTGATGTATGGGGTTTTTCCATCATTTGAATGTTCTATCAGGTGTTTTTAATCTTATTTGACGTGTCCAAAGTGTTCCCACAGGTTTGTGACCATTAGGATGAGATTTGGACAATTTTGAAAATGGTTTTTACCAAAAAGCTGCACTTTTGCATCTAGGTGTCCAAATCTTAATCCGACCGTTGGATTTCTCTAAAATTTGGGTCACAAGTAAAACCTTTTATAAGCTTCGTGTGGGCTTTGGAATCACATCGATCGGATATCGGACGGAGAAACGACGCACTTCGGAATTTGGTCTGGAGGTGCTGTCATGACAGCATTAAATTGCTGTCATGACAGCTACAGTGTTGATTTTGTAACCTGCACAAAATTCAATCCGTCCGTTGGATCTTTTCAAAATTTAGTATGCTAATAGTATTCTTTAAAGTGACATGTGGGCTTTGGAATCACTCCGATCGGAGGTCAGATGATGAAATGGTGCACTCCGGAAGTTGATCCGGAAGTGCTGTCATGACAGCTTTTTTAGCTGTCATGACAGCAAAAATAGTCAATCTTTTAACATGTCTAATTTTTAATCCGACCGTTGGATCTTTTTGAAATTTGGTACACTTATAGTACCCTTTGAATGTGACGTGTGAGCTTTAAAATCACTTCAATCGGAGGTCGAATGACGGAACACCGCCTCCTGGAAGTTGGCCCAGGAGGGCTGTCATGACAGCAATAAATTACTGTCATGACAGCATCTTTTTATTCCATTTTCGTCTAACTTGCTTCCGTGCGCTATAGGTAGAACCTATAATTATTTTTAAGGTTTTAAATTATTTATTTCTTAAGTTGGTTAGAGGATCAACTCCTTAACCACACTTAGTTTGTTTGAATTATGTGATTTTTGGATAACACTCAAGGCAAGTGTTACATTTGGTATCAGTTTTAGGTTTATGATTCCTTTTTCCTACTTGGCACCTTAAATACATTACTTTTATGCTCTTTCCCTTCTACCACTAACCTGGACTAATATGGTTTTTCTTTCTCTGGCTTGTTCCTTTAGGAGGGGAGAAAGGTCCGTACGCTTGTAGCCATACACCTTTCAGTTCTAATATGGCTCGAAGGGGAAGGGGTAGATCGAGGAATGAGGAACGACCACCACCTCTACCTCCTCCGCCTCCACCTCCGCCTCCACCTCCACCACCACCACAGGGGACAGATGCAGTCATGGCTAGGCTGCTTGAAGTTATGGTGGATATACAGCAAAATCTTAGAAGTCATACTGTTCCAGATCAGCATGTTGACCTAAGTGCTGGGCAGGGATCTTCTAGTACTATGGGAGCTCATGCACCAGTTGTTAATAATCGAGAGGATGACATATCTGAACCTTGGAAGGAATTCTCTCGCTCTAATCCGACTACATATGATGGTAGTATGCTTGATGGGAAAGCTGAAGAGTGGTTGGATCGGATGGAGCAGTTATTTACTGTTGTGAGGTGTACATCTGAGCAGAAGGTTATCTTGGCTACGATGCAGCTTGTTGGTGAAGCCAAGCATTGGTGGGATTCTGTTAAGCCCACAGATGGAAGATCTATGTCTTGGGATGAATTTAAAGAAAGATTTTATGATTTTCACTTTCCGCCAGCTTTCAGAGATGAGAAAGAGGCAGAGTTTCATGCATTTCAGCAGGGGGACTTAGACGAGGAGACTTTTATAAGAAAATTCAATCAGCTGTCTAAGTTCTCAACATATCTGAAGGCTTCTAATGATAGCAAGTGGAAAGCAAAGAGGTTATTAGAAAAGATGAGGCCAGAATACCGCCAGCAGCTATCTTTGTTAGGCGAGGCGACATATGATGAGATGTGCAATCGTCTGAGGATTGCCGCTCGTCGAGGCCGAGACACAGAGAGTAGCCGGAGTAGGGATACACGAGGTCGATTTTCTTTTGGGTTAGCTCCTACTGGTGGTGTATCCAAGAGAATGGGTTTTAGCTCTGGTTCTTCTTCTAGTGGCTCCTTTAGAATCGGGTCTTCTTCTGCTTCTGGTAATCGAAATTTAAATAGGGGTTCAAGATTTCAAGGTAATCGGGGTGGTAATATGAGATCTGGGGGTTCTCGTTTCTCTGGGAATGCTCCAGCACGTTCTTCACAGACCAGTCAAGCCCCAATTCTAAGTACAGCGAGGTCACCTTGCAATAGATGTGGTAGGGTTCATTTTGGTCGCTGCTTTGCTTGTTATAAGTGTGGAAAGTTAGGCCATTTGATCCGTGACTGCCCTGATTTACATGAGAGCTCGGACCGGAGGAACGTGATTCCTGGTAGAGTGTATACAGTATCTCAGGAGGAGGCTAGGAAGTCATCGAATCTAATCACTGGTATGGTTTCTATCTGTGGCCTCGATTTAGAAGCTTTGTTTGATTGTGGTGCGACGCATTCTTTTATTTCTGCCGAGCGCTTAGATAGAATGGCTATGCCTGTTGACCAGTTGCCCCATGATATAGAAGTTTCCTCTACTTCTGGTTTGGTTGGTCGATCCAGTATGGTATGTAGGACTAAGATGACTTTTAATGGGCAATCGACTTGGGTAAATATGATCAAATTACCTATGCAAGGAATTGATTTAATTATTGGTATGGATTGGTTGACAGCTTATGGTGCTGTCTTAGATTGTGTGGCTAAGACAGTGACTTTGGTAGAAGTACCGGAGGTGATCAAAGAATACCCTGGTCATTCTTGTTTTCTTTCTTCTTTACAAGTTGAAAGGTTGATTGAGCAGGGATGTGAGGCTTATGTGGTAGTGCTCGCTACCCAAGGGTCTGAGACAGGTATAGTGGATGAAATTGAGGTTGTTAGGGAGTTCCCAAGGTGTTTTCTGAGGATGTATCAGGATTACCTCCAGAACGTGAGGTTGAATTCTCAATTGACCTGGTACCGGGGACTCAGCCAATTTCAAAGGCTCCCTATAGAATGGCTCCTTCAGAGTTAGCTGAGTTGAAGAAGCAACTTGAGGAGCTGTTAGATAAGGGATTTATTAGACCTAGTGTTTCTCCTTGGGGATCTCCTGTCTTATTTGTGAAGAAGAAGGATGGTAGTTTAAGATTGTGTATCGATTACAGGCAGTTGAATAAGGTTACGGTGAAGAACAAGTACCCACTGCCTCGCATCGATGATCTCTTAGATCAGTTGGTTGGTGCCACGATTTTCTCTAAAATTGATTTACGTTCAGGGTACCATCAGCTAAGAGTTAGTGAGAAGGATGTGGCAAAGACTGCTTTCAGGACTCGATATGGTCATTATGAGTTTTTGGTTATGCCATTCGGGCTGACTAATGCGCCTGCGGTTTTCATGGACTATATGAACCGCATTTTTCGACCTTTCTTGGATCAGTTTGTGGTAGTTTTTATTGACGATATACTGATCTACTCTAAAGATGAGGAGCAGCATGCCAGACACTTGAGGACTGTCCTAAGGTTTCTGCGAGATCATAAGCTATATGCCAAGCTCAGTAAGTGCGAGTTTTGGATGAGAGAGGTTAGGTTCTTGGGACATATCGTGTCGGCAAATGGTATTGCAGTTGATCCATATAAAGTTGAAGCAGTCATGCAATGGGAGAGACCAAAATCGATAACTGAGATCCGTAGTTTTCTGGGATTAGCAGGTTACTACCGGCGTTTTATCAAAGGTTTCTCTCAGATTTCTATGCCTTTGACTAGACTCACAAGGAAGGATAGGCCATTTATCTGGGATGATAAGTGCGAGACAGCTTTTCTTGAGTTGAAAGAAAGGTTAACAACAGCTCCAGTATTGGTGATTTCGGATCCTCAAAAGCCCTATGATGTGTATACTGATGCCTCTCATAAGGGTCTTGGTTGTGTTCTAATGCAAGATGAGAGAGCAGTGGCATATGCATCTAGACAACTTAGACCGCATGAGGAGAATTATCCAACACATGATCTCGAGTTGGCTGCGGTGGTCTTTGCGTTAAAGATCTGGCGTCATTATCTTTATGGAACAGAGTTCAGGGTCATGAGCGACCATAAAAGTCTCAAGTACCTGGTGGATCAAAAAGAGCTGAATATGAGACAGAGACGTTGGATGGAGTTTCTTAAAGATTATAATTTTGAATTTAAGTATCATCCGGGGAAAGCAAATGTGGTAGCAGATGCTCTTAGTCGCAAGACCTTACATGTAGCCTATTTAATGGTTCGGGAGCATAGATTGATGGAATCTTTGGTTGAAATTTTTTTGGGTATGACTAAGTTCTCTTTGAATGGTCTTAATACTATGGTTATTTCTAATGAATTTTGGAAAGAGATACGAGATGCTCAGCTTCAAGATCCGATTTTGTTAAAAATAAGTCAAGACATCGAGAATGGTGAGATAATGGACTATTGGTTTAGTGATGATGGGTATGTGGTTTTCAAGGATAGGGTGTGTATTCCTAACAATGAGTCTATTCGAAAGAAATTGTTGGATGAGGCACATCGAAGTAGCTACACCCTTCATCCCGGTGCTACTAAGATGTATCATGACATGCAGCGTCATTGGTGGTGGCCAGGCATGAAAAAGGATGTCACAGAGTATGTTAGTAAGTGTTTGACCTGTCAGAAGGTCAAAATAGAGCACCAAAAGCCATCGGGGTTATTACAGCCTTTGGAGATTCCTAAATGGAAATGGGAGAGTATTTCAATGGATTTTGTATCTGGTTTGCCGAGGACCCAGGCTAGTTTTGACTCTATCTGGGTAATTGTAGATCGTTTGACTAAGTCAGCACATTTCTTACCGGTCAAGACCACCTATACGGTTGATAGGTATGCTGAGATCTACATTAAGGAGATTGTGCGACTACATGGGGTACCGAGGGATATTGTTTCAGACCGTGATCCTCGGTTTACATCGAATTTATGGCAAGCTATGCAAAGGGCTATGGGTACAGATCTGAAATTCAGTACGTCTTATCATCCACAAACGGATGGACAAACTGAGCGGACGATCCAGACATTAGAGGATATGTTGAGGTCATGTGCCCTAGAGCTTCAGGGAAGCTGGGATAAGCATTTACCTCTGGCAGAGTTTGCTTATAATAACAGTTATCATGCCAGTATTCAAATGGCTCCTTATGAAGCATTGTATGGAAGACGATGCAGATCGCCTCTTTGTTGGTATGAGTTGAGTGAGAGGACAATGATGGGACCGGATGTGGTAGATGAGACCACAGAGAAAATCAAATTGATCCAACAAAAGCTTCTTACAGCACAGAGTAGACAGAAAAGTTATGCAATAATCGTCGTAAGGACTTGTCTTTTGAGGTTGGGGATCATGTCTTTCTCAAAGTTTCCCCATTGACGGGCGTTGGACGCTCAATTCGGGCTAAAAAGTTATCTCCTCGATATATGGGTCCTTTTGAGGTTTTGAAGAAAGTTGGGCCGGTGGCTTATCAGTTGGCATTACCGCCTCAGTTAGCGGGTCTACACAATGTGTTTCATGTGTCACAATTGAAGAAGTACCAGCCAGACCCGTCGCATGTGATAGAACCTGAGGAGGTTGAAATTCAAGAGAATTTAACCTACCGGACTGAACCAGATCGTATTGTGGATGTTAAGGATAAGCAACTCAGAAATAAAACAATCCGGTTGGTAAAAGTGATTTGGAAAGGGACAGCTCCGGGAGATGCAACCTGGGAGACTGAGGATCAAATGAGGAAGGAATATCCACAGTTGTTTCCCTAGGTATGTTTATCTCTTTGGTTCATGTATTAGCTTGGATTTTGGGGACAAAATCCTTTTTAAAGGAGGGGAGAATGTAACATCCTAAAAATTTTAAGACTCAAATTTATTTAAAAAAAATAAATAAAAATAAAATAAAATATCTATAATTAAATTAAAATTTAGAATAATTTAATAGAGGCCCAGAGTTTGAATTTTACTAAGCAAAAGTTTGGTTTTATTTGATTTTTAACTATGGGAAAAATTACCAAAGTTGACCCGGGCTTTTGTGCAATAATAAAAAATGTTGGGCCCTTTCTTGTAATTTTCCCCAAACTTTTTGACCAGCAATTTAAAGACCCAAATTGATGCAGAAACGCAGAAATTGAGTTGGAAAGGAAAGGAAAGGAAACGTATGAGAGGGAGAGAGGAAGAAGAGAAGAGAAAGGGAGGGAGTTAGGCTTGGATCTAGGAGTCTTTGCGACCGTTGCGAGCTCGGCTACACGATAGGTAAACTCCCTACTTCAATCCTCTTCTCTTTCTCTTGATTTTCTTCAATTTTTGGAAGAGGAAATTTTTGGATTTTGATCCCAAAGGCTTTATTCTTGTAAGCTTTTATTTCTTTGGATCCTAGGGAGCATGTTTTGAGTTTCTATATAGTGATCTAATATTTTGAGTGGATAATTGGATGAAAAGAGGTGTTTTGGGCACAAAATAAACCTTGAGAAATTGGGTTTTTGCTCTTCAATGGTTTAAGCTTATTGATTTAGTTATAATTTTGCTATTTGAGCCCAATAAGATTTAAATTAAGGTTTGGTTTTCATTATAAGGGCTAATGGTGAAAGTTGGTGACACTAAGTGAAGGTTTTTAATTGATAAAAAATTATATAAATTGAAAATTAGCCTAGTGATGGCTAATAAATGGTTTTGGTGGTTAAGTGATACTATGTGAATGGTTGGTTTAATATATGGACCATTAGGGTGGATTATGACTCATTGACCAAGTTGTGTGGTATGAGTTATAGTCTTCATTAATGCTATTTGTCATGATAAGTGATGTGGATCACTTATATGTTGTAGAAAATTGTTGGTGGAACTTATTGAGAAGTAAGGAACAAGCCGAGCCCTATTTTGTACAAGGGAAACCCTTTTGGTACCAAAGGGTTGAGGTAACAGGGGAATTTATATTTCTTATTACTTTGTTTTAGCTATTTTTGAATAAATATTACTAGTTATCATGCATTACATGTTTTAAAAGATTAAATGTGCTTTATAAGGGGTTATGGGGTACTACTTTGATTATAGTGCAAATATGTTTTCTAATTGTTTAATAACAATGTTTTTATGGAAATGAGATTTATAAATATTATACTACTTTAGAGTGTTGAATGGTCAATACTCAGGAAAGGTAGACAAGAGTAAAAGGCATGATCTCGGTGGGAGTTCACCAATGAGAAGGTGTGGATTTTTGATATTCTATGGCACACTGTCAGTACTCAGTGTTGTCTTACGTATTGTGGGCTCAGTGCACTAAAGTGGTTAGTGTATTGAGTGTTCGACACCTCTCAGTGGGGGAGGGAATCCGACATATGAAGTGTGAGGTTGAGTGCCTAGGCCAAGGTAGCCCTCACATGGAGAGTAAGTCGGGCTGGCTCTGGGAGGGAGTTAGCTTTGACTGCTCAGGATTCACGTCGAAGGGGCATAGGCGGTTCGGTGGATTAGATCATGCCTTAGATTATGTTTTGTGCCTGTGGAGGTACAAGTAGGTATAAGGTTTACCTGCGAGTTAAAGAGTGCCAGGGGGCATTCTGTTGGTCATGAAAGGCCATACCGGCCTAGGTCATGCATTCATGCATTTTAAATGGCTAAATTATATACTATGTTGAATTTATTATTCATTTATTTAATTATGGCTTACTTTGTAATAATCAATATAGATTTCACTGTTACTGAGACTGTGGTTGTCTCACCCCTTTCTTTTCAATATTCTAGGTCCAGGCGAAGGATCCAGTGGTGGACGGGGAAAAGAGCAAAGCTAGGGGTTTGCTTGTGATTTGTAAAGAACTGCAACCCCTTTCTTTTGAGCAAATATATTGTAATGTATTTAAGATTAGGGTGCCAGTAGGATATGATTATGTGTGTGTGTGTGAATATGTGTGGATTGTGTGCTTGTGTATGAATTTTTGTCTGTTTGCAGACTTGTGGCTAGGAAACTTGGTTATGGTGTGTGGTTTTGATGGATTTACTTAGTAGACCAAGTTTCTATTACAAGCAGATCTTTATTTTGATATATATGTGATTTTATAAGCAAATGCAAAGTGGTTGCATTGCAAATGGTGTGCTATGGGAAAACATACAGCTTGGATAGAGAGAGTGGGTGCGTGGGCCCCACAAGGAGCTCTGAGCCAAGTGAAAATGTTTAGCATATATATTTATATAAATACATGGTATTTGGATTGATTTGTGACCACTCTTGTATGATTTGTGCATTTTGGGGGTTTAGGGTCCATTTTGGGAAATGGCACCCGGGTGGTCAAATTTTGATGTATGGGGTTTTTCCATCATTTGAATGTTCTATCAGGTGTTTTTAATCTTATTTGACGTGTCCAAAGTGTTCCCACAGGTTTGTGACCATTAGGATGAGATTTGGACAATTTTGAAAATGGTTTTTACCAAAAAGCTGCACTTTTGCATCCGGGTGTCCAAATCTTAATCCGACCGTTGGATTTCTCTAAAATTTGGGTCACAAGTAAAACCTTTTATAAGCTTCGTGTGGGCTTTGGAATCACATCGATCGGATATCGGACGGAGAAACGACGCACTTCGGAATTTGGTCTGGAGGTGCTGTCATGACAGCATTAAATTGCTGTCATGACAGCTACAGTGTTGATTTTGTAACCTGCACAAAATTCAATCCGTCCGTTGGATCTTTTCAAAATTTAGTATGCTAATAATATTCTTTGAAAGTGACATGTGGGCTTTGGAATCACTCCGATCGGAGGTCAGATGATGAAATGGTGCACTCCGGAAGTTGGTCCGGAAGTGCTGTCATGACAGCTTTTTAGCTGTCATGACAGCAAAAATAGTCAATCTTTTAACATGTCTAATTTTTAATCCGACCGTTGGATCTTTTTGAAATTTGGTACACTTATAGTACCCTTTGAATGTGACGTGTGAGCTTTAAAATCACTTCAATCGGAGGTCGAATGACGGAACACCGCCTCCTGGAAGTTGGCCCAGGAGGGCTGTCATGACAGCAATAAATTACTGTCATGACAGCATCTTTTTATTCCATTTTCGTCTAACTTGCTTCCGTGCGCTATAGGTAGAACCTATAATTATTTTTAAGGTTTTAAATTATTTATTTCTTAAGTTGGTTAGAGGATCAACTCCTTAACCACACTTAGTTTGTTTGAATTATGTGATTTTTGGATAACACTCAAGGCAAGTGTTACATTTGGTATCAGTTTTAGGTTTATGATTCCTTTTTCCTACTTGGCACCTTAAATACATTACTTTTATGCTCTTTCCCTTCTACCACTAACCTGGACTAATATGGTTTTTCTTTCTCTGGCTTGTTCCTTTAGGAGGGGAGAAAGGTCCGTACGCTTGTAGCCATACACCTTTCAGTTCTAATATGGCTCGAAGGGGAAGGGGTAGATCGAGGAATGAGGAACGACCACCACCTCTACCTCCTCCGCCTCCACCTCCGCCTCCACCTCCACCACCACCACAGGGGACAGATGCAGTCATGGCTAGGCTGCTTGAAGTTATGGTGGATATACAGCAAAATCTTAGAAGTCATACTGTTCCAGATCAGCATGTTGACCTAAGTGCTGGGCAGGGATCTTCTAGTACTATGGGAGCTCATGCACCAGTTGTTAATAATCGAGAGGATGACATATCTGAACCTTGGAAGGAATTCTCTCGCTCTAATCCGACTACATATGATGGTAGTATGCTTGATGGGAAAGCTGAAGAGTGGTTGGATCGGATGGAGCAGTTATTTACTGTTGTGAGGTGTACATCTGAGCAGAAGGTTATCTTGGCTACGATGCAGCTTGTTGGTGAAGCCAAGCATTGGTGGGATTCTGTTAAGCCCACAGATGGAAGATCTATGTCTTGGGATGAATTTAAAGAAAGATTTTATGATTTTCACTTTCCGCCAGCTTTCAGAGATGAGAAAGAGGCAGAGTTTCATGCATTTCAGCAGGGGGACTTAGACGAGGAGACTTTTATAAGAAAATTCAATCAGCTGTCTAAGTTCTCAACATATCTGAAGGCTTCTAATGATAGCAAGTGGAAAGCAAAGAGGTTATTAGAAAAGATGAGGCCAGAATACCGCCAGTAGCTATCTTTGTTAGGCGAGGCGACATATGATGAGATGTGCAATCGTCTGAGGATTGTCACTCGTCGAGGCCGAGACACAGAGAGTAGCCGGAGTAGGGATACACGAGGTCGATTTTCTTTTGGGTTAGCTCCTACTGGTGGTGTATCCAAGAGAATGGGTTTTAGCTCTGGTTCTTCTTCTAGTGGCTCCTTTAGAATCGGGTCTTCTTCTGCTTCTGGTAATCGAAATTTAAATAGGGGTTCAAGATTTCAAGGTAATCGGGGTGGTAATATGAGATCTGGGGGTTCTCGTTTCTCTGGGAATGCTCCAGCACGTTCTTCACAGACCAGTCAAGCCCCAATTCTAAGTACAGCGAGGTCACCTTGCAATAGATGTGGTAGGGTTCATTTTGGTCGCTGCTTTGCTTGTTATAAGTGTGGAAAGTTAGGCCATTTGATCCGTGACTGCCCTGATTTACATGAGAGCTCGGACCGGAGGAACGTGATTCCTGGTAGAGTGTATACAGTATCTCAGGAGGAGGCTAGGAAGTCATCGAATCTAATCACTGGTATGGTTTCTATCTGTGGCCTCGATTTAGAAGCTTTGTTTGATTGTGGTGCAACGCATTCTTTTATTTCTGCCGAGTGCTTAGATAGAATGGCTATGCCTATTGACCAGTTGCCCCATGATATAGAAGTTTCCTCTACTTCTGGTTTGGTTGGTCGATCCAGTATGGTATGTAAGACTAAGATGACTTTTAATGGGCAATCGACTTGGGTAAATATGATTAAATTACCTATGCAAGGAATTGATTTAATTATTGGTATGGATTGGTTGACAGCTTATGGTGCTGTCTTAGATTGTGTGGCTAAGACAGTGACTTTGGTAGAAGTACCGGAGGTGATCAAAGAATACCCTGGTCATTCTTGTTTTCTTTCTTCTTTACAAGTTGAAAGGTTGATTGAGCAGGGATGTGAGGCTTATGTGGTAGTGCTCGCTACCCAAGGGTCTGAGACAGGTATAGTGGATGAAATTGAGGTTGTTAGGGAGTTCCCAAAGGTGTTTTCTGAGGATGTATCAGGATTACCTCCAGAACGTGAGGTTGAATTCTCAATTGACCTGGTACCGGGGACTCAGCCAATTTCAAAGGCTCCCTATAGAATGGCTCCTTCAGAGTTAGCTGAGTTGAAGAAGCAACTTGAGGAGCTGTTAGATAAGGGATTTATTAGACCTAGTGTTTCTCCTTGGGGATCTCCTGTCTTATTTGTGAAGAAGAAGGATGGTAGTTTAAGATTGTGTATTGATTACAGGCAGTTGAATAAGGTTACGGTGAAGAACAAGTACCCACTGCCTCGCATCGATGATCTCTTAGATCAGTTGGTTGGTGCCACGATTTTCTCTAAAATTGATTTACGTTCAGGGTACCATCAGCTAAGAGTTAGTGAGAAGGATGTGGCAAAGACTGCTTTCAGGACTCGATATGGTCATTATGAGTTTTTGGTTATGCCATTCGGGCTGACTAATGCGCCTGCGGTTTTCATGGACTATATGAATCGCATTTTTCGACCTTTCTTGGATCAGTTTGTGGTAGTTTTTATTGACGATATACTGATCTACTCTAAAGATGAGGAGCAGCATGCCAGACACTTGAGGACTGTCCTAAGGTTTCTACGAGATCATAAGCTATATGCCAAGCTCAGTAAGTGCGAGTTTTGGATGAGAGAGGTTAGGTTCTTGGGACATATCGTGTCGGCAAATGGTATTGCAGTTGATCCATATAAAGTTGAAGCAGTCATGCAATGGGAGAGACCAAAATCGATAACTGAGATCCGTAGTTTTCTGGGATTAGCAGGTTACTACCGGCGTTTTATCAAAGGTTTCTCTCAGATTTCTATGCCTTTGACTAGACTCACAAGGAAGGATAGGCCATTTATTTGGGATGATAAGTGCGAGACAGCTTTTCTTGAGTTGAAAGAAAGGTTAACAACAGCTCCAGTATTGGTGATTTCGGATCCTCAAAAGCCCTATGATGTGTATACTGATGCCTCTCATAAGGGTCTTGGTTGTGTTCTAATGCAAGATGAGAGAGCAGTGGCATATGCATCTAGACAACTTAGACCGCATGAGGAGAATTATCCAACACATGATCTTGAGTTGGCTGCGGTGGTCTTTGCGTTAAAGATCTGGCGTCATTATCTTTATGGAACAGAGTTCAGGGTCATGAGCGACCATAAAAGTCTCAAGTATCTGGTGGATCAAAAAGAGCTGAATATGAGACAGAGACGTTGGATGGAGTTTCTTAAAGATTATAATTTTTAGTGTTTGTATGATACAGTATTGGAGTCAACAACACCCCATTGTGTGTATTGGGAAAACCATAGTTTAGAAGTGAGATAGAACACCTTTGGTCAAGTGATTCTACTACTGAAGGTGAGCTCAAGGCTTATGAGATTATATATTAGTCTAAGATGAGCCTATCGTTTTGAGTTAGGATGATTTGGAAGTTTAGATGGTAGAGATTATGCTTGTGTTAGTAAAGAGGTGAAATGTGAAACATTGATGTGATTTAAGTGAAACTTGTGGTATATGTTATGTTAAATGGTATATCATGCTTTAATTTCATATAGTTGCATGTGATAGTTAATAAAAGTGAGTTATTTTATTACTAAAATTATTATCTCACCCTTGTGGTTATATGTTTATAGGACAAGGTAATGATCAGGGAAAGGAAAAAAAGTCAAGATCAGCTTATATTTGTGAAAGCCATGTGAACTCAGAGTTTTGTGTAATGAATTGAAAACTTGTGTGTATGTGTAGATAAGTTGCCTTAGGGTTGCATACATGCTTTGAATGTTTAGAGTTGCAAAATGTTGTGAGTTTTGGTGAATCTCAGTCTATGTGTGAAATTATAATGAAATGAGTAATTTGAGGCTAAGATTGAGTTGTGACTATGACATGAATGTGGATGGATGTAATTTTTGTGGTGAAAAAGTTAAAATTCACCTTTGACTAGGTGATTATTGTAACTTCCTTGAAGTTAAATCATAATTAACTCCAAATCATGGTAATCTAAGGTTTTACGCTCAAAGATTACCAAACTGCAAGGTTTTAAAAAGAGAATTTCTCAAAAATCTTTTAAGGGAATCCTAATCTCGACAGTTCAAATCTCAAACATGATTTAATAAGCCCAAATCAAAGATTTGACAACAAAGCGAAAGTTTGGAAATCCATTGGGACCCAAATAATAAGTTTTAAAACTCAAAAACAAATTCTATGTAGAAATTGACACATGCGCCGTGGCTTATGGCTCGTGTGTCGTGGCGTGTCCTCTCTGTGCCATGCTCAATGGTGTGAGGCACCTTGCACCGCGGCGCATTGCATGAAATTTGACAGATCAGTGCTGTCATTTGACAGTATAGGGAGTGAACTTCTGACACGTCTAAAACCTCTATTCGACGTCTGATTGAGGTGGTTTCAGTGTCTACACAGAGCTTTCTCTTAGCTCTAGCTAATGGCATAGGTTTTATGTTCAAACTCATTTTCTATAAAAATTTGGACACCAAAACTTATTTTGACCATATTTTCACAAAATCTCACAAATGGGGTGTCCTAACTCAACCACACGTGCCAACAGCTTACACCAACCCTCCGATCACACTCAATGGAATCTTGTGGACTTGTGCAATGCACCATACTCAACCAAAAGTGCTTATTTCATAAAATCACGACTCAACCTCAATTTTCACAAAACAAAAACGGGGAGGAAAAGTTGCACAAAATCAACCATTTCATTCATATTTCTTAAAAATATATATGTTCGTACTTGCACAAGTATTTTGGCCCTATCCACAGGTTCACAACAAAAACTCACTAACCCATGGCACAAAATACACTAGTCAAACATAAAATCATGCAAGTAGTGCACCAATCATGACAATTAATCCTAGTTGAAAATTACATTAACAAATACATATGTAAGTAGTAAAAGAAAGGCATATAGAGGATTACTCCACCAATCCTAAGCCTCTATATGTTTACCCCGACTCACACCCAATAAGCTAAGTCCTAAAAATATTGAGAATTGAGGGATGAGTACAATCACTCAGTAACCAAGTTTCACTTAACGCTTACAATTACATATTAATTGTAAATAGATGCAATTTGACAAATAAACACATATTTCACATAGCACTAGCCATAGTTCACAAAACTAACAACCTTGTGATCGGGCTTGCCACAAAAAACTATATCATGTTATTTCATAAAAAAATAACATAGGGTCGCAAAAATAATAACCATGCGCCCTCAACACATGTCGGACCACAAAAGTAACAACCATGTGGTCGGACTTATACGCATGATCATATGCCAACCTTATACCCTCCTGTTACCTTTGACATAAAATCAGTGGCTATCTTGTGGCTACGTCCTTCATGGACTAACCCAGCTTTTCACTTGTGAGGAGCTATCAGGCTAGGGTTAACTCACTCACTTATGTAAATCTAGTTTCCCCTAATACTAACAACTATGATGTGTCGTACCCCTGATCTAGCCTCCTCATGAACTGTTGGAGACTAATTAGGTTTGACTCCCTCTTAGAACAAGTGGAACAGTCTCGAATCAACCATGAGACAAGGGCTACCTCCCGATTCCAACAGGTGGTGCCAAGGCTAGTTCTCGATTCCAACGATCTTTGCCAATACCACATAGATTTTCAACCAATTTACTCCTCTCCTTAGGTGAACTCCCGCTAATGATCATGCTATGCACAATTCACACGTAATATGCATTTTAACAATCATTTCTCAACACATGAACTCACATAACATATGCTTCATAATTTAACACATAATTCATCATAATTCTCCACCCATAGTAATAAATCACAAGTAATTTCATAAAACATCAAGGGTAGTAGAATCAAGGTTTTCTTTCTCAAAACCATTTCACAATCAAGCACTTGCCAACATGCATCATTAATTTAACTCACAAATCACATTTCACAAACATAATTAACTTTCAACTATAAAAATTAAGTTTTCCCTGGTTATCTCAAACCTTTGATAAGTCAAAGATTTACCCCTTATTATACCAACTTCCTAAAGCTTCAACAAGCTCGAGTGGTGCCAAGACGAATCTCTATACATCCAAACCACAAGAACATCATTATTGTCTAACTCTTGAAGCTTCATCAACATAAAACTCCACATACACTATTTTTATCAACTCATAATTGCTATCCATTTATACCTAATGGGCTCATTAAATTTCATTAATTCACATTATCATTAATAACATCTCAAACCATCATTAATGCACATTAACTACTCCTAACTATCATATTTATGCTTTCATGGGCCATCCATTCTAAAATCATCAATGAGGTGTTTCACTACATCAAACCACTCTCATTAATCTCATTTTAACCAATGGAATCAGATCGATACTCTTATGGACCGAAAATCCATCTTCCAACTCAAACCTTATCATAAATAATTACAAATGAGGGAGAGAAAGGAAGAAGACACTATAATCTTACCTTGGGTGTTTAGGAGCTTCAATCTATCAACAATATGACCAAATTTCGTGCCCTAGTAGAGCTAAAATTGAGCTCTTCGTTTTCCTCCTCCTTCTTTCTTCTATTTTCACACAGTTCACAAACTAATTTATCTTATTTTTGGCTATGCGCCACGATGCACACTGCCTTTTGCCATGGCAAAAGGCACAGATCAGCCCATTACATTTAAATTGTCTTCGTGCATCGCAGCGGACCAACCACACATCGCAGCATATGGCATAGAAAACAAATCATCACTTTTTCATCCTCTTTCCTTACTCAGTGGCCCCTCATCGATCCGGACCCACTTCTAGGTTCGAAATCACATCAGTTATGCCAAGTTAAGCCCTTCTAGCCACACACCTCATTAACTCACTAACTAGCCTTATTAGGTTAATAAATTAGGGTTAAAAATTTTCAGATGTTATAATTATAACGGCTATGATTGAGTTTAATGATATTCATAAAGAGGAATATGAGTGGTCAAGATGGAATTTGTCTCTCATATTAATTGAGAGATATTACCGGGCCCTTCTATGAGTAAGACTAAGAAAATATATGGCCATGCTACAATGAAAAAGGTTTTTCCATTATTATAGTCAATCCACTCAGAGATTGAGAAAGTAATGGTCAAGTAAAGGAGAATGACAATTCAATATCTCATACTTGACCAAAATATCACGTGACAAAAGGAATATGATACGATTATATGATAGGTTGTATCGGATCATCGATTCCCATACGAATTAAGTAGTTGCAATGTCTTGCCAGATGCCACTTGTGACTTATGGGCTAATAGCGTAATTAGCCTACTGCCAATTTTAAATGGGCCTATAAGGTTACACATAGGAACAGCATAACTTGAGCTATAATGTCTAAGTTTATTGAATTTGGAATATATCTAGATTAAGTGAACGTAATATAAGGTGAACGAATTATATATACATATATATTTGAATATTTATTTGATATATATATATATATATATTTATATAAAATATAAAATATAAAATATAATTTTATATATATATTGTCAAAATATGTGTGTGTGTGTGTGCATAAGATATATAAAATTTAAATATAATAATATATTTTTTTCAAAAAATATATATATGTACCTATATGTGTATTTTCGTGTATACATATATATTATATTATATTATATTGTGTTATATTGCGTTAGTTTTAAATTTAATTTTATGTAAATTAAATTTAATAACTAATATGATATGAGAGAATATCATATCTATTCAGTAGTTTGAATTTATAAGATAAATTCAAATTAGATATGATATTATATTTTTTATTTATGAAATAAATATAATCCAATATTTTTGTTGGCTCATTAAAAGAAGGCAAAAAACCCTAACCTATATATAATATAGAATAGGGACGTGCTAGCTTAAGGTTTTGAGAGTAAGAAAAGTTTTGACGGCCAAAACACTTTGAGAGCCACTAAACACCCTAAAGAAAAAAATCAACGTTCAAAGACTAATGGGCATTGGGAGCATTAGCATGCTATTCGAGTTAGAGAGTTATTTATGTAGATACTGGTAGAGAGAGTAGATCTATGTTGTCGGATCCCAAGATCTAAACTCTTGAAGAGAATGCACGTGAAGCACGAAATAAAAAGATAACTCTTCTTCCTACCTTAACTTAAACAAGTTCGTTCGATCCATATCAAGATAGAGATTTAAAATTTTAATCTTTCGTTACACCTCTTTATCCAACACTAACCTTGTGCAAAGGCCAACACACATGGAATAGAGGACTGGTTATTCAGGAACATTGTACTCATGCTTTTTTCGTAGGCCTTGTGCCTGCACTTGTTTCATGGGTTTTATGCCTGCACTTGTTCTCGTGGCCTTAAGCTGTGCTTGTCATTTGTTTTAACAAAGCTCTCCTAGACTAGATTTGAAAACTTATTGTTTTCTTTTGGTTCCTTAAAAAGGCATTGTTTTGATTTATTACTTTTTTCTGTGTGTGTGTACTTTTAGGATTGACGTGGCTTTTGAAAAGTCTATTCTATTTCAACTTTAGTAATCAATTCAATGAATTTTTTATTAAGCAATTTTTTTAATTATAGATATGTGATTGAAATCTTATTGATTTTATATATCTAAACTTCTTATATTGTTGTTCTTTATTTTGTAGTAATTTTAATTAGAACACTACTTATCGAAAAAAAATTTCTATTTGGTCTCAGATGTTGTAGCTAATCATGTGCCTCCTACTGATCATTGAGGGGCAATATTGCTTTTTAGATAGTGGGAGCACTCTTAGACCACTTATTTTGATGTAATTATGAATTATCTTATAAAATTATGAATTTACTGCTCCACGTACACTGTAATTTGGTTCTAGTTTTATTTGACTAGTATGAAATCTATTGGTGTAGAGATAGTTTTCTTTGCTGGATTGGCTGACAATTTTTGCTATTGTAGAAATTTTAGAAGGTTTAAATTACAGGGGAGACTCTACTAAAATTTCTACAAAATATTTAAGACTTTGAAAACTTTATAATTATATATAAATTATTATTGATATTTTAGCTTAATCTCTTGTTAATTAAGACATATGGAATGTGAGCTTATCTCATATTCTGTAATTTCCTCAATGATATTACTATACAACCTTCCATGCTTTCTTACTAATCAATTTAAAATCATTTATTTTGAAAGCTTAGGATTCCAAGATAAATATTTCCAAATCATCATAAAATACTTGAGTTAATAAATAGCACACAGTAGAAGCATTCAATCATAAATAAGTAGACCTTAATAGAAAATAATTCAAGACATCAAAATTTACATAAAAAGTAGGCCATGCACCATAGCTTATGCCACATGCACCACGGCATGTGGCACAGAGGCCTCAGCATCACACTCTGTGCCATGAGTATGTTGTCCCTTGTTGACACATGCGCCGTAGTGCACACATCAGAATTCTGCTGTCAAATTTTAGAATCTGATGTGAACTTTGTACGTGCACCATTTTCGCATTCGATATCCGATTAAGGTGAAGCACCCACACGAAGCTTGTTTCATAATCTAACCAATGAATTGGTTTCATTCACATCCAATACTCCATTCAAAAAGTGGACACCCAAGTGTATTTTGACCGTTTTATGTCAAAATTTGCCACTTAAGCATCACCATTTGAAACCACAAGTCATTGGCCACTTTTAGGACCTTGACTACATCCAAATGGACAAACAACACCTGATTCAACAGTTATATACACATCATAACACACATATACACTTTTGGCCTATAAACTACCCATCACATGCCTTTGGGCATAATTTCATTTCTTTCTCATTTTCATTATTACACTAGGCCAAAGTCCATAATACATATGCATTGCATTTCCACACACACACACACACACACAAATACAACCATTAAACTATATTGCCATTGCATCACTTACACACTTATACACAACCTCATTAGGCTAGAACTCAAAAATCACATATATATATACACATTCACAGGTTTATGCGCAAGTATGGGTTCCTATGGAAACTTATGTACATAACCACTACTATTTATACTCAAATTCATTACACCAGCTTATAATGGATTTTTCAAAAGAATCTGTACTCAACCCATTTCCTTTTCCTTTGCACTACTAGTACCAGAACCTAAAAAATATAAATAATCATGGGTGAGATCAAAATCTCAGTAACCAATATAGTTCACAAATGTTCACAAACACAAATAACCGCTTGAAAGTAACCAAAAACCATTTTAATAGTTTATATAGTTAAAATACATAATTTATCTTTTTATCACAAAACATCTCACACATTCATGTCCACTAGCATGATCATCTATCCACTGAACCTCCAAGCTCCCCGACATGAAACCATAAGCTCTACTGGATCAATCACATATTGACTCAAGCACACTTTTAGTGGTAGAAACACTCGGTCAAAGGTAATCTATCCCACCTATAGACTATGGCTTCCCTCATTTTACTCACTTGTGATAAAGGTGTAACACTTTCCCCGAGTGTTATCCAAAAATCACACAATTCAAATAAACTAAGTATGGTTAAGGAATTAATCCTAAAACTAACTTAGGAAACAAACCATTTAAATCACTAAAAAGATACATGATTGCAAAATAAAAATTTAAAACCTTTTTTTAAAAAAATTTATAGGTTTTACCTATAGCACACGGAAGCAAGCAAGGTGAAAGCGGGGTAAAAAGATGCTGTCATGACAGCATTAAATTCCTGTCATCCTGGGCCAACTTCTAGGAGGCGCTATTCTATCATCCAGTTTCCAATCGAAGTAATTTTAAAACTCACATGTCAAATTCAAAGGGTACTATAAGTGTACCAAATTTTAAAAAATCTAACTGTTGGATTAAAAATTAGACATGTTACAAGTTTGGTCATTTTTTCTATCATGATAGCTTTTTGACAACACCTCCAAACTAATTTTCAAAGTGCACCATTTTATTATCCGACCTCTAATCAGAGTAATTTTAAAGTCCACATGTCACTTTTAAAGAGTACTATTAGCATACCAAATTTTGAAAAGATCCAATGGATAGATTGAATTTTTTGCATATAGCAATATTATCACTGTTGCTGTCATGACAACTCCTCCAGCCCAAATTTCGGAGTGTGCCGTTTCTCCATCCGGTGCCCGATCGATGTAATTCTAAAGCCCACATGAATCTTATAAAAGGTTTTACTTGTGACCTAAATTTTAGAGAAATTCAACGGTCAGATTGAAATTTGTACACCCGAATGCAAAAGTGCAATTTTTTAGTAAAAACCATTTTCAAAATTGTCCAAATCTCATCTTAATGGTCACAAACCTGTGGGAACACTTTGGACACGTCAAATAGGACTAAAAATACTTGATATAACATTTAAATGATAGAAAAACTCTTTATACCAAAATTTGACCACCCGGGTGTCATTTCCCAAAATGGATCCTAAATCCTCAAAATTCACAAATCAAATAAGAGTAGCCAAAAACTATTCTAAATATCATATACATATATGAATACACATGTTAAATATTTTCAATTGGCTTAGAGATCTTTGTGGGGCCCACGCACCCACTCTTTCTATCCAATGTGTATATTTGCCTATAACACACCATTTGCAATGCAACCACTTTGCATTTTCTTATGGAATCACATATATACCAAAGTAAATATTTGCTTGTAGTAAAAACTTGGTCTACTAAATAAATCCATCAAAATCACACACCATAGCTAAGTTTCCTAGCCACAAGTCTACAAGCAAATAAAAATTCATACACAAGCCATATAATCCACACATACACACACACATATACATAATCACATCCTACTAGCACCTTAATCCTAAATACATTACAATAGATTTGCTTAAAAAAAAAGAGGTTGCAATTCTTTACAATTCACAAACAACCCCTAACTCTACTCCTTTCCCCGTCCTCCACTGGTCCTTCGCCTAGACCTGGAAATATTGAAAAGAAAAGGGTGAGATAACCATAGTCTCAGTAACAGAGAAATCTACATTGATTATTATAGATAAGTCATAATCGAATAAATGAATAATAAATTCAACATAGTATATAATTTAGCCATTTAAAATGTATGAATGTATGACATAGGTTGATATGACATTTCATGACCAACAAAATGCCCCCTGGTACTCTTTAACTCATAGATAAACCTTATACCCACTTGTACCTCCATAGGCACAAAACATAATCTAAGGCATGATCTAATCCACTGAACTGCCTATGTCCCTTTGACGTGAATCCTGAGCAATCGAAGCTAACTCCCTCCCAAAGCTAGCCCGACTTACTCTCCATGTGAGTTCTACCTTAGCCTAAGCACTCAACCTTATACTTTATATGTCAGATTCTCTCCCCAACTGAGAGGTGTCGAATACTCAATATACTATCCACTTTAGTACACTAAGCCCACAATATGTAAGGCAACACTGAGTATTGGCAGTGTGCCATAAAATATCAAAAGTCCACACCTTCTCATTGGTGAACTCTCACCAAGATCATGCCTTTTATTCTTGTCTACCTTTCTCGAGTATTGATCACTTCAACACTCTAAGGTAGTATAACATTTATAAATCTCCCTTAAACGGTTCCTTAGCCTATCTAAGGTACCTTACTTAGTTACACTTCCTTAAGTGCAACCTCTATTCTTTATGATTACAATACATGCAAACAAATCTCGTTTCCATAAAAATATTGTTGTTAAATAATTAGAAAACATATTTGCACTATAATTAAAGTAGTACCCCATAACCCCTTATAAAGCACATTTAATCTTTTAAAACATGTAATGCATGATAGCTAGTAATATTTATTCAAAAATAGCTAAAACAAAGTAATAAGAAATATAAATTTCCTTGTTACCTCAATCCTTTGGTACCAAAAGGGTTCCTTTTGTACAAAATAGGACTTGGCTTGTTCCTTAACTTTCGAACAAATTCCACCAACAATCCCTACAACATATAAGTGATCCACATAACTTATCATGACAAATAGCATTAATGAAGACTATAACTCATGCCACACAACTTAGGTCAATGAGTTATAATCCATCCTAATGGTCCATATATTAAACCAACCATTCACATAGTATCACTTAACTACCAAAACCATTTATTAGCCATCACTAAGCTAATTTTCAATTCATATAATTTTTAATCAATTAAAAACCTTCACTTAGTGTCACCAACTTTCACCATTAACCCTTATAATGAAAACCAAACCTTAATTTAAATCTTATTGGGCTCAAATAGCAAAATTATAACTACATCAATAGATTTAAACCATTGAGGAGCAAAACCCAACCTCTTGAGGTTTGACTTTTTCCCTAAAACTCTATTTTTCATCCAATTACTCTCTCAAAGCATTAGGGCATCATGTAGAAACTCAAAACAACCTCCCAAGGACTCAAGGAAACTAAAGTTTACAAAAATAAAGCCTTTTGAATCAAATTCCAAAAATTTCCTCTTACAAAAATTGAAGAAAATCAAGAGGGAAGGAATAGGATTGAAGTAGGAAGTTTACCTATCGTGTAGCCAAGCTCGTAGCGGCCACAAAGCCTCTTGGATCCAAACCTCACTCTCTTTCTCTTCCTCCTCTCTTCTTCCTCTCTTCTATTCGTTTCTTTCCTTTTCTCTTTGTTCTATTTCATTTCTGTGTCCAGTTTGTCTTTAAAATATTGATCTAACACTTTGGGGGCAATTACAAGAAAGGGCCCAATATTTTTTATTATAGCACAAAAGCCCGGGTCAACTTTGGTAATTTTTTCCATAGTTAAAAATCAAATAAAACCAAACTTTTGCTGAAAAAAATTCAAACTATGGACCTCTATCAAATTATTCTAAATTTTAATTTAATTATAAATATTTTATTTTATTTTTAAAATAAATCTGAGTTTTAAAATTTTTGGGATGTTACAAAAGGCGTTTTTGACTCCTAAGCACACTCTAATGGGCATTAGGGAGTTGTCAGGCTGCCTGGATATCCTATGATAATAGTCCCAATATGATGCTGTGCCGGATTGCTCGTGGTACCAACCTCTATAATGCTGCACTAGATGTCTCATGGTGCCAACTCAACCATATAGATTTGTTGACTCACATCTCCATCCACACACATCACACATACCCTAGGTGAACACTGATCCCCTATAATCATGCTTTTCGCACACAATTTTTTTACTTTTTCACACTCTATACTGCACACACACACACAAACACAAACACATATAACACCAATATATGTCAAATAAAGTCTGAAATCATTAAACTTTCATTTCACAATTCAATTTCATGCTAAACTTATTTATATTGCAAATTCATGCATAAAAACTTAGAAAACCATAAATACAAAATCATACATTTACTTCTACACAGTTATAATAGCTAACAAACATAACAAATTTTATGATTGCTTAACCCTTTTGTTTGCAAGAAAGGGTTACTCATTTTATATCCTTACTCAAGTCCCCCTTCTGCTAATAACATGTCACAAGCAAGAATCTACACCAAAATGGCAACCAAAGTTTATTGTTTTTTATTGACTAAAAGTGCCAATTACAGCAAATTAAGCACCTAATCACTACCATTTCCCTTATTCATATTCATTCACGCATATTACAACCAACTATCACTTACTACAAACACTAATCTTTCCATGACCAAATTTCTCTCATTACTCTTTCTCTAAACTAGGTTAAATTGAGCCTATAGCTTCAAAGCTTTATTGTTCTGATTCAAACCAGTCATAGAGGACTAGTTTAGTTTTAAAAAACCTTTCTATTACTATAGGGTAAGAAATCATCTCATTAAAACTTTTGAATTCTGTTTCTCAATAGTTTAAACGAAGAGAAAATAGGGTAGAATTGGACGTTAAGGCAGTACAAGACTTACCCAATAAGTAAAAGTCAAAAACATCATCCTTACTCTCGATATTGGATGTCCTAGCAAAGCTCCCCCTTTTCCTCACTCTCCCATACTCTCTTCTCTGTTTCTTTTTTGTTTCTCACAAGCATACACGTCCTTATTTAGCTAATTTCTGCATCATGCACTGCGGCGCATGACATAGTAAGGCAATTCCTCATTGCACTCACCTATTCTAGTACACAATGCCATTTTTCCACTCATATATGCTCATACAACATTTCAAAGAGTCAAAATAGCATTCCACCATTCAGAATTCTAATCTCACATTAAATTACTAATTCATTTCTTAATTAGCATTAATGCAAGTATCAAAAATTCAAGATGTTACATATTCCATGCCGGTCATACCCTTAGAACTAGGGGTCTGACACAACTGGACCCCACAACTTTGAAAGTAATGACCATTTTTTTCAATTTAATAGCAAGGTTTCAGGCACTTGGAATTTAGAAGTTGACGGGATGCTTTTACATATTTAGGTGTTGAAGGTCTAAGATGTTATTTGTACAATAATTTAGGATCTATGATACTCATTAACTCTATATTTTATAATCATTTTGGATGTGGGCTTTATCATTATTCATGCTTTTATTAGAATGTGAAGTTTATACTCTTCGGTGCATTGTATAAGTGTTAAAATCTAATAAATGAGTTAGATGCATACATAATACATTTGTACACGTAATAAATGAGTTAGGCGCACACAAACAAGTTCTTGTTCACTGATTTATTATAAATTAGGTAGAAACATGACAGAACAATCTTGGTTTATCCAATCCAAGATAATAGATTCTTCAATACAATTTCCTCTTTGACAAATTCTTCAAGGTAAAGTAGGATTGTCAGTAGGCGTAGCGAGTTATGAAAATCCTAATGAAGAATCAAGACGGTTAAAAAAAAAAAAAAATTGCTGCAAGTTGTATTTTCAGCAAAGGCAAAACGCGGGATTTTTGTGAATTGCTATTTACTTTCCTTCAGACCCTTACAGCTGCAGTATAATGAATGGTAAGTTTGGGAAAAATTCTGTTTTGTACGTGCAGTGATTTTAATGTGGATGACGTACAGTACTGGATTTCAGGTTTCACATGCAAAAAGTAACCCGCTGAACACATACACGTGCTTCTTAAATTTGCGTTAAGTTTAGCTCGGAGGTTGTCAGATTGGACAGGGTAGTCGTTGTATATTTCTATCAAACTTATTAACATTAATATAAAAAACAGTGAAAAAAATACAGTGTATAAAATTTTACAAATATTTTTATATAATAAATTTAAAAAATAATATTATACTCACATCATCTTAAATTATAAAATATTTTTAAACAAAATTTTACATATTAATAAATCTCATTAAATACACTTAATAATTTTATTTTTTAAAAATAAAAATATAAACTTTTTAAAATTCCCATCATTTAATATATTGAAAAAAAGTGATCGAAATTAATCATAAAGAGAGAAAGAATAATATCAAAATTGATGTATTTAGTGAAACCTTAATCTACTTAAAGTGTCTTATATTTTGGGATGAAAAAATTCTTTAAAAAGTATCCTTAATTTAAGATAGAGAAAATATTATTTTCTTTCTCATAAAAAATAATTTTACAAAATTTTTCAAATATTTTTTTTGACAAAATTTTTTAAAATATTATTTAAAAAATTACAATAGTCCTTCTAGATATAAGACCGGAGGAGTACAGGTTATAATATGAAAAGTCAAAACGAACCACAGGTGGCAGAACTGCTAATTCCAAACATTACCTAATTGGATTGCAGACAACTTTTAGAATGAGAAAGCAATGATGTTGGCTTGATACGAGTTCCATTTCGCTGGTTTAAACAAATTGTTTTAGTTGATTTTGGCAAATCAAAAGTTGTACGATTCTTAGCACACACCCCCTGTACAAGTCTATAACCATATTTATTTCATATATTTTTTTTATTTATTTCGTTTATCTGATTTTTTGCTAACAAATGCTTTAGGGGTTTGGAGTTTTGCATGACAATAGTAACTAGCAGTACTCAGGACCGAGATAGAATAGAGTAGTCTGTATTCTATTTTCCCTTATGGTAGATTATATTTAGGGATTTACTTTTGTTAATTCATCCTTTTGCAATGGATCATGCCTAGGCTTATTATTTTTGAGTTTTTCTACTTTCAATTTTCTTTGTTATTAGTGAGTGTAATTTTTTTAAAATATCAATAAAAATGACTTTAATTTTATGCCAAATAAACAAAGCAAATAAGAAGAAATTATATATATAATATTATGTCTGTACCATTTATGTAATTGTTTTTGTTAGTTTAATTTGTTGCAGTAATAACTCGTCCGTACATTGCATGGGAGTTAAAATCTAGTTACTCTTATATTAAAAAAAAATGAAAGTATTGTAACACTTAGTCCCACATATTGAATGGGTTTACCTACATATATTGGTAGTTGGCTTGCAAGCTGCAACAAGAATTAATGGGCAAAAGGAATCAATGGTCTTCCATTTCAAAATACCCCTCCACTCCATAATATAAGATACTTTAGATATGTATCATGAATATTAAGGACATTTAAATTTTTTATAAATCTCATGAAAAGTTAACTTATTTTACCAATTTTACCTTTTACACAACTAATTAACACCCACAATTTCCCATGCATAATGACTCAACCTACATTAACTAAGGTAGGGGTCAAAGTGTAGAATATTAATTCTTGAAACTACAAAATCTTGTATATATTTTCAACCAACAATTACTTGGGAAAATGTCATACATTATAAGGACATTATGGATCGAAGGGAGCAACTATTTAAGGTTGTGATAACAATTTAATACAATTTTTTTTTGTACCAAAAGAAATTTAAAAAAGTTTTCAACCAGTTTATATTACAATACATTAGTAAACCATTTAAAAATCATTTTGCAATCAGACATTTACATACAAATGATATTTCACAAACCATTTCACATTTTCATTCACAAATAGAGAATTACCATTTTCACAACAAAATCATTTATTATAAAATCAAATAACAAGTTATGCCAATCTTGACACATCTTTATTTTCTGCCCTATCAGCACCTCAACAATTAGACTCTCCTCCTTAAAAGTAAGTGTCCCTTATATGCCACAATTTCAAACAAGGGGAAAAGGGCCCCACCTTCCACCGTGCACCTAGTGGAGGCATACTACACATGAAATAGTTAATTACATCATCATATCAATCTCCCCATCACATCTACCATAAAAATAAAATCCTTTCTTATACTCCTTACAAATCACATCACATTCTAAAATAGTTTCAAAACAGACAAGGATGCTTGAATAGATCTAACCAAACCATGTCATTTAAAATTGTCAAAGCAACCAACACATGCTAAACAGTTTCAAATGCCAATTCTCAAATACAAAATAAGAAACAAATTAAGCCCTCAATGGACACAATAATCCAATGGAGTTTATATAGATAAACTTTAATATAAAATGGATTTTCTAGTATATAGAGAATAAGCCATTGTTATCTCTACTTCAAACTCACAAAAATTACTACTTGCATGTTTGGACCCAACAATAGTAACCACAATTAATTTACATAATAATTTCATAATATAATACGTCAATATATCACAATTCAAAATATTAATTTACAAAGACACTCTAAAAATCTCATTTTTTCAAACTTAACTCTATTATAAATTTAGTCCTTGTTCTATAAATTGTTAACCAAAATCAACTTATTTGAATCATTTCCATACCCCAAAACCTCCACTATCCTCAATAATTATCAATCATTCCATTCTCTCTCTCTAATTCAACAATTCCAACCCGAACAACATTCCAATACATTTAGCACCTTGATATATTTCTAATAGCTATTTCCAAACCATAAAAATCATAGTTAAACCCATAATTCCCTAAAATCATCAAAACCCCTCATTTAAGTTACCCCTTCAACGTTTTGGATCATTATTTCTCAAACTCAACTAATATGTTAGAATCGTATGTTACTAGCACACACTCTAATTCATCAAAATCTTCATTTCCTTCAATTAAGATTTAAAATTCAATATTCATCTTCAAAATTCATCATCAAACTCCCAATTATTCTTTTGCTAAAAAAAACCCAATTATTCTTTTTTTATTTTAATTCAAGCATACTAAACATACTAAATGAATTTCACAATCCCAAGCTTCCCATAACATTTTATCCATGTACACTCAATTCGCTTCTAGAAACCGCAAAAAGGCCAACAAAATCTAACTTTTATAATTATTCATTTTCAGAGTAAGAATCTCGAGTAATTACTGAAAAATCAAATCAACTCCAACTTCTATGAAAATTTAATCATAAGATCCTTTTTACGTTAAGTTTTTAATTGAAATAATTTCTTAGCCAAACAATATCTTGATTACTCATACTAAAAATATCACAAAAATTCACATTAACTCATCCATAATTAGAAAAATCACTCAAACTTGTGATTCAACTCCATCATCAATTTATAACAAGTATTTCTAAGTTACCCATAACAATTATCCAAGTTTCAATTAGTAATTAACTCTAAAAATTGAAAGCACTCTTTTTACACTTAGAGCTATATCTTAATATATAAAAATTCAACCTTATTCAACAAACTATACTCATTAAATTCAAGTACACGCTTACCTCAATAATTCCACAGTTCCGAATTGATAACTCAATACTTGCTATGGGCATTAATCTTTAAACTTGCTTTCCTTTCCTCAATATTTATTTTGTTAGAAAGCTCTTTTTTGCATAGAGTAATTTTTGTGAAGGGAGTCTTGTGATTGGGAGTGGTTATAGGTTCCAAATCAAGCATACACAAGCTATAGATTCTTAAAAATGGGGATGGGATGAAGAAAAGAAGAAGATAATAAAGTTGGTATTTTAAGTCAAGCCCAACAAACTAGTTTGTATAAGATCAAAAAATTTAAGGACCAGACTTGAGAATTTAGAAAATTTTCTCCACTTTGAACTTATCAGGGTCCCAAATAAGTTTGAGGAAATATTTGCCAAGCTCAAACTAGAATGGGCGTATCTAAATACCTGAATTCTTTCTTATTATTAATAAAATTAAAATAAGATAAAAATTGAAAATATCAATTTTTAATATAAAAATTGAAATTAGCAAAAAATAAAATAAAATAATATTTAATAATTTGAGTATTCGAGCCATCCCAAATAAGCTCAAATGCCTGAGGTGTTAAAGCCAGGCTTGGTTATATAGGTTTTTTTTATATGTTCAGGCATTTTAAGATCAACCGTAATACCCAACCCTAATAAGCTTAGCATGCCTAAACTACCAACTTTAAAATGCCATTTGCTTGTGTAGAGTGATTTTGAAATGGTATGTGGGATGTTTCGATTGGAAGTTTTTAGAGAAAATGAGAGGGCAGGGAGGGGCATTGCTCCCCTTCCCTTGTTTGGTTAATGTCTAATAAAAGAAGGGAAAGAGAGCCCCTTGTTTGGTTAAAAAAATTAAAGGGGGAGGAGGAGAGGGGAGCCCTCCCCTCCAATTTGCAGTTTTTTGAAAGGGAGAGGAGAGAGAAAATGATTAAGACTAATTTAAACATATATTTTAGAAATCTTAAACTACCTTTGATATTAAAATATTATGCATTATCTTTTTCTCTTTTTCTTATGATAAAATAAATTTTATTAGCTTACAAAAATTAATATATACTTTTTTAATGTATAAAATTTTAATATTTGTGTTAGAATCACTGATAAAATATAATATTAATGTATTTGTTCTTCAAATTTTTTTAATTCATGTAAGTTCATATTCTTAAAATAAAAACTTAATAAATTATAATATAATAGATTTTTTCAAAGGAAAAAAATTAAGTTAAATTTAATAGGAATAAAATTGTTAAGTTATATTTGATTCCCCTCCCCTCGCCTCCCATCCCATCCCATCCCAAACCAAACCAAGATTTATTAAAACCCCTCCCCTCCCTTCACCTTCATCCCTCCCTCCCTCCCCTTCCCTTTCTTCCATTAAAATCTCTCCCTTCCCATTTTCTCTCCTCTTTTTAAACCAAACACACCGTTAGTGATATGGGCCTACCTTTTTTTTGTTTCACTCTTTCTTTGCTTTTTCTTTTTATTTTATTTTCTTAATTTACTATATATATATATATATAATTTTTATATACTTTAGAAGAATTTTACATCGTGACCTCATATCTCCAAAACATCTTTCATAATTTTCTATGCTATTTTAAGCATCTCATAAATTTTATATAAGTAAATTTAATATGTAGACTTGCTCAAATATAAATTTTCATAATAGTTAAGTAATTATAATCTCTTAAGTGGGGAAAATAATTTACATCATTTTATTTAATCCCACTTAATGTTATTAACTTTTCTTCTTTTTCTAAAAACATTGCTTGATACTATGTATCTTTAAAATTTAATTAACCATATTTCATAAATTATTTTTCCTCAAATAATTATTTGGTAGATTTCAATTACTATGAAATAATCCCACAAATTCAAATCAATTTTTATACATATCTACTACTTTAAACTCCTACTCAATAATTAATTTTTACTGCCACTTAAATTTTATTGTTAAAATTAGGATGTTACATCGCATCCTCTAATAGTTTTGTAGCCAATTACACTCTTCATTAGCCCACTTTATTTTAGCTCAAACAAGTAGATATATATGTTCATCTTATAGTTTTTTTTTGTTTAACTATTACACAACCATTAGATAATTTTTATTTCTTGATTAATCCCATGAGTTTAATTTGATTTAATTTAACTGAAATTGTGAGTTATTCACTAAAATATCCTTTAAAGTATACACTTTTTGTACTGAACTTTAAAAGTGTACTAGGTCTAGTTTTTGTAATAAAAATCCTAGAAAACTTCTCATAACTAAATTCATCTCCTAATATTCCATTTAATCACTTTAATTCACTTCACCACATTTTTATAATTTACACCTTAGTTGGATAAATTATTTGTGCACAATTTGCTATTTAATAAGCTTGTTATGTGTTTTAGGCCATGGGAAGTTCTTGGATGATGATGGCAGCCCCTTGCACAAAATTGGAGCCTTGGATAAGTTATTTTGATGATTGAAAGGTCACAGATGATTAATGAAATATCAAGAAAGCACAAGGATATAGTCATGACAATTTCATCTTCTAATTTCAATTCCCTTTTTCTTTATTTTTGTTATTCATTTTTCCATCATCCCCATCATGTTATTTTCAAAATTATTCATCCATTTTTAGATCTATTTATGCCTTCCATTTTCATTTACCACCATTTAAATAAGTCATTCCCAAAATTCATGGCTATACATGAAACACCATGTGAAGGAACCTCTAGATGCATACAAGACTCATATCACTTTAGGGCACTTGGTGGCCATGATTTCTAACTATTAGATTAATCTAAATGAACCTCAAACACCCCCACAGCATCATAATTTTGTGCTCAACATTAATAGCCCCGTCATTCACACTTTTAACTCATCTTCACCTCCATTCATCTTCATCTTTTCTCTCAAGAACACCTATGAACTCTAGAACCTCTTCTAGCATTTCTCCACCTTAAAACCCTCCATTTCACCATCCTAACCTACTATTCAACTCCCCTAATAGTCTACACCATAACCCACTAAAAAAAATCCATCAACCACCCCATTTCCATCTTGGCCATATCTTCGGGTCTTTATTTATTTCCATCTTGGCCATATTTCCATCTAAGAGGCTATGGGGATGCTAATGAGCAATGGCTAAGCTTGTTTTCTCTTCCTAGGATGCATGGATAAACTCTTTTTGAGCTCTTGAATTTTGAGAGTTTTTCTACCTCTTGTTTAATTCCTTGAATTTTGATGCTTATGACATTGTAATGACAATGGTTGTTGGAATTGAATTTTATGATACTTCGTTGAGTATTATATGAGGTTATTATGTTGTTTATTTTCCAAATGAGGTGCTCTCATAGTGATTTTGATGCTGTCCAAATCTTTATTTTATTCAATCCCTTGTTCCATTTAATTTCTAGTTAACTTTGTGAGCTTATGAGTCATAATTGTGCATTAAGTGCATTTAGGGTTGGCTAATCATTTTCTTAATCAATTTGAGGTCTCATTTGGTTAAGGCAAGGGATGGAATTGGCAATTAACTTCATAAACGATTAGTCTTCTTTAAGCATAATTAGTTCTAAATGTTAATTTAGAATCCTAGTTAATCTAAAGAACCAAAAAGTACTAATTCCTGGTGGTTACTAGGATGTCTTTTTAAACCAATTGGAGTTATATTTAGATAGAATAAGGATAAAAGAGGGAGTTTATGTTCCTAGGAAGATCCTTTTTTTTTTTGCAAGTCACGCATTTCAACCAATTTTTAAGTCTGTCTAAAATCTTGAAAATACCAAAAAAATAGTTTTCATCTAATCTTTGCTTGTTTAATTATAATCAATCAAACCCAAGCAAGTTGTTACTATTTTGGGTTGATTTAATCTCTTAAGGTTTCAATTTTTGATCAACTCCATGAGAGATTTAACCTAGGTTGCTCCTTGTGCACATGAGGGTATTTCTTAGTTTAATTTAGATGTCTAAGCGACTAGTGCATATCATGCTTCCTACAAATCACATCACATTCCAAACTCAAAGCACACAAAGGATGCTTTGAAAGATCTAAACATATCATTTTAAATTGTCAAAGCAACCAAGCATGCCAAATAGTTTCAAATACATAATCTCAAATGCAAAATAAGAAACAAATCAAGCCCTCAATGGACACAATATTCCAATATAGTGGAGTTTATATATATAAGATTTAATATAAAAATCAGTTTTCCAGATAAAGAGAATAAGTCATTGTTATTACTGCTTATGTGTCTAGACCCAACAACATAACCACAATTAATTTACATAATATAATATGTCAAAATATCAAAATTCAAAATAATAATTTACGAAGACACTTTAAAAATTCCATTTTCCCAAACTTAACTCTATTATAAATCCAGTCCATATTCTATAAATTGTTAACCAAAACCAACTTATTTGAATCATTTCCTTACCACAAAACCTCCACTATCCTCAATAATTATCAATCATTCCATTCTTTGCCTCTAACTCAAATCCAAACAACATTCCAATATATTTAACACCTCAATATATTTCCAACAGCTATTTCCAAACCATAAAAATCATAATTAAAGTCATAATTCCCTAAAATCATCAAAATCCCCAATTTAACTTCCTCCTTCAACATTCTAGATCATTATTCCTCAAACTCAACTAATATGTTATAATTGTATGTTACTATGTACTCCACTTCCTTCAATTAAGATTTAATATCCAATATTCATCTTCAAAATTCACCATGCATCAAACTCCCAATTATTCTTTTTTTTTAATTTCAATTCAAGCATACTAAACATATATAGTAAATGAATTTCACAATCCTAAACTTCCCATAACATTTTATACATGAATACTCAATTCACTTCCAAAAACTATAAAAGGCCAACAAATTCTAACTTTCATATTTATTCCAAAAAGTCCATTTTTAGAGTAAGAATCTCAAGTACTTAATGGTAACTCAAATCAACTTCAACCATCATGAAAATTCATGATATGATCCTTATTACATAAATTTTTTAATCAAAATAATTTCTTAGCCAAATAACATCCTGATTACTCACACTAAAAATACCCTAAAAATTTTCATTAATTCATTCATAATTTGAAAAATCACTCAAACTTGTGAGTCAACCAATAATCAATTCCTAACAAGTATTTCTAAGTTTTCTGTAACCAACTATCTAAGTTTCAAGTAATAATCAACTCTAAAAATTAAAATTTCTCTTTTGCAGTTAGAGCTCAATCCTGTATGTAAAAATTTAACCTTATTCAATAAACTAAACTGATTAAATTTAAGTACTCTCTTACCTCAATAATTCTACGATTCTCAACTATTGAAACTCAATACTTGCTATGAGCATAAATTTTAAACTTGCTCTACTCCCCTCAATAATTACATTGTTAGAAATCTCTCTTTGAGTAGAGTAATTTTTATGAAGGGAGTTTTATGATTGGGAGTGGTTATGAGTTTCTTGTATCTAACATACTCAGATTCAAGTATGGTTTACATTTGCCTCTTTGAAGAACCTGTGCATCAGAAAGAATCATATTAACAATCCATATGTGTGAGCCCATGTCACTATGCTTAGAGATCCGTAGGTTGAGATGTCAAAGGGTTGAGGATCCTAAAACGGCCTGAGTTTTCCCAAGAGAGGTATTGAGGGGCCTTACCTAGATCAATATACCCTGCAGCACTGAGACATAAGGATCCCTGGGACTAGGAGTGCATGAGTCCTACACCTATGGTATCAAAGCTATAAATTTTTTAAAAGGGTTAAAGGGAAAATTTTCCTCAAAAATTTTACCCTAGCTACGGCCAGTATCCTAAACTTTTTTTAGGTACAATGTTACCCTCAAGCTTCTAAAATTGGTGCAATATCCCTATGGTTAAACTTAAGCGATATTGACCATTAAATTATCATTGTCAACCAACAAAGTAAGATATGGCAAGAGTTTTTCATTGACTAGAACAACATGTGGCAATCGAAATGTCTAACCTAGATCTATTGCAATCATCTAGCTATTAAGGGGTTGAACAACCTCACCAACATCAACCCTCCCTACATTAAAGAGTTAATAGAGAGCCATTACTAAATTAAGACAATGCCATGAGTATCTCAGGATGGCTGAATCTATCTCCTCTTAAACGATGGGATCTAGAAGGAGGCTAGTACTGTTAAGACGAAGCTGTGAGGTTCAATATGATATTTTGGCTCGGTACTACCGTTATGGTTTTGTTGCATCACGATGGACCTTATAGAATGAAAAAAAATCATACGAGAAGGGTTTATGGTTGCCCTAACTATCAACGGGTTTGTTACTTGTCATCTTTTCTTCTTTCCTGGGTTAAGTTCTCATTTATTCTTCTTCTTCTTTATCTTGTTTGTTCTTCTTCTTAGGGAGGTTGTAGGTTTTTCATCTGGCATGATAGTGAGATGGATCAAAGATTGAAGGATGTAATTAATGAGCTACTTGATTAAATGGAAAGGTTAAATGTTTGAAATAATGGTGATAGAAATAACAAAGGGAATTGAGTTGAAGCTGAGGTTGATGCTCTATATGTTAAGATTAATAGGATGCAAAGGAAGTTGAAGAAGTCCCTGAATGTGGCATTGTCTTGTGTGGTTGTGTCTTGGGTATTTTTTTAATTTTTAGAAGTGCATAAGAGGAAATGTTTAGTGTTTTATACATGTCCCTGAATGTTGGGTGTGTTTTGTTTAATCCTCTTATGCTATATTTGTTAAAACTAAATTTGGATGAAATGAATTGGTCCCAAACTCATTTTTTTGCTAATGGTCCCCCCATATCATTCTTGTCCCATGTATGAAAGGATTATATGAAATAGTATTTGAATCCAAACTCCTTCCATTAGAACCACTTGTATCATTTTTGTCTCTTGGCATTTTAAAGAGTTCACCCTAAAAAATATTGATTGATTCTTAATTATTAAATACTAATGATCATTAATCCATATCAATAATAAGTTAATAACCCTATAAACCTTAACTGTACATGCATGCATGAACTTCAAAACCAACTCTCTCTAAAGTCTAATGCCATGAAACTCAACCTACTTTGTACCCTTATTGAATATGTTTTGAAATAAAAAATGCATCTTTTAGGATTAGTCAACATAATGCCATCTTCCTAGGTTAGCTTCAATCATGCAGTAACATCAATAACAGACAAATAGTCAACACAAATATGAAATATTGGACTTGATAACAGCTGGAGATGATCAAAAGCATTTAAAGATCAATACCTTACACTAACTCATACTAAGTAACAATTATCTAATTTATATAATGAAACCCTTTAAAATATCAACTTTACAAATAGAAATATGTATGAAAGGTATATATGAATGGCATTTAAACTTGTGCAAACAATATGAAATACCAAATAGATTTAATTAACATCCAAACAAAAGGTACATTATCATTGTCAACCTGCTCTATATTTTGGCATGACATGGCTAAGTCAAATAGACATTTTGGACATAAACCCTAAGTTACATTTGTTCTAAAAGTCATATAAACAATACCAAGCTAAAGTTAAACTACACCAACATCTTTAAGTTCAAAATAAAAGGTTCACAGTAACAAAATCCTAAAAGGCAATATAAATGCCTCTATTTATAGTACTTCTCCTCAAGTTGCCAATTCTCTTTTCTCTTTGTCCTAAAAGCTATGAGGTTGTCATGCATGTTTGACCTGGTGGCATGAATGGCAAATTAGAAACACTAGAGACATTAATGCCTTCTTTTAATGCAAGCATATGAGAAACATCCTCACTTGTGCTACTGTTGACTTTGCCTCTCCTCAATGCTCTCTCATTTGGTATGGGAAAATGAGTATTAGGGTTTGCATGTTGCTTAAGATACTCTCTTGTGATACCTTCTTCAAGAACTACCTCTGAGGACAACCTAAGCTACAAATATAAAAACCATCAAAAAAATCAAATCAATACTAGATTTAAAAACTCATGTTTGCTTAACTACAGAATTAACAAAGGAAGTATAAATTTTAAAATGCCCTCCTTCGTGGTGTCCTCATGTGTGATTGCTGTGTATTTGTTCTACTTTGAGATGTGGTTTGAGTATTTATTACTCTACCTCTTTCTTGGCTCCTTTCTCTAGTGCTAACACCTTTGTCACTTGACTTAGGTCTTTGTGAGGAAGAGAAAATGAAATAAGTACCATAATTTAATAAAGGGATCATGAAACTTATATATGGATAGGTTGCTCTATTATGTCCAATTTTCTTGCAGATTGTGCAAGTGACACCTGAACCTTGTTTACTCAACATTTCTACAACCAAAAGGAGGCAAGTCACTTATAATAGAACTCCAAACAACAATTTGATGCTTTGCCACTCTACTCCTAAGTCGTATATTAGATTCTTCAGTTCTCAATCTTTTTCTTCTTTAATCGTCCAGGCAACTTGGTTAGTGGATGAGATTCCATTGGTTGATATTGGTCAATGTTCTAGAACTTCTTTCCTCTAATTGGTTGAAGCTTACACCTATAATTAGCAATATAGGTGTTTTTATAGTAGTATTTCAAAATTTGGCTACTAGGGTCTAATTTTGCATGGTACAATGTATAGATGGCATGCTGACAAGGAACTCTTATGAGCTCCCAAACCCTACAAGTGCACTTCTTAGTATTTAGAAACATCGTATGCCTATCATGACCTTTAATAACCTCATATCCTTCATCCCTATTAAATGCTACCCTATATCCCATCGCTAGATACTATTAGTTTCAAACAAGTATACACACTTGGGGCTAAAATTTTTATTTTACTTTTGAACATGATCATCTACCTCAGCCTATTTGCCCATCATTTTGACCTGAATACCATTAAACATTCTAATAATAGGCAACTACCAAAAATCATCAATCTAATCATTCTAACTTTTGCTTATATTATTGCCAACCATCTATGATTGGCATCTTGTACTAAAATAAGCTCTTACCTAATGTTGGGGAAGGTATGTCAGTACTGTCTCTACTGCCTGCTTGCTAAGACTACCAAGTACCTTGAGATTATCTTTAAACATCTTGGCAAATGTACTCCAAGAGCATGCGAAAACCTTCTTCTTTAATTCTTGGCCTCTCCGTCTCTTACACCAATTTGCATAGATGGGTTTGGCATACAATCTATGCTCTACCTCTAGTAAAACTTTCCTAACAACCGCGTTTAAGCCTTAAAACATCACAGAACACATTAGTTAAAGAAATATAAGCTACAATAAAATATCAATACATAAAAATACCTTTTGCATGTCAGAAACAATTGTAATCTTTGAGCCATCCTTAAGATCCAAAGATTTTTGAAGCTATTATGTAAACCAAGTCCAATTCACTATATTTTCCTTTTGAGTAAGGCTGAAAGCAAAAGGATATAAATAATCATTAATATCAATCCCAGTTATAGTGAGTAATATTTCTCAAGCATGTCCTTTAAGGAAGGTTCCATGAAGGCCAATAATAGGACTACAATTTATTTTCTAGCCAACCTTGTACATTTTTAAACTTTAGCTAGTTAGATCAAAGGAACATAATACTAATAATCAACTGCAAATAGAAACAAGAAAAAAGTGTAAGAAAATATTATCTTTGAAGTATTGAAGCACAAGTATATCCTACTAAATACCCATTTTCCATTTTCTATTGCATCTCTGCTAACTTCAACACTAACATCAGAACCTAGGTTATAGAATAATCTCAACTCATTACAATAAGCTTCAATATTGTTGAACTCATCCCTAAAGCTACCCTCTATTTCCTCTATGATAATCCTCTTAGCACACTTGCACTTGTGTAAGCTGACATGAAGTTTTAGCTCATCTTCCACATCTTTCTTCATGTTTGAGATCTTGTATTGTGGCATATCTTGAGCTTTGTTCTTAAAATAAGAAGCTAACCACTTGGTTATGGCTCTCACGTTCTTATAAACCCTAGTGCATTATATGGTCTAAGCATAATGTCTTCACATTTAATTCACTACTACAAAAATAATAATATTCAACGGTTATTTTAGGTAATATTCAATGGTTATGAACTGTTGAGTAATCAGGCACTGAATATTCTTTAAACCCTTATTCAACAATTTTTAACCGCTGAATATTTTACCTTTATTCAACATTTTTTTTTCAAAACTATTGAATATATGCAACAGTTTTTATTTAAACCGTTGCATATTCTTAGTATATTCAACAGTTATACATTTTAACCGTTGAATATATAACTGATATGCAATGGTTTTTTAAAAAACTGTTGTACATTCTTAATATATTTAATGGTTAAAACTTTAACCGTTGAATATATAGTGCAAGTTATTTAATAGTTTTTAGATATAACCGTTAAATATTTTGGGTTACTTTTTTCATATACATGTTTTACATTTCTAACAATCCCCTGCATTAAACATTTACAAATACAATATCCAGCATACCCATAACAAAATTTCAACAACCAACAATATTATCCTACACATAAAATGATGAAATTTACATGGTGTATTACTACATAAGCTATGTACAATTTGAACTAGCTTAAATTAAACCTATAAGTGGCCAAAATAAAGCTTCATATCTCAAAAAATTGACTAAGTAGGTATAACTATATGTATGTCAACTTTAAATATATACCAACATCATCTATTCCTTCACTATTGCTGGTTGTTATAGCTAAACCATGCTTGAAAAATGCCACGTGCTAGCTCTTCAAGGACTTCTTCCATTTGAGCCTCAGTAAATGTGTCACAATATGTGGCCTCATAGTACTAATTGCAGAAACAAAAAACTAAGGTCATATTAATTATTAAAAATATTAAATAATGAAGAGAAGGTTGACAATATATATATATTGTTTGGAAGAGTCCCCACAAGAGCGTGTTGAATTATATCCTTCATATATCTCATGATAGCGTACCCACAATCCCTAGCTTTATCATGTTGTTCCAGGCACTACGATCACACATTGGATAAAAAAAAATATGATCAGTTAATGACATGATATAACTTATATTTATGTTGTAAATACACAATAAATAATAAATACATATACCTTGATAATTGTCCATGATGTTGCTTTATCAAGGCGACCGTTACCCATTATTAGTTGTCGAGATTACTGATTGAGCTTAGTGCGGTACATGACAATGGCTCTAACATGCAACAGAAAAGTTGATGTGAGAAATATGCATATAAGAAGAACGAATTACACACACACACACGCACGCACGCACGCACACATATATATGCACAAAACTTAGTGAACTTACTGATTAATCATCTCTACTATATGCGGTCTGTTGGTAGGATCACCACCTTTAATAGGGTCGAGATACCATACTCTCTCTATAGTTGGATTGATCACAAGTATCATCCAATGGCCCCTATGATAATGATTACAATTAGGAAGTGTCATAATTTAATTTTGAAGAAAGTAAAGTATCATAAAATGATTTACCCTTCACAATAAGGTGCCATGAATATTTTATTCTTATTAGAGCCACCTTGCTTGAAGTATTCAGAAAGCTTCTGAGCTATTTTTAATCCTTGCTTAGGACTCATTGTCTCGTGGCCATAAGGAGAGAACAAGTGGGGACTAACGAGTATAACCCTCTCCGCTACATCTCTCCCGGTAAGCATGGTGATGTACAGGTTTCTTAAATAATGTCAACATAAATTGATCAATAAATGACTAAAATATAGATATTGGTAAATATTTAATACAAGGTTTTAGAAACATACCTCATATATAAGTTACACAAAGTAGTAGTAGCCTGTGCATGGTTGAATAAGTCAATCAAAACCTCATTGTTGACTTGATCGACAGACTCTGGATCTCCATACATTGTTATAGGGAAAGGGAACATTACTCCTTCTTGCGTCTCTGCATAAGTCTTAAGCAACTTTTGGTGTTTGTCGGGTGTGACTAGTTGATGCTGAGGTGTTAATTGAGAGGCTTTAGGCACATGGGTTTGAGGGAGAACCTTCGGTGCATTCTTGGAAAATGTGATAGACTCCTTGGATTTTTCAACGGAGTTCTTATCATTTCCCCTCTTCCGCTTATTATTCGCCGGTACCTTCGTAACCTCTGGTGCTTTCTTGGCCACAGGCTTATCAACAGGCTAGTTTTTCTCACACACACACACATACACACAGTTAGAGATCAACTACAAATAAATTTCAGTTATGAATTTAGATGTTATACCTTTGGGGATGGCGCTGAAATATGTATAAGATGAATCGGCCATGCTACAAAGCTTCCAATTGCATCTACTACTGTCCTTGCATCTTTAGTGGGGTGAGGTAGATCATAATTAGGCTTTTCAGCCATCTTCAAAGAATCCTTGACTGTCCCTTTAGGGAGAATCTCGTTGTGAAGCATGATTTGGCCAGCAATATTGTACATTCATCCCAGTGCAACCAAACTGCCATCCTCTCCCAAACAATCAACATCAGCCTCACCCTAAAAAGACAAAATCATGACATAATATGAATAATATTATCATGAATAAGACTAGGAAAATTAATAATATTACCTCAGGTAGAAGCTGAGATGGGATTGTGCAATTGTCATTCATACTAGGGCTAGCGTCACTCAATGGAAGCCCTAACTTATGCCGATTCAACAGCATGTTAATAAGTCTAGATTGCTCTTGTATCTGCTGTGACTGTGCTTGTATCTATTACTTCTGTTCTGCTAGCTCTTGCCTCAGTTCTTGAACCTCAGCAGAAGAAGCAGTCTTTTTATAATGCTTGTACCCCTCTCCAAAGTATTCTTTCTTTGTGACACTAAAGCTAACGCCTCGAACACGACCAGGATGGTCAATATTCCTCAATGCCTTCTCCAAGATATCCTCATCAGTAGTAAGAGTGCCTGCTGATGCCTCCTGAGTCAAGCTCTCCTGTGAAGCAATAAAAGTAAGGTAAATGAGTAAAAACAAATAATTAATAACATTATATTATTAACACTTACTATTGTGTCAACAATTGCCTTTGTTTTTAGATTATCAATATTGCCTTGTTTGTTTTTTCGAGCCTCGGCCTAAATTTTGCCACGAGATATAGAACCCTCTGATACCTGCTCTTTTTCAATCAAGGCCTTTTCAACACCCGCATACCCCTTACGCCCAGCCTTATAAGTGTATTCATTCTTCTTTGCCAACTCTTTGTTTTTGGTTCTTAATGCCTTTAAAAACACAAAATATGATAAATAGGTTGAAATAAATGCCAACAAAAGCAATAAAATTTTGATAGAATAACAAAACTAATACCTTAAACTCTGGACTATGGCGTGAGTCAACAAAATCTTTCCATTCATTCAAATTTACAATTGGCCTAATAAGGGGAGGAACTGTGTCTTCAATGCCCTTTATATCGGGGTTCTGCAAGAATTTACGAGAGACAAAACTTCTAAATGCTTGAAGGGCTGCCCCGGCCTTTTGTAGGACATACTTCTTACGCCTTTCCTCAATCTCAAATCCTGACTGCAAAATAAACAAGTCAACTTGTAAGAAGAACATATATCATAAACAAGTTTAAAATAATAATCAAAATGATAATATCTTACCGTTATAGTATTCCATATAGCATCCCTCATTGCGGGAGTTGCATTCCTCCATGACTTTAAATTGATAGGCACACAAGACTTCGCCGCCACCCCGATATAACTGATGAAATTATTACTGTCAACTACTTGATTTTTATTATTCCACTTGACAGTAAACTTCTTGCCTTCATTTCTTGTTTTTGTCAGCTGCTCCATCACAACCAACCCCTTCTTTAGCTGTTCTTCCTCCTTATTAGTCACATTTTGCCTGCTATCATCATTTTGCTTACTAGGACTACTAGATTTAGATCCAGTATCTAGACGATCACCCTTAGTAGCCATTTACCTGTGAAGACATCAATAATTAAGATTAAATAAAACAATAATAATTCAAACAAGAGCAACATCTTAACAAGATTAAATAAAAAATATCAAAAAAGTAAGTCAAAAATAGTCATTTACCTATTTATTTCGTTCTTTTCCTTTTTCTTGTCTTAATTACTTTTTTAACTAATTCTTTCTTAACTTGAACAGTTTTCTTCTTTAGTTGAATTGATTTCCCCTTCTTAGAAATCCAAATGCCCTCATTGTGATCATGTCTTACGTAGAAAGCACTATCTTCAATATTGTCTAAGCCATTATCATTTTCGAATGACGTCCCATGAAACGGATCAATATCAACTTCATCATTTTTTCTATTTTACTCATTTTCATCACTTTCTACAGCTTCCATTTCTTCAACTTCCTTGTTACTCCACAAAACAACAGACCATTCCTTATCAGCAGGATTATTGACATAAAAAACTTGTTTGGCTTGAGAAGGATAAATGAAAGGATCTTCTTTATACCCTTCCTTCTTTAGATTCACTCTAATCAACCCAAAGTCATCGACATCTAACCCATTATTATTTTTAACCCACTTGCAACCAAAGATCGAAACTTGAAAGGAGATATAATCCAACTCCCAAATATGCTCAATTACCCCGAAGTAACACATTCTAGCATAGATGGGTTTTTTATCTTTTGCACTGGAAATGTGCATGCCATCAACTATAGTAGATACACTACTATTTTGCACCATGCTTCGATTGTCGTGTTCCTTTGTGTAGAACTTATACCCATTGATGATATAGCTCGCGTAATAGAGGACATGTTTGTTCGGTCCTAGTGATAACCATCTCAGTCTATCAAGAACTGAATTAGGATCAGCATTATACTTCCCTTCTATATGCTCTTTCAACCAGCATATAAATTGTTTATTATGTAGTTTGGTGATCCAACTATCTAATCAATAAGGGTTCTGCCTCTTAAGCTCTGCCTGGTGAATCTTAGCATACTCATCAACCTCTGGAGAGTTGTAAGCACAAAAAGGTGTACTTTTTCTCACTGGTCACTTGAGATAGTGATAACTTTTCTTCCTGTTGTTCTTTCTATACCTTCTTCATCAATAACCCTTGAATTCTTTAAGTATTGACTGCAAAAGTAAACAGCCTCTTCACTAATATATCGTTCAACAATGCAACCTTCTGGTCGACTTCAACTTTTAACATAACCTTTCAATACTTTCATGCGACGCTCAAATGGATACATCCATCTCAAATAAGTAGGATCACATAATTGTACCTCTCTAACTAAATGAACTGTTAGGTGGACCATTATATCAAAGAATGCAGGAGGGAAAAACATCTCCATCTCACACAATGTTTGCACAATTTGACTTTGCAACTTTGGCAACTTGTTGGGATTAATTACTTTACTCAGAGACACTTGAAGAAGTAGCATAACTTTGTAATTGTAGCTCGCACATTATCAGGTAAAATACCATGTATAGCCACCGGAATAAAATTCTCCATCAAAACATGACAATCATGAGTCTTTAAACCCTTTAACTTTAGATCCTTCATTGAAACAAGATTCCTAACATTTGAAGAGTACACATCTGGAATCTTGATTGCACCAAGAAACTCACAGAAACTTTTTTTTTCTTTTCTAGACAGTGTGTGAGCCGCAGCACGAAGAAATGTATGAGTTCCTTTCTCTTGTGGTGCCAATTCTTCTCTTATCCCCATCGCAACCATGTCTAACCCTGCATTAATGCCATGCTTGGTCTTTCCTGGAATATTAAGCAATGTTCCAATAAGACTATCACAAACATATTTCTCAATATGTATTAAATCAAGGAAGTGTCTGACATTCAAGGTCTTCCAATATGGCAACTCAAAGAATATAGACATTTTCTTCCACCCATTTGTTCTAACATGCTTCGCAAATGGTTTACCAAATTCAATATCAACATCTTTTACCTTCTCAAATAGTTCCTCACCAGTCAATTGCTTTGGTGGCCTTCTTTCTTCTGATTTTCCATCAAATGATTTTTTCCAACGACGATATCGATGCTTGTCACCCAACCATCTACGATGCCCAAGGTACACGTTCTTCATACCATGTTGCAACCTCACTGAATGTGTGCCTTCTTCACAAATAGGGCATCCAAATTATCCTTTAATGCTATATCCCGATAGATTACCATACGCCAGAAAGTCATTAATTGTACCAAAAAGCATAGCTCTCAAATTGAATATCTCTTCTCTATAGGCATCATATACCTCTACACCTGTTTCCCACATTAGCTTCAAGTCTTCAATAAGTGATTCCAAATAAACATCTATATCATTTCTGGGTTGCTTTAGCCCCGAGATTAGCAAGGACAACATAATATACTTTCGCTTCATGCAAAGCCAATGAGGCAAGTTATAAATGACCATCATCACAGGCCATGTACTGTGGGTACTACTCTGCATTCCATACGAGTTCATCCCATCGGTAGACAATGCAAGACGTAAATTCCTATCTTCTTTTCCAAACTCAGGGTACTTCCAATCAAACCTTGTCCATTCAAGAGAATCAATTGGATGCCGAACCTTGTGATCTTTCATTCTGCCATGTGCATGCTATCTTAGATTCTTTGCCTCTTAACGTATGCTATACAAGCGTCTAAATCTTGGAATAATAGGAAAATACTACATCGCCTTCTTTGGACTCTTCCCATTCTTCATATAACGTGATGCCTCATACGTAGGACAGTGGGTTAGCTCTTCGTATTCATTCCTAAACAAGATGCAATCATTAGGGCAAGCATGTATCTTCTTATAACTCAGGACAACTGTGCGTAACACCTTCTTTACATCATATAGCCGATTTAGAAGCTTGTTATTCTTTGGTAGCATTAGTCTGATTAGAGAAAGCAAGCTTGAGAAGCTAGTATCACTCCACCCACTTGTAGCTTTCAAATTGTACAATTCTAACATAGCGGACAATAAAGTGAACTCAGTACAACCCTCATACAAAGGTGTCTCCACATTAATTTTCAACTTCTCCAATTTCTCTAGAAAATTTTTGAGTTCCCCTTCCATCTCATTAGCTAATTCTTCAAAACAGTAGTCAGCCTTATATGCACTTGTGTCAGAATCTGGTGATGATGAACAACTTTTCATATATGCCCAGCTACTATTATTCACATCTTCAGGTATCTCTCCATGCTTTACCTAACATTTATAACTTTGATCAATTCCATACTTAAATAAGTAAAGTTCACATGTTTCAGGAGAAACTAACTTCACATTACCACAGCTTAAACAAGGGCAAACAATTCACCTGCAGTCTTCTGCATTATTTACTGCAAACTTAATGAAGTTGCCACCCCATCCCAATATTCTTTGGGTAGATGGTTAGCAGACATCCACTCCTTATCCATAATTAATGCCCTTGTTTAAGTAAGATAATAAAGATAGAAAAGCATTCAATAAGTACAAGTTGATTATTTTAAAAATTTAGACAATTTTAGCAGCATGGCAGCTTAAATTCAATGTTCCTCAAGCCTTATCTCTATTTATACTAATTTAATCAAACTAAATGTTAAACTACTTTAAAGAAAGCTCAAACTTGTTCTAAATAATCGCAAAATAAAAATTAAAAAAAATTTTGGCAACATAATGGCATGAAATTGAGCACTTCCCAAGCTTAATGCCTTCTTTTCACAAATCCAATATTAAAATAACAAAAATTTCAAATCCACATATACATAGATCAATCTCAAGTCAATTTTAGAATAACTACTACTACAACTAAAAGGTTAAGCAACCATGTAACATAACAACCATAATATATAAAGAAACAAGTCCAGTTTCCAAGCTCAATAAGGGGAAAAAAGGAATCAAATAACTAGAAAAATACAATATTTAAGAACAAATTGAAAAGCATTGGGTAAAAGTGACAAGGAACATGTCTACTAAGTCAAGACATATATCTTATTGTTAATAAAAAATTAATTTATCTTAATAAACTAAATAATCACAACCTAGCACACATTGAACTAAATATTCAATAATCACAAGCTAACCATATATTGAAAAAAATTAGTTTATCTTAAAAACACGTTTACTAAATTTTGTACAAAACTAAATATATTAAAAAATTAGTTTATGTAAATGAAAAACATGTTTACTAAATTTTATTCAAAGTTGCCCCACCATATATTAAACCAAATTTAAATAATTAAAAGCTAACCAAACACTCTGATCTTCTCTCTTGTCTTTTGTAGAAACAAACTACTAGGGGCATGAAATAATAAAATCAATCAACAAAATATCACAATTAAATCTCAACACAGCCCAGCAAATTGTCACAAACTCAAACCAATCCAGTTAGCTAATCTAAATTCTAAGTTAAAAATCAACGTTAACAACCTTAAAAGCTTCCTCTACACAATGAGATAGCAAATGAGATAGAGAAATACCTTAAAAATCACAAAATAATAGTGTGAGGCTGCTCTTGATAGAAGAAAGGATGAGATAGTGACAACTTTAGGGGAAGATGGCGGACTAAGAGGATTGAGGGCTGGTCGATAGTGAGAGCGAGAATAAACGTATCTCACCTACTATTGAGAAGAGAAATAGGAAGAGCAAGAGGAAGAGCAAGACGAAGAGGAGCTCACGAGGAAGAGGAAAAGGAATAGGGTTTGGCTAAAAATGGGTCTCAGAGGAAGAGGAAAATGGAGGAAATGGGTGGCGGCTATTACTGACCGAAAATGGCTCTCTGACTTTCTTTGCTTGCAACTGTGCTGATGCTCAGAGGAAATGAGTGTTGGCTGGATATGGCTCTTGGAAGAAATAGGTTTGCTCTGCTCTCATCTCACTCTCGCGCGCATCCCTATGATAGCTTTTCATTTTCGCTGACGGAGGGAAGAAGCTTTAGAAATCAATATATTCAACGGTTAGATATTTCTAACAGTTGAATATATTGATATACCCAACGATTGAATGTCAAATCGTTGAGTATTAACATCAAATACTCAACGGTTATTTGACATAACTGTTGGGTAATATAATATATATATATATATATATTATATTCTAATATTATATAATATATATATATATATATATATTATTTTGCTATACATACATACATATATATAATCAATGTTTAAATCCAAATAAATGTTGAGTATCAAGATATTAAAAAAATAAAAATTAATTGACTCAAGTAGTATATATATTCAACGGTTTAATTTTAATAACTGTTTAGTATTTAAATCAATACTCAATGGTTTTTAAATTTTAACTATTGAGTAAGAGGTGGAGTGTAATATCCTTATATACTCAACAGTTATATTAATAAACCATTGAATATTATCATGCAATATTAAACAATTTTTTAAATAACCGTTTAACATGTAATTTTCTCTTTCCCGCCTCCCAATATATAACATTTTTTATTATAACCGTTGAATAAATGTTGTTATGTATCTAAATTTTTGTAGTAGTAATTCTAGGTTCAATCCATCTGTAACCTCCCTGAGACTAAACCGTAAAGTCTCCCTTACTAAACCACAATTGATTTTAAATCATGGCAACCTGAGGTTTAACTCTCAAGGACTACCAAATTATAGAGTTTTACAAAGAATTTCTCAAATTCTTTCAAATAATTCTAATTTCAACAATTTAAATCTTAGATATGATTTAATAAGTCCAAATTAGAGTTTTAAAAGTAAAGCGGAAGCTTGGAAATCAATTGAGACCCAAAATAATGAGTTTTAAAACTCAAAAATAGATTTTGTGTAGAAAATGACACGTGTGCCATGGCTTATGAAATGTACGCCGCGACTTGTCTTTTTTGTGCCATGCGTCACGGCATGAGGTGCCATGTGTTGTGGTGCGTTGCACCAAATTTGACAGCATCAGTGTTGTCATTTGACAACATAGGGAGCGAACTTTTGATGTGTCTTAAATCTCCGTCTGACATTTGATTGAGGTGGTTTTAGTGTCTATATAGAGCTTTCTCCTAGCTCTAGCTAATGGCACTGGTTTCACACTCAAACTCATTTTCTATAAAAAGTTGGACACCAAAACCCATTATGACCACTTTTATAAAATTTCACAGATAGGGTGTCCCAACTCAACCATACATGCCAATAGCTTACACCAACCATCCAACTATACTCAATGGACTCTTACGGACTCATGCAACTTATCACACACAATCCAAAACACTTATTTCATAAAATTACCACTCAACCCTAGTTTTCATAAAATATAGAGGGGGAGGAAATGTTGCACAAAATCAACAAGTTCATTCCAATTTTCTTAAAATACATATGTTTCCACTTGCACAAGTATTTTGGCCCCATCCATGAGTTTACAACCAAAATTCACTAACCCAGGGTATAAAATACACTAATTATATACAAAATCATGCAAGTAGTGTATAAAGCATGTTAAATAATCATAGTTGGCAATTACATTAACAAATACACATGAAAATAACAAAAGAGAGGCATATAGAGGATTACTCCACAATCATAAGCTTTTATATGTTTTCCCCGATCAGATCCGATGAGTTAGGTCCTAAAATCATTGAGAATTGAGGGGTGAGTACAACTACTTAATAATCAAGTTTTACTTAATCTATACAGTTGCATATTAATTATAATTACATGTAATTAGGCAAATAATCACAGATAACACATAACACTCGGCCACAGTTTATAAACTAATAACCATGTGACCGGGCTTGCCATAATATACCTATCATATTAATTCACAAAACATAACACAGGGTCACAAAAATAACAACCATGCGCCCTCAACACATGCCAGACTACAAAACTTACAACTATATGGCTAGACTCATATGCATGATCATATGATAACTTTGTATCCTCCTGTTACCTCTAAAACAAAACCAGTGGCTATCATGTGGCTACGTCCATCATGAACTAACCCAGCATTCTACTTTTGAGGAGTTACCAGGCTAGGGTTAACTCACTTACTTATGTAGTTTGGTTTCTCCCAATACTAACAACCATGGGATGTCATACCCCTAATCTAGCCCCCCATGAACTGGTGAAAGCTAGTTAGGTTTGAGTCCCTCATGAACAAGTGTAACAGTTTCGAATTAATAATGAGACAAGGGCTACCTTTTGATTCCAACAGTTGGTGCCAAGGCTAGTTCCTGATTTCAATGATCACTACCAATACCACATGGATTTAAATCAATCTACTTCTCTTCCTAGGCAAACTCCTACCAATGATCATGCTATGCACATTTATCACATTTTATGCATTTCAATAATAAGTTCAAGGCAAACAATCTCACATACTTATTTAAATCACTCCACACATTCAACATATTATTTATCAGAAATCTCCACTTTTGTAACAACATGCCATAAGTAAACTTTTAAATCACAAGTAAGTAACATAATCAACATTTTTCTTTCCCAAAATCATTTCACAAGTCAAACATTACTAGCATGCATCCTACATTTAAATCATTAATCATATTTCACAAACACAATTAATATTCAACCATAAAAGTTAAGTTTCTCCCAGTTACCTCAAATCTTTGAGAGGTCAAAAGTTTACACTCACTATACTAACTTTTGAAAGCTTTAACAAGCTCGAATAGTGCAAAAAATGAACCTCTCTACATCTATACCACAAGAATATCATCATTATCTAACTCTTAAAGCTTTATCAACATATAACTTCACGCACATTATTTTTATCAACTCATAATCTCTACCCATTCATATCCAATAAGCTTATTAAATTTCATTAATGCACATTATCATTAATAATATCTCAAACCATCATTAATGTACATACACCTTTCCCAACTACCTCATAAATATAAATTTTTGGATAATAAATTCTTCCATGAACCAACTACTTTCAAAATCATCAATGTGGTGTTCCAATACATTAAACAACTCCCATTATACTCTTTTTAACTAATGAAATTAGACCCATATTCCTATAGACCAAAAATCCATCTTTCAAGTCAAACCCTACTATAAATCATCATAAATGAGGGAGAGAAAGGAAGAAGGCACTATAAACTTACTTTAGGTGATTGAGAGCTTTAAAATGCCAATAATGGGAGCCAAAGCCATGCCCTAACAGAGCCTAAGTCAAGCTCTTTGTTTCCCTCTGCTCCTCTTCTTTTGTTTTCACACGTAGAACGTAGCTGATATATCATAATTTTGGCCGTGCACTGCAGTGCACGCTACCCTCCACCACAGCGCATGGCATAGAGGAGCTTGTTATTCAAATTTTGTCTCTGTATGTCACGGTGGACCAACCACACATCGTGGCATGTGGCACAAAAAACAATTCTTCACTTTTTCTTCCTCTTTCCTTGCCCGGGTGGCTCGCTATCGATTCGAACCCATTTCTAGGGCTGAAATCATAACAATTATGCCAAGTTAAGCCCCTTTGACCATACACCTCATTAACTCACTAGTTACCTTCATTAGGTTAATAAACTAGGGTTAAATTTTCCCAGACATTATACTATCCATTGTAACATAGATCTAAAAAGGGCAACCATTTTGATATATAGCCTTTACCCAATAAGGCTCACTCTTCCTCACCTTTACCTTAAACCCTTGAGTAATGCCATACTTATCAATGGTTGCTATGGTCTCTTCCTTATTTGCAAAGGTTAGACATACTATAAAAAAGGGCCTTGTATCAAGTCTATTGTCTCTAGTAGGCCTCCTTACCTCCTCCAAAGGCCCAATATCATCATCCAGGCCCAATTTCATATCATCATCCTTATCCTCCTACCCACTATCCTTATCTTCCTCTTTAAATAAGTTATTATCTTCCAAACCATAGAAATCCTTGTCTTCATTGTCAGATTGTTCTTCACTAGATGGCCTATCATTTTCACCATTATCATCAATCATCAACTACAATTCCCTTACCATTGCCTCTAATCTCAACTCTACCTTCAACATTATTTCCAACTTTCCCCTCTCCTCCATCATCAAAAAGCTCAAGTTCATCCCAATCAATTGACACATTCTCCACATCAATTATATCTTCTTCGACCTCTTCACCTTGATTTTCCTCACTTACTTTATTTTCTTCAACTACCTTCTACTTCCCTCAATTACCCTCACCCCCTTTAATCTACTTCCCTCCACTATCTTCACTGTCCTTTCGTGCACTACTTATACCACTTCTACTATCATTACATATTATACTTTCATTTATTAACCCATACCCACCATGTAGCTCATCTCTAACCTCCTCCCATTCTTTTGTTCTCTTATCAATTTCTTTTAAATATTTTCTTAGAGGAATCCTTGTACCTATCTGACTTACTCAAATGATAATACAAACAAAAAAAAGTCACATGCAATAGGGGCTTATACGCGATTTCATTGTGATAATGAAATGCCAAAACACAAAATACATTCTAATTGTTACTTGAAAAAGCAGGCAACTTACTGTGACTCTGATCCTCAATGACCCACAAGATTTTATTCCTCACATGTACTCTACTCCTCCCTAAAGTCCCTAACTTAGCCCTTCATTAGTTCTCCTCCTTCTCGAAACAAATGGATTCAAAGTAAATGTCTTTAGGGTTTGGTCCGATTATGGGTTTGGTTCATAGGTGGGTTGTGATTTCATTACTTTTTTTTTGAAATAAATCTAAGTCAGATAAGTTCCCATTGCCACATGTTGGTCTAGTGAATGAAAAACTCTTGCCATATCCCACTTTGTTGGTCAATAATGATAATTTAATAGTCAACAATATATAAGTTTAACAATGGGTCCATATTGCACCAATTTTGGAAGTTTAAAGGTAATATTTCACCTAAAAAAAGTTTATGGTACCAGCTGCATTTGGGGTAAAAGTTCTCAAGAAAAATTTCCCTTTAACCCTTTTTGAAAATGGCAATGGGATAAAGGAAAAAAAAAAGATAACTAGATGGTTCTTCAAGCCAAGCTTGACAAGCCAGCCTATATATGCTCAAAACATCCAAGGACTGGGCCAGGTGTGAGAGTTTAGAAAATTTTCTCCACTTTAGGGTCATTGGGGTCCCGAATAAGGTTGAAGAAATCTAGGCTAAGCCCCAACCCAAATAGGCATAGCTTTAATATCCAAATTCTTTTTTATTATTAATAAAATTAAAATAAGATAAAAATTGAAAATTGACATTGGCGATAAAATAAAATAATATTTAATAATTTAAGTATTCAAGTCATTCCAAATAAGCCCAAATGCTTGAGGCGTTAAGATCGAGCTTGGTTATATAAGCTTTTTTATATGTTGGAGTATTTTAAGCCTGATGCTAGTAAACTGGCCCTAATAAGCCTGGCTCGCTAACTACCGACTCTAAAATGTTGCATCTTATATAGAGTGATTTTGGAATGGTGTATGGGGGTGTAAGTGACATGTGCCCATCCTCTTTATTTCTTTTCACTTTCTTTGTTTTTTCTTTTTTTCCTTTTCTTAATTTACTATATATATAAGTTTCATATACTTTTGAAAAAATTTACATCATGATCTCATATAACCAAAACATCTTTCATAATTTTCTACAATATTTCAAGCCTCTCATAAATTTTATATGAGTAAAATTAATTTGTAAATTTGCTCCCCATAATATTTAAGTAATTATAATCTATCAAGTGGGGAAAATAATTTACATAATATCATTTAATCCCACTCAAAGTTGTTAACCTTTCTCCTTCTTCTAAAAACATTGCTTGATACTAGGTATCTTTAAAATTTAACCATCTTTCAAAAGTTATTTTTCCTCAAATAATTTTTTGGTAGATTTGAATTACTATGAAATAATCCCATCAAATTCAAATCAATTTTTATAAATATGTAATATTCTAAATTTTCACTCAAAAATTCAATTTCTAATGATTGTTAAAATTAGGATTTTACATCACATCCACTAGGAATTTCCCAGCCAATTTCACCCTTCATTGGCCCACTTTATTTTAGCCCAAACAATTAGATATATAGTTTCATCTTATAAATTTTTTTATGTTTAAATATTACATAACCATGCATAATATATAATTCAATGATACGTCAAGGTAATTAATTGTTTCTAAAAAAATAATTTTTATATAAAAAACTTAAATTATATATATATATATATATATATTACAATAATTTGGCCGCCCAAGTAATGAGACTAGGTCTGCCCCAAAAGTTATTGCTACACTTGTTTTCTACCATCACTTAACATGCCCGTCATTAATTCAGACAACTAGATATGAGTTATATTTACGTGTTGAAACTTCAACGTTAGTAACTTGGTATTAATTAGTTTCACCTAGGCAATTCAATTCAGATGTGTGCCTTCAGCCATCATTCTATCAAGTTGCTAGAGAAACTATCATGTAAATCTAGTATTTCTGTAGTTGATATAGTTGAAGATCATAATGATTCATGCCCTAGATCTCTATAAAATAGATGCAACTCCATCTGAATTTTCAAACTAAGAAGCTTTGTTTTATCATTCCATCCTTGTTTGAAGTAGCACTATACCATGGCCCCTAAGAATCAGCCTCCTCCTCAAAGCCCTAATCCTGATCCAAAGTCGCAACCTCGAATGCCAACCACAACTACGCCGGCTGTTATTCCTCCAAATTCACCTCCTTCATCCAAACAGCCCGCCAATAGCTCTCCAGCAACACATAGCCCAACTCCCAATCGGAATCCATTTCCTCCGAATCAGAAACAGTCTACAACTAACCCTAATGAAACCCCAAGTACTGAAAAACACACAAGTCCTCTTCCATGTCCTCCATCCCAACAGCCTCAAGCTGCTTTTCCTCCAAATGAGCAGCAGGTTATGACTGCACCTGTTTCTTCTACAAATGATACTGCTCAAACCTCAAGTACCGAAAAGGTATTTACTCCTAACAGTAAACTTCTTCCAGCCCAACAGACAACTTTTTCGTCCCAAGAACCTAGTGATAGCCTAAGCACCCAAAGTGTTTCTCCTCCTAATAATAAAACACTTCTGTCATCCCAGCAACCTATGAACAATGATCGTCCTCCAAGTGAACCTCTTAAAGAAAACCCTACTCCAGCCACATGTACCAGCAAAGTTGATAGTTCAAATGAGTCTAAAAGTAAGTCACCTCCCAAATAACTCTCAGACTCTGAAAGTTCCTTGACCATAGAATCGTAATGAAGTACCCCAGATAACGAAGGTGAGATGGCTTGATAAAGAATAATGCAATTGTGGCGTGCGTGTTTGTTTGTCTATATGTGTGTATTTGCATCAATGTATCTTGGCGAATCGATCTCCTTTGTGCTTGTTTTGTTGCATAATAAATTTTGAAACTTTGGTCTATTGTAAATTTATGGACATTGATCCCAAAATTAGTTAATTTATCTTTATCCCTTAGATTGAAAAATATAATGAAATTTACCCCTCCACTACGACATAAGATGAATTTTCACCTTGCTTGATCTTTAAATAACATTTATATGGTTAAAGTATTATATATAGATATCATATTTTAGTACTGTACGTCTCTCTATTTTGGATTATTAATTATATTTTTATAAAGTATTATCAATTATCATTTAGAATTATGCACGCAGGTTAAAGAAGTGTTTAAACAATTTAAATTGTATCAAAATCTAATGGCCAAACTAAATTACTCTTATATTGAAAATATGAAAATATTGTAGCACTTGAGTCCCACATATTAAATGGGGTGGCACATTAACTTATATTGGTACGTAGTTCGCTTGGAAATTGTCAACAAGAATTAATGGGCAAAGAGACTTAGTAGTCTTCCATTTCAAAATACTTCCTCCACTCCGTAGTGTAAGATACTTTGATCGATGCGTATCGTGAATGTTAAGGAAATTTAATTTTTTTAATAAATCTCACGAAAAGTTGACTTGTTTTTACCAATTTTACCATTATACAAAACTAATTAACATGCACAATTTCTCATGCATAATTACTCAAGTTACATTAACTAACGTAGGGGTCAAAATGGAGAATTTTTCTTGTAACCAAAAAAATGTTCTATACATTTTAAACCAACAATTACTTGTGGAAAATGTCATACATTATGAGCACATCATGTACCGAAGAGTAACTGTTTGAGGTCATGATAACAGTGTAATAAACTTTTTTCTACCAATAAAATTAAGAATGTTTTAAAATAGTTTATATTATAATACACATTCTGGTCCTAAATATAAAACCTAGTCAACAAATTCATGGATATTAAAATTGGTTATTTACTTTTATTGGGGTAAAATGTCCAACTTTTCTCAATATATATATATATATGTCCTTTTAATGAGGCTATTAAATGTGGAAAACAAATAGAGTAAGAAAAAAGGAATAACAAAATATTAAAGTCCTTTATTCAGGATCAAAACAAATATCTCAACTAAGACTTATATATGGGATTGGAAGAAGTAAAATTTGATGTTATTTTCTCCATCTAGTCGCGGATGCAGTAGCCTGGGCCTAGGAGGCATAAAGGATACAAAATGTAAAAATAATAAAAAGACAAATTAATATATTTTTTATTTTTTATAAAAATAATCTAAATTTAAATTGAGAGTTTTCAAAATTTGAAGTAACACGGGTAAAATATCAGAGTCATTCCACAATATATATATATATATATATATATCAAAGACTCAATTTTTATAATGTAAATATGTTTTATTTTCGATAGAGTGAGATTGAAATTATAGGAATAATGAGAGCAAATTATCAAAAATTGTCATGAATATTTATAAATTTTTTAATGTTGATTTGGGGCATTTTACCACCTTAATTGCATGCAGGTTCACCATTGATAATAAATATAAGACCTAATTGAAGTATTTGTTTTAATCCAAAAATAGGACATTTATTTAATATTTTTAATTTGATTATCCTGATTAATTTTACAGTTTTCTCGCTCATATTTTTCACTTATTTAATACTTTCTCTCTTTGGGATGTTTTAGGAAACATAATAAACATTTATAGGATTAAATTTACCCCTTTACTACGTACCACCTGAAATCAATTTCCGCCTTGTTTGAACCTTAAATAACATTATAGGATTACACATGGAGATCATATTTTAGTACTGTCTATTTGTTTTAAATTATTAGTTATTGTTTAGAATTATGTACACAGGTTAATGAAGGGTTTAAACAATTTAAATTGTACCAAAATAAAATGACCTCAGTAAAATACGCTTATATTAAAAATATGAAAATACTATGATACTTGAGTCCCACATATTAAATGGGGTAGCACATTCACTTATATTGGTATGTAGTTCGACTGCAAGTTGCAGTAAGAATGAATGGGTGAAAAGAATCAATTGTCTTCCATTTCAAAATACTCCCTCCTTTCCATAGTGTATGATACACTACTACAGAATATATCTTTAGGAGCGGGTATTTAGGAGCGCTTCTTTAAAAAGCGCTCTAAAACGTGAATGCGGAATTTACTGGAGCGCTTTTTTAAATAAGCACTCCTGTATGTCAGAGCTTCTCAATAAGATAACGCTCCTAATTAATATAAATAAAATATTGTAAAAAATTTAAAAAGACCTTCGGGAGCCATCGTAGTTATGTGCTCCGAAAGACTATCTTCCGGAGCGCTCTTTGACGAGCGCTGCGGAAGATCAACTCTTTCAGAGCGCTCTTGGAATGAGCGCTCCAAAAGAACTCATCTTCCGGAGCGCTCTTTTAATGAGCGCTCCAAAAGAGTTGATCTTCCGGAGAGCTCATCAAAGAGTGCTCCGAAAGAGAGATCTTCCGAAGCGCTCATTAATGAGCGCTCCAGAAGAGGTGGTCTTTTATATCTCTGCCTCCCGTTAGTTTTCTTATCCCTATTCATGAGTTTCTTTCAAACCTCTCTCTCATTTGCTGAGGTTGTACGTTCCCAACAAGTTCCAGATCATCGCTGTATCAGTCTATCTTCCGTCGCTGTTTGCTGTTCCAGATTGTCGTCCGCCGCTGTTCACTGTTCCAGATCGTCGTTCGCCACTGTTCGCTGTTCCAAATCATCGTCTGTTGCTGTTCGTTGTTCCAGATCAGTGTTCGTCGCTGTTCGTTCATTTTTGTGTCAAGTCGCACCATCTGTCTCTGTTTTTGCGCTGCCGTCGCCGTCGCCGTCACCGCCATCTCCTGCATCACTATTCCAGATCTGCATTACTGTTCCAGATCTATGATGCTGCTGTACACCGGAGGAAGCGACGCCGTGAAGACCTCCGTTGCAGCCGTGTGTCATTGCTGTACAGCCGAGGAAGCAACGCCGCAAAGACCTCCGCTACTATCGTGAAGACTGCACTGTAAAGGTATTTTTTTAATAATTAATTTATAATGTAATATATTGATATATTTATATATATTTGAGAATAAATTTCATATATATATTTTTTAATAATCAATATTATAGATAATATATGAATTGAAGTTATTTATATTAGAATTATGGAGTATTTGTAGTTGATAATTAGATTAAAGTTGAGGAAACTACTTGAACATTTTTATTTTATTTATGAAATATACTTTTAAGGGAGATTATTGTTATTAATTAAATTACAATTGATTGACAGAATTTAGATGCATTATGCTACTAAATTTTTATTTGGATGAATTAATTTTTTTAGTTTAAATGTATTGTGTTGTGGAATTTGATTGTTTCATCATTTGGGAGGTTCTTCTTTTAAGGAAGATGTTGTTGAATTTTTTTTTATAGAAATCTAAGTCTTTTGTTTATTGAATTTTGATAATCATATTAGTGATATGGATCATAAGTGGATGTCGGCTAATCGACTATCTAGAGAATATTAGGATGGTGTAGATTAATTCATTGAATTTGTATTTTGTTGTGATCAAGACTCCCCTGGAGTCATATGTCCTTGTTTGAAATGTTGCTATGGAAAAAGAGTAAAGCCAATAGAATTGAAAGATCATTTAATCTGTAATGGGATTGATCCAACTTATACTTGTTGGACCATGCATGGGGAGACAAGGAATAATGCAAATGATTTGAGGGATAGTGCAAACTACTCAACATTTGATCGTGATAGTGGGACATATGATATTGACCGTCTTGATGAAATGATTCATATATATAACTTCATCGCTGAAGTATTTTAAATTAAGTTAGAATTTATTTCTACCATATTTTGATAATGACATCTTTTTATTGTTTTATAGGTAGGTACCTACACAATTACAAGGTTGGGAGTGTGGATACTATGTTATGAAGTTTATGAGAGAAGTAATCACACAACAAGAGTTGATCATTCCTGAAAATGTAAGTCAAAAGTTTTGAAATTAAGTTGATATAATGTTAATTACTTATATATTGCTTTCATATCTTGTGTAGTATTTTTTTGGAGTAAGATGTTCGCATTTTACCATAGAGCAAATAGAAGATTTAGTTGAAAAGTTGTTAGAATATATTATTGGCTGTTTGTAATAGGAAGTTATATTTCAATGTTAGAAAAATAATAATAGTTTCATTTTTTAGGCTTGTTAGAAATTAAACTAGGTTAGTTAGGAAATTGAAATTGTTGTATCAGTTTCAAATTCTTTTCTTGTATATAAATTTTTATATTGATATTATTTTTAAATTAGTTCTTGATATTATGATTTGCCATTGTTAAAGAGACGTAAAAGGAGAAATTTCAAAAAATCTGATTTAAAAAAAATTAAAGTAATATACGGGAGCGCTCATTTGAAGAGCGCTCCTATATGGTTCATACGGGAGCGCTCTTTATAAAAGCGCTCCGGTATGGTTGCATACGGGAGCGCTCTTTACAAGAGCGCTCCCGTATGTGCTCCCTTACGGAGCGCTCCCATATAGCGTATATACAGGAGCGCTTTTTTTAAGCGCTCCTATACATTTAGGAGCGCTCGATACGAGAGTGCTTCAAAAGCGCTCCCTAAAGTAAAAAAAAAAAGCGCTCCTGTAAACTTATTTTGTAGTAGTAATACTTCCCATTTGTATCATGAATATTAAGGAAATTTAATTTTGTTATGAAGCTCATGAAAAGTTTACTTCTCTCACCAATTTTACCTTTACACACAAATAATTGACACCCAAAATTTCCCATTCATAATTACTCAACCTACATTAACTAACAAGAATGAGTGAACAAAAAGAATCAATGGTATTTCAATTCAAAGTACTCCCTCCACTCCATAATAGGGACATGCCTTCGTTGAAGAAAGAGGGGGCAATTGCCCCAATAAAATATAAGAAAAATTTTAATTTATTTTGTAGTTAAAATTACACTTGCCCTCCCTTTAAAATTGCAATTTCCTCCCATTAAAAATAAATTACCCCACACTCTAATTGAAATTGATGTAAAAGTATTATTTACTCATATAGTTCTTATAATTAAAAATAATTTGATGATACAAATAAAATTAATATATATTTTTAAACTCCTCATATAATTTATATATTTATTATTTTAATTGAAAATAAATTTTTTATTTTAATTTATATATTTGTTAAAACTACAAAATGTTCTATATATTTTAATTAAACCAACAATTATTTCTAAAAAATGTCATATATCATGAGGACATTATGGCCCCAAGGGAGTAACTGTTTAAGGTTATAATAACAATTTAATGCATTTTTGTTAGATATGGCAATACACCCAAGAGGTGGGGTGAATCAGGTGTTTAAGAAATTTTTAATTCTTTTAAAACTTTTTCAGTAAAAATGTGTGTAAGAGAAAGTTTAGGCAAATTTGAGTTCTAAATTTTGATTGCAAGAATGCTAAAGTAATTTTTACAAGCTTAATATGTGTAAAATTAATTTCTATGTGAAAGTTTAAGTATGAGCATGTAAATATATCACATTCAATTTTATAGACTAAAACATAGCATAAACTATGATTGTTGGAAATATAAAGAATTAAAGGAAGAGAGAGTGCAAACTATAATTTATCTTGGTTTAGCTCTACCACTTAAGCCTACATCCAGTCTCCAAGCAATCACTTGAGATTTCTCTACTATAACACAAGCTTAAGTGGGTACTTACCACCTCAGTATAATCACAAGTTTAGTTCAATCACTTGTGAGCCCTTATAGTAACTCACTTTACTAGTGAACTTTTTTTCCCAAAAGAACAACATCTCTTGATTACAAGAAAAATATCTCCCTCACCTTTACAATGATTTAGAATATGTAAATCACTCAATTAAAACACTCTCTAAGAGCAATGATGAGTACAATGAAGTTATAATACTCAAATGATGAAGGTATATATGGTATTAGCTCAAGAACAATGATTTTAATATAATAAGAATATAAAGAATGCAAATCTCATAACTCAATGATTTCTTATCTTAATCCCATGGTTAAGATAAGTTTGGAATGTTATATTTATAGCCCATAGAGTGAAATAGGTGTTAAAGACATATTATAACCATTTATAGTCAATGCACAATGATTATAGCCATTGGTGACATTTCTAGTGTGGAACAAAACTCATTCATGTGTGAAATGGACATCTCCTATGCACAGGTAACAAATCTTGCTTGAAATGTGACAAATCACACTTAAAATGTCATGTGATATTGCCCAAGTGACAAATCACTCTTGAATTGGACCACATAAGCTATAGAGTCAACATAAGGCTTCTAGGTGACATTTCAAGTGTGTATGGGAAGTGATTCATGTGTGATTTGGATCACAGAATCTATTTAGTGAAAAATAAGGCTTCTTGGTTGTAACCTTTCCCTATATCTACCTTGATACAAGAGAAGATTAATTAAATCACCATAATAATCACGCTATTTAGTAATCAAAAACTTTGTTTGAAAAGCTTAGGCCCAAGACTTATTTTGTAAAACCATCAAAATCATAAGACATTTGATCAAAGTACAGTGAAAATAACCCATATGCATTCATATAACTTATTGCAAGAATTTAAAACAAACAAACAAGTTCTGACTTTAGGCTATGCGTAGCAGCGGACATCACATGTGCCACGACATATGGCACAACATCACATGCGCCGTGGCATGAGACGCCATGTGCCATGGTACACATGTCTAATTTTTCTACTGTCATTTGACAATAAAAATGACAAACTTTTGGCATGAGTTTTACATACAACATTCAATCAGATGATTCAAGTACCCACATGAATCTTATCTCAAAGGTCATGTCGTCACGACACCACTATTCTAGTGCAGACCCTTTTCCCTTGCCCTGTTCACTGCTCTATCCTAAAACAAATCTTAGTAATAGAATAACTTACTACTATTGACTATCACATGTAACTATATGAAAGTAAAGCATAATATATCATCAATCATAGCATATGACATATATTTCATTTCAAATCACACAACATATGTCAATTCACTCCTTTTCCACTCCTTTTCCACTTTCTACCACTTTTCCACATATATAGTATGATTACTAATGACGAACCTCCAAATTACCCTAACATAAAACCATAGGCTCACCTTAGAACAATAATACTCTCATTGGCCTTAAGCTCACCTTCAATGATAGAATCACCCGGCTAAAGGTCTTGTAATGTACTTTCAGACTACGGTTTTCCCCCAATACACATAGTGGGGTGTCATTGACTCCAACATCATATCACATAGATACTAAGAAGTTTAAATCTCCAACACCGTACCCCGAAAGGCACGAAAGAGATACAATTCTCTAATATCGCACCCTATCGGGCATTAAGGAGAATATGCTATATAGTCTTATCACCACACTTTATATGGGTGAACTCCCACCCTTATGATAATACTTTTTAAACCATTCATAAGTATTAAATCACTACTTTACTCTTATATGTATATAAACACATTTCCATATCAAATTACACAATTTCATTACTTGTTTAACCAAAATTCCTTTTTATGCAATAAACATTCAATGCTACAAAACATACTCAGGTTAAAACAATTTCATGTACTACATAGCATACTCATACACGGTTATAATAAATAACTAAATAAAGAAAGTTATTCTATTATCTCAACCCTTCTGTCACTAGAAAGGTTACCTATGGATTTCAATTACCACTATAGCTCATTACAAGATTCCTTTCTCAATTCAAATGCGCGATATGCCAATTTACACACAATTGGCACAATCAGTCATTAGGTCTAAATTTACCAAAACTACTTAATTACTACTTATGGCCATATTTAGCTATATATTCTTTTTCATTTATCCATTCTGAGTCTATTATTACTCGATTATCACTTTACATCACCTCAACTGGTCTCATTTCACTCAAATATGATTTTCACCCTTATTTTCCATCAAATTAGGGCCAAATTGAGCCTACGAGTTCAAAGCTCTATCATTTAGCTCTAAACTAGTCACAAAGCTCTAATTTAACTCTTAAGAACCTTTTTATTACTATTAGGTAAGAATCAAACTCCTTAAATTTCACTGATTATATTTCTCTATAACTTATATTCAGAGATATTTAGGTAGAATGGAAGGTAAGAGTTATACGTAGTTTATTCGATAAGTTACTGATAAGAAGTGCCTTTCGTTACTTCAAAATAGCTTGCCTTAGCTAATCATTCACTCTTCTCCACTCCCACTTACGTGTTTCTAATTTCTCCCTTCCGAAATTCATGAAATTTCATGACTTAAGGGGTCACTTTTTAGTCCATGTGCCACGGCATGTGGCACAGTGAGAAGATTTCTCACCACGCACACTTGCTTTGCCCTGAAACGCAGTTCTTCCACCCTTATCTATTCATTCAACATCTAAAGGACATAAATTAATAACTAATCATCTAAATCTCTAATCCTCTACTAATTATCACTTTACCCCTGATTAAGAGCTAATCATAGAATTAGAAAATTAAGATGTTACAGTTCTCCCCTCTTTTTAAGAATTTTGTCCCCAAAATTCATAAAACACTAAAATGCATACTTATGGAAATAGATGGGGATAATGTTGTCTAGTCTTATCCTCTGTTTCCCAAGTAGAATCACTAAGAGCCATGGCTTACCAAAAAATTTTAACCAATTGTATGGTTTTGTTTCTCTTTCACATCCACGATCTGCTCTGGCTTAGCCTTATAGGTCAAATTCTCATAGAGCTTAATCTCTTCTAGTTCTATCACATGGAAAGGGTCTGGGTGATATTTCTTGAGTTGCAACACACAACACACCTCATGTACACCCGACAACTATGGTGGTAAATCAATTATATAAGCAACTAGTCCAATTTTCTTTAGAATCCCAAAAGGACTAATGAATTGAGGAGTCAACTTCTTGGCTTTAATCGACCTCTTGATTCCTATCACTGGTATAACCCTTAAAAACACATGGTCTCCCACCAAAAATTCTAACAGCCTTCTACGCCTATCTGTATAACACTTTTGCCTACTTTGAGCTGTCAACAACTTTTGCCTAATTTGCTTAATCTTTTAAGTCATCTGATCCATAACATCTGGTCCTAACATACTCCTCTCACTCAACTCTGTCCAATATCGAGGCAATCTATACTTCCTTCCACACAATGCCTCATATGGTGCCATTTGAATGCTTGAGTGGTAACTATTATTGTAAGCAAACTCAGCTAAAGGAAGATGGCTATCCTAGATACCCTTCAACTCCAAAACATAGGCTCTCAACATATCCTCTAGGGTCTTTACGGTCGGCTCCATTTGCCCATCTATTTGTGGATGATATACTATACTGAATCACAACTCAATACAAATGGCATGCTGTAAAGACCCCTAAAACTTAGACGTGAACCTCTGATCTCTATTCGATACTATACTTTTCGACACACCATGTAGCCTCACTACTTCTTGGATATAAATCTCTGTCAACTTTTCTCAAGAGTCATTGATCCGAATAGCTAGAAAATGAGTCATTTTCATGAGTCTATTGACTATAACCTAAATGGCATTGTGCTTGAGTGAGTTCTTGATAACCCAATTATAAAATCCATGAAAATACTATCTATAACATCCTGAATTTCTTAATCCTAAGTTTAGAGGTTAATCAAGGGTGAAGTGAAAGTTAGTGTGAGATTAGAGATTCGAATAATTAATTAGTATTTTAACTTGTTTGTATATTGTATGAATAGATATAGGTGATAGGAGTGCATTTTAGGTTGAAGCAACTACGCATGGTGAGAAAAAATCTCACTATGCCATACGCCACATCTTGTGCTGCATGCATTGCAATGCATGGACTAGAAATTACCTTCATAAGCCATGAAAATTCAAAAATTTTAGAGGAAAGAAATTGATAAACACATGAGATAGAGAGAGGAGAAGGGCTAAAAGCTAAGTCAAGCTATTTTAAAGCGATAAAAGGTGATTCAGATCGATAACTTGCCAAGTATGATACGTATAACTCCTACTTTTCATTCTACACAAATTTCTCTGAAAATGAGTTATAGGAAAATTGAATCGATAGAATTTGAGGGGTTCGATTCTTGCCTAATAGTGATAAATAAGTTCTCAAAAGTTAAATTAGAGCTTTGTGATTGGTTTAGAGTTGAATGGTAGAGCTTTGAATCCGTGGGCTCAATTTTAGCCTTTAGAGAGAGAAAGTTAAGGTAAAAATCTATTTTGAGTAAAATAAGACTGGTTGAAGTAATGTAAACTAGTAATTGGGTAGTCATGAACTTAGAATGGATTAATGAAAAAGAGTTTATGGATGAAAATAACCTTAAGTAGTAGAAATGAGTTTTTGGTCAAAATGGACCAAATAACTAAAATGTGCCAAATGTATTCAGATTAGCATATTGGATGCGTGTGTAGAGAAAGGAAGCTTAAGATAAGCTTGTGTGATATTTGAAATTCACGGGTAACCTTTCTAGTGACAGAAAGGTTGAGGTAACTGAATAACTTTCTTTGTTTGACTGTTTATTATAACTATATGTTAGTATGCTATATAGTGCATGAAATAGTTTTAAGCTGAGTGTGTTTTGTAGCATTATGTGATTGTTGTGTGAAATGGCTTTTAGTTAAAATAAAGCATTAAAATGTGTATTTTTAAATGGAATATAGTATATACATATAAATTCTATACAATGCTATATGATGATGAGATATGTTATGAGATGAAATGAAATGTTGTGCTTTATAGCATCAATAGACATGCGAGGCAGTGGTGAGCCCCATTAGGGTAAAAGACCCTAGAGGGTATGGTGAGATATTAGGTTCTATAGCATCAAAAGACCTATGAGGCCATAGTGAGCCCAGATGGGGCAAAAGATCTTGGAGGGTGTGGTGAGATGTTGCGCTTGAAAAGTGAAGAATAATGTTTAATAAGATATATGATATAAATGCTATTTTATGATGTTTTGATGATATACTATGTTTGCTTTCATATTATTGCATGTGATAGCTAATAGAAGTGAGTTATTCTGTTATTGAGATTTTTATCTCACCCTTATGGTTACATGTTTATAGGACTGGGAAGTGATCAGGGCAAGGGAAGAGAGTCTGGACCGGCTTGAGTTGTGAAGCTGTGCACTCTGAGTTTGTGTAATGAACTAAATTGAGATTGTATATAAAAGTGCATATGAGTTGTCATAGGATTGCATGCATGTATTGAATTGAGATTTTGTGAAATTAAGCTCGATTATGTGTATATGTGTTGTTTAAGACAAAGGGGGCTATAATTTAAGTATATTATGTTGAAATGATTTTGTATTGATGAATCTTAAGCTAAGGGAAAAATTATGATGAAATGAGTAATTTGGAGGCTAAAATTGTATTGTGAATCTGATTGTATATGCATGTATTGAGAAGTAGTCAAGTGGGCTAAGTTATGCTAAGAAATAGCAAAGTGTGTAAAGTTAGTAAATTGTGAAAATTGGCTGCAGAAGGGTCAAATTTATATATATATATATATATATGTATGTATGATTGTGATTAATGGTAGTCAATCAGGTGTATTAGATCCTTTTGGACTTGATTCAAGGCCTATTATGGTCTAATGGGAGAAAGGGATCAATTTGAGTGATTAGGTGCGCAAATTTTTTAGAAAAATATGACTTTTTGCACCCAAGTATCCAAATTTTGATCGAACCTTTAAATTGTGTCCAAATCTATCTCATTAGTTAGTATACGAGCTAAACTTCATGTGGGTACTTAAATCACTCCAATTGAATGTTGTATGTGAAAACGGTGCACGCCAAAAGTTCATCATTTTTGCTGTCAAAATAGTAGTTGATAATTTCAGTTGATAATTTCGTCTCGACGCATGGCTTAAATTTCAGTTGATAATTTCATGTTGAAATGCATGCAATTGGGATAGAAATACTGGTGGGTTATGTCCACTATGTATTTGAGGAGTGTATGATTTACTTTCGTTGTGTTTTTCTCTGATTGTATTGTGAAGTGATTGATTTTATAAAATAAGCCTTCGACCGAAGCTTTTGAAATGTAATTTGTTTATTGTAATTGATGTGAGGTAGTAGTAATACTGTAATCTTCCTTTATATTAAGTGAATATAAAAGAAGGTTACACTATCCTATTTCCAGTTAGGAATATCCAATGGCTGTAACATCCTTGTTGGTCTCTGGTGCTCTATCTTAACCTTCTGATAGGTTAAACATTTAGTCATAAACTTTATAACATCCCTCTTCATACCAAGCCACCAATAATACTATCTCATATCCTAGTATATCATCATAACTTTTAGATGGATTGGGTACTTACTACAATGAGCTTCACTCAAGATGACCTTTGTTAGATCAGCATCGTCAGGAACATAAATCTTGTCCTGGTGGACTACAATTCCATCATCCTTGAAACTGAAATTAATAGTTTGATTTGCTTCAATTTCCTCTCGGATTCCTAAAAGACACTCATCTTCTAGTTGTGTTATTCTCAATTCCTTCCAAAATTCATTATTACCTCAATAGAGAATAAGTACCAAACAATGCCTTCGATGGTGCATCCTATTGCGATTTAGCAAAAGATTCCATCAATTTATGCTCCCTTACTATTAAACTTGCCATATGAAAAGTCTTTCAGCTTAATGTGTCAGCAACCACATTCGCTTTACCTAAATGGTATTTCAATTCAAAGTTATAGTCTTTACGGAGTTCCATCCAACTTATCTATCTCATGTTCAACTCCCTCATGTTCAACTCCTTCTAGTCCACCAAGTATTTCAGACTCTTATGGTTGCTAAACATAGTAAATAGCGCCATATAGGTAATGGAACCAGATTTTCTAAGCAAACACCACTGCTATGAGCTCCAAGTCGTGGCTGGATAGTTCTCTTCAAGCGATCTTAATTGCCTTGATGCATACACCACTACTCAACTGTCTTATATCAAAACATAATTAAGACCTCTCAACGATGCATCTATGTATACCTTATAAGGTAATATCAAATTAAGGATAATTAACACTGATGCTATAGTTAACTTCTCTTTTTGCTACTGAAATGCTACTTTGCACTAGTCATCCCAAATGTAAGGCTGATCTTTTCATGTTAACTTAGTTAAAGAAGAATCTATTTGGGAAAATCCCTAGATAAATCATCAATAATACCTAGATGATCTTAAAAAACTACTTATCTCTGTGACTGAACTAGGAAGCTCCCATTTCAATACTACATCAACCTTATGTGGATCTATAGATATCCCATCTGTAGACACCACGTGTCTTAAAAATTAGACTTCTCTCAACCAAAACTCACACTTACTGAGCTTAGCATACAACCTTTTATCTTTCAAAATCTGAAGCATCGTCCTCAAATGCTTTGCATGTTGCTCCTCATTCTCCAAGTAGATCAAGATGTTATCAATAATGACTACCACAAATTGATCTAAATACAGCTTGAATATGTGATTCATATAATCCATGAACACTGCAGGCACATGGTCAAACCAAACGGCATAACCAAACATTCATATTGGCCATATCGAGCTCTAAAAGCTATCTTGGGTACATCTATCATACTGACTCTCAATTGATAATGCTCTGACCTTAAATCAATCTTAGAAAAGACTAAGGCACTAGCTAATTGATCTAAAAGATCATCAATTCTTGACAAAGGATACTTGTTCTTCACAGTCACCTTGTTCAACTACCAATAATCTATACAAAGACATAGACTACCATCCTTCTTCCTCACAAACAACACTGGTGACCCTTAGGGTGATATACTTGATCTAACAAACCCTTTGTCTAACAACTCCTCAATTTGCTTCTTTAGCTTTGCTAACTCTGATGTGACATTCTATATGGGGCTTTTGATATAGGTTTGGTTTCAAGAATCAAAGCAATTGAGAATTCAACTTCCCTTTCAGGAGGTATTCCCATCACTTCATCTAAAAACACCTCAGGGAACTCACTTACTACACCAATCTTCTCAATTCCACCATCATAAATCGTATTGGAGGCAAAAAAAACCATTTATGCCTCACAACCTTGCCAAATCAACTTCTCCACACTAACCACTAATAACAACTTAGGTTGCTTAGAAGAATCCACAGATGCGAACAACACTAGTAGCAGAACCAACTTAGGTTGCCTATCCTCATATCATATACTATTTTCTCCCCTCTTAAGGATGAAAATAAGAAGCACAAAGGACATCAGGGATAGAGTTGTGTAATGAACAATAAGTTTCCATATACCAGCTAGAATGAATGCATCAGAAATCACCACAATCAGGTCTCAAAACTCAAGAAATTGATACCAAAATGTAACCTTCCCCTATATCCACCCTGATATAGGAGAAGATTAACTAAATCACCTCTATAATCACACCATTTAGTAATCAAAAACTTTGTTTGAAAAGTTTGGGCCCAAGATTCATTTTGCAAAACCATCAAAATCATGAGACATTCGATCAAAGCATAATGAAAATAAGCCATATGCATTTATATAACTTATTACAAACATTTAAAATAAAGAAACAAGGTTTGACTTTAGGCCATGCACTGCAGCATGTGGCATAGAACCACACACCTAGATCTTCACTATGTCATGTGTCGTGGCATTAGATGCTATGCGCTGTGGTGCATCTGTCTGATTTTTCTACTGTCAGTTTATAGTAAAAATGATGAACTTTCGGCATGTGTTGTTTTCACGTACGATATTCGATCAGAGTGATTCAAACTCCCACATAAAGCTTATCTCATAAGATAACTAATGAGATAGATTGGGACCTGATTTAATGGTCCGATCCAAATTTGGATACTCAGGGTGTAAAAAGTCACTTTTTCTGAACGTTTAGTATACTCAAGCACTCAAATCGATCCCTTTGTGTCATTAGACCATAGAAGGCCCTGAACCAACCAAAAGGACCTAATATACTTGATTGATCACATTTTATTACATATATACACATATGTCAAAATCAAGTCGTTCAACAACTTATTTTTACATTTCATAAAATTTCACAATTTGTTGCAATTTGGCCCGCCTGGCCTTTTTTCACCACAAATTCACTACTTTACACATTCACAACATATTCACAGCTCAATCTTAGCCCCAATTACTCATTTTATCACATAATTCGACATATGGGCCAAGATTCATAACTATCATCCTAATTTCTACAGTTTTTCTATTTCACTACTCAAAACATGCTTGTAATCCCTATGGAAACTTATATACATAATTTCCACTAAAGATCCAGTTCATTACACAAACTTAGAGGTCTCATAGTCACGGTACCACTACGTCGGTCCAGACCCTTTTCCCTCGCCTTGATCACCACTCTATCCTAAAAATGTAACCACGGGGTTGAGATAAAAATTTCGATAATAGAATAACTCACTATTATTAACTATCACATGTGACCATATGAAAGTAAAGCATAATATATAATCAATCATAGCATATAACGTATATTTCATTTCAAATCACCCAATATATGTAAATTCACTTTTTTTTACTTATTTTCCACTTTCCATGACTTTTCCACATATACAACATGATCACTACTAGCCGAACCTTCAAATCACCCCAGCATAAAGCCATTGGCCTTAGACCAATAATACTATCATCAGCCTTAAGCTCGCCTTTAGTGGTAGAATCACCTGGCCAAAGGTATTCTAATGTGCTTTCAGACTATGGTTCCCCCAGTACTGATAATAGGGTGTTGTTAACCCCAACACCTTATCACACAGACATTAATGAGTCCAAATCTCTAACATCATACCTCAATAGGCACTAAGGAGATAATCTCTAACACCGTACCTTAAAATGCACTATGAAGAATATGCCATGTAGTTTTATTACCACACTCCACACGAATGAACTCTCAACCTTATGATCATGCTTTTTGAACCATCCATAGGTTCTAAGTCACCACTTTACTAACATATATACATATACACATTTCTATATCAAATTACATAATTTCATTACTTGTTTAACCAAAATCCTTTTTTATGCAATAAACATTCAATGCTATAAAACATGCTCAGTTTAAAACAATTTCATGCACTACATAGCATACTCGTACACGATTACAATAAATAGTCAAACAAAGAAAGTTATTCAGTTACCTTAATTTTTCTGTCACTAGCAAGGTTACACATGGATTTCAAATACTACTATAGCTCATTACAAGCTTTCTTTCTCAACTCAAATGTGCGTTATGCCAATCTACACACAATTAGCACAATCGATTATTTGGTCTAAATTGATTGAAACTACATAATTACTTCTTATGGCTGCATTTAGCTATCTATTTTTTTTTATTTATCTATTATAAGTCCATTACTATTTGATTATCACTTTACATCACCTCAACTGATCTCATTTTACTTAAACATGATTTTCACCTTTATTTTCCTTTAAATTAGGGCCAAATTGAGCTAACAGGTTCAAAGCTCTATCATTCAGCTCTAAACTAGTCACAAAGCTCTAATTTAACTCTCAAGAACCTTTTTATTACTATTGGGTAAGAATCAAACTCCTCAAATTTCATCGATTCCATTTCTCTATAACTCATATTTAGAGAAATTTGTGTAGAATGAAAGGTAAGAGTTATACATAGCTTACCCAATAAGTTACTGATTAGTAGTGCCTTCTACTACTCCAAAATGGCTTGCCCTAGCTAACCCTTCACTCTTCTCCACTCCCTCTCACGTGTTTCTAATTTCTTCCTTCTGAAATTCATGAAATTTCATGACTTAAATGGTTATTTTCTAGTCGATGCACTACGGCGTGTGGCATAGTGAGAAGATTTCTCACCACGCACGCTTCCTTCACCTCGAAACGCAGTTCTTCCACCTTTATGTATTCATTCAATATCCAAAGGACACACAAATCAACAACTAATCATCCAAATCTCTAATCCTCTACTAATTATTACTTTACCCCTGATTAATAGCTAATCACAGATTAGAAAGTCAAGATGTTACATGGGCGATGTTTCACATGTGTATGGGAAGTGGTTCATGTAACCTCTGCCCATACCTAATGGTTTCCTTTACACTAAATCTGTATAAGGTAGGGTTAATTCAATCACTGCATCAAACTACTAAACTGCAATAAATGAGATTTGTTTAAAAAACTTGGGTACCCAAAACTACTTTGTTAAAATCCATTTGAAAACAATCACACTTCAAACATTGCACAGTAAAAGATAGATCCTTACATCCATTACTCTTATCTTGTGATTTGAAACTAGAAATAAGGTCAGAAAATAGGGCATATGCCGCAGCATGTACCACATGTGTTGTAGCATATGGCATAGAGCCACGAGCTCCCATTCTGTGCCACACGCCACAGCATGTTGCACTATGCACCATGGTGCATATAATATAATTTTACTACCACATGATAGTTCACTAAGGGAAACTTCTATTATGCACCATTTCACTACTATTAAATTGAAGATATTTGATAGTTATTTGTCCTTATATTTGATAGTTAATAACTGTCAAATAAGATCCCATCATTTATGCATGTCAATATACTTGATGGTTATTTTAAATGTCAAATATGTGTCCATATATATATTTGACAGTTATTTGTAATCGTAAAGTATAATGTACTAGAAAGAAAACTAATATTAGCTATACACACATATATTTGATAGTTATTATGTATAACTATGAAGTATGTGCATATATATTTGATGGTTTTACCAAATAACCATCAAATATATAGACATATTTGATGGTTATTTTAATAAAATAACAGTCAAATATGTTTAGACTTCTTTTTAAACCTATAGTTTAAGTAGCCCCCTTGAAATAGAATTAACAATATACAATCACATAACAATTCCCTAGACAATCTAGCAAACATTTATCATCAATAACATTGTTTCAAAATTATAAGAATATATACAAGCATATTGCAAACAAACCTAAATTCAATCTAAACAGTTATTCCTTTTACTTAAAATGTCACAAATCTTGTTCCTAAAATCACAATTCTATCCTTAAAATTGAAACAAATCCTATCCTAAGTCATACTAATTTTGTTCTTAAACCTAATGCCCACTCATTAAGGATTAATGCATGTATTTTGCATGATCTATAGTTGAAATCGTGTTGGCACAACTCTTTCACAACTTCATTGATGTGAACATTCCTAAATTCCTTACAATAAGTATCATCATGGTACTACAATTTAAATTATAACGACAACAAAGTTAGCTAATTAGCTGATGAAATTATATTATATATAAAATGTAGTTTAATTAAATATGAACCTTGGTAGGGATTGAAGTGTTGGCATGAGTGATGATGTCTTTAATGAATCTCATAACACACTATCCACAGTCCACAGAGTTGGGTCTTTGACGTGGGTACTTTGAAAAAACAATAAAGATATATTGAAATATTGAATAATTGCTAGCTAATAAATGGTTGAATAATTAATCTTAAATCAAGTACCTTTATTATTGTCCATGTGAACAATTGGATAAATGGTTTAACCTCGAGGACAGTTAGATTCATTTGTGCGGTATAAAAAAAGCAGCCCTAATAACATAGAAGTATGCGTAAAAAGATTGAAATATCAAAAAACATAAGTATGAAACTTAATTAATGTGCTTACTTGTTGATTAATTCCATCATATCTTTACAATTATTTGAATCCCTGCCAACAAAACATAAGAAATAGATGGCTAATTTCTCATATTTTTTCTTAGTTGGATCGACGACAATCAGCATCCAATGATCCTTAAGATAATTAATAATTATGAAGAATATATAATAAATTAAAATATTTAATAAAATTAAGAACGAAATAAATATAATAAATACCTAATTCTTGCATGTAAGGTATCAAGAATAAGCTCCTTTCCTTTTTAGTAGTCCTAGCCTTGAATGAATTGCACAGCCACTTTGCTTGATCTTCACAATCAGAGCCCCTAATGTCACGAAAACTATCAACATCATAGGGATAAATGAAGGCAAACATCCTAGTAAGGCTGTGGAGCACGATGAGTGTATGGTAGAGAAACTTAAAATAAATAAATAAATAGATTACTAGTTATGTATAAAAACAATAAAAATTATTGTGTAGAAAGAAGTACGTCAAATAAAAATCTATGACAATCGTGCTAATCATGGCATAGTGGAGCACTTCATCTACCATTTCAATCGTGATGTGATTGATATGATCTTTGTCATAGATGCCATGCTCAAATATGAGACATATACTACAACAAAACTATGAATACTTCTTTGCATGTCTGCATATGCCCTTAGTGAAGCTAGGAAGTTATGTGACAATTGAGGCTTTATCTTTTGAAGTAGGGGAGGTGCAACAATCTTCAATTCATGCCCAATCAATTGCTTAGTGGAGAAGTCTTTTTCCTTAGACTATGTAAGAAAGGTAGTCAGAGATCATGAGTTCTTATGTAAAAACAAAGGTAATAAATGACATTTATACCTTATCTTTACTTGTCAATCTTATAAGAGCGATGGGCCATACAACAAAGGTTCCTAATACATCTCCCACAATCATCACATCCTTAGTGGGAATGGGCAACTTATAGTTGTCATCTAGATAAACTTTAAGACTAGCTCGTGTATGGCCTGAAGAAATTGGCACATTATGTATAGTACCTCTAGGGACATTATACATTACACTAGTTGCAACCACACAATGATCTGGACTGCTCACCAAAAACTCACATTCAGCTTCGCCATAAACTAATGTAAAGATATAAGTTACTGATATAAAATGAATTTAACTAAAGAAAATATTAATATTATCTCAGGACGGTTTGGATGAGAAGGCTGGGTTACGATGCAACTGTCTCTATTACTAGTTGGACCAATATCCACATGAGTTGATGTCTTTCCCTAGGATGTGAATGAGACATCAACTAGGTAGTACAACCTATCAACCTCATCTTTTAGCACGTTGAACTTAGCTGAAGAAGGCACTTAGTTTTGCTGGCTTCAAAGTCCTAAATACTTTCTTTTTGGTAACACCAAAACCAACACCCCTAACACATCTGGGGTAGTCAGGATTACCTAATGCCTAACCCAAGATATCTTTATCTTCTAGACTCTAACCCTTTAAGACTTCATCTGAGATAGCAACCTGTGTGACACAAATTGAATAACCAAAATTACCTATTTAAATGAAAAGAATTAATTTATTATCTCAAATGTAAAACAATGATACTTACACATTCATTAGCTATTGCCTGAATGCGTTCATCTATAATGTTGTGTTCCTTGTTGGTCTGACCTTGAATGAAAAGATCATGGCGGGATATGGTACTAACCCTTGTGCCTTCCCACTCAATCTATGCATTTCAACAATTAGTAATTAATAAATATTATTAATAAATATCGACAAATTTTAAAATTAAATTTAAAGGGGCATACCATCTTTTCCTCTATGCTTGAATACCCTACACGCCGTTTTATAAAGGGATATAGATTTTTCTTAACTAACTCTTGATTTTGTTAGCTTAGTTCTTGTGAAAAATAAAATCAACTAAACTTATAATATAAAACAAAATTATTAAAAAATTATAAAAAATAGAAAATTAAAATCACTTGAAATTTCATTTGTAAATATGATGCAATAAATTTATCCCATTGTTGCTGGGTTACCAAGGATTTTATTAAAGATGGGACCTCAGCATTAATATTTCCACCATCTCTTTTAATGTATTTTGATCCCATAAAATATTGAGAAGAACAAATTATTCTCCTAACTATTTGAAGGACATATTTCCTTTAACTAGTGTCAATTATAAATGCTGATTGCAAAACATTAGCATGCCATTAGTAGATAGATAATAAACTGTTATAGTATAACAGTCATATTGGATTAGTTAACATATATGCCTCTACTTGTTCCTAGATATATTGCCTCATAGATTGATCTGCCTTCTTCCAATTTTAAGTGTAATAGGCACATTTGTTATAGCCATAACTCTAATATAGCTGATGAATTTATCTTTCCTTAATCGGTTTCCCTTTAACATTCCATTAGAGGGGATATTTTTATCTAGCAATCCTTTGTCTATTTACTTTTGTCATCAAAACTAATCCCTTCTTAATCTTAGTTGCCTCCTCCTAAAGCTGATTGTCATTCATTATTAGACTAGGAGTAGTAGTGGAAGTATCACTAATAGTTGTAACACTAGGAGAATTGGTAGACCTAACACCAGGACCATTGCTAGGGTCAATGCTAAGACTGCCATTAGGGTTAACATCGGGACTGCTGCTTGGGTCAATGCCATGACTACTATTGGGCCAACACCAAGACCACCGATAAGGTTGACATTAGGGTCATTCCTGAGAATATCAAAGTCACTATCACCTTTGTGTTTACCTTTCTTGGAAGCCATTTATCTAAAATGCAAGAAGACACATAATTAGAAAATCAATGGACACAAGTAATAATTATTTATAACATTAAACAAACATATAACAATATTTAGAAAATCAAAAAGCATATGTAATAATTAAATAAACACAAGTAATAATTATTTACAAAATAAAAAACACACATGTTTAAGCTGATCTTTTCATTTTTCTTGTTTTCATCTTATCTTTTCCTTACTTAATCTTTGAAATCTTATCTCAAGTCCTTTTTCCTCTCTTTAAAATCCAAATACCTTCAATGTGGTCATTTTTCATATAGAAAGCAGAATCTTCAGCAAAATCACTTTCAAGAGATGTTTCTACAAATGGATCATCCTCAACAATAGTATCATCCATGCCTTCAATGATTTTATTTGTCATTAAAAGAATGAACCAATTAGTTTTAGCAGGATCAAGGACATATAATACTTGTCAAGCTTGGGAAGCAAGAATAAAAGGCTCATCTTTATACCCTTCTTTATTAAGATTCACTTGTATTAATGCTGAGTTATCATTAATTAGAAATCCATTTTTTTGGTCAACCCACTTACAATTGAAGACTGAAATTTGAAATTTTACATAATCTAACTCTTAAATGTGCTCAATTACCCCAAAGTATGACATATTTGCATATATTAGGTTGTTGTCTTTAGAGCTAGTTACGTGCATTGCATGAGCAATAAGAGTAACACTACTATTTTCCATCGTGCTTCGACTATCATGCTCTTTAGTTTAGAAGGTGTACCCATTAATAAGATAGCTAGCGTAAGAAACTAGCATGCTCGGACTTCTAAATAACCATCTTACTTTTTCAGAAACAAAATTAGGATCCGTATTGAACTTGTCATGAATGTGCTCTTTTAGCCAATACACAAATTGCTTATTATGTTCTTTTACATACCAAGGTTCAACTCTATTAGGGTTACCCTTCCTAAGTTCAGCCAAGTGCTCATCTACAAATTCTTGAATCTCTTTTGAGTTATGCAACACATAAAGGTGTGCTTGATCCTATGTAAACTTGAAATAGTAACTACATTCTTTCTTATTATCCCTTACCCACCTTTCCTTCCTAAATGTCGAGACACTGGTAGCTTAACATAATTGACATTCTTTAAATACTTGGTATAAAATTCAACTGCTTCTTTACTTATGTATGGTCTAATAATACAACCCTCAAGTTGACTACAGTTTGTCACATACCCTTTTAATATCTTCATATAATGCTCACCTGTAGTGGTAGAATTATTCGGCCAGAGATGTTCTAATGCACAATACGGACTATGGTTTCCCTTAATACACACAACGAGGCGTCATTAACTCCAACACCATATCACAAAGATACTAAGGAGTCTCTCATCTCCAACACTGTACCTTAATAGGCACTAAGGAGATCTTCTCCAATACCACACCCTAACAGGGTACTAAGGAAACCTTGCCATATGGTCTTTATCATCTCCTTCACTCAGGTGAACTCCCACCCCTATGATCATGCTTTCCCAAACCATTTAAGGTTCTCATTTACCATATCATACTCTCTTGCACATTATATATATATATATATATGAATAATATTATTTTCATTACAAAACACATATTTCAACTAAAAGTCATTTCACACACAACAATCACTCAATGTTGTAAAACATGCTTAGTTCGAAACCACTCCATATACTACATAGCATACTAATATATAGTTACAATAAACAGTCAAACAAAGGAAATTACTCGGTTTCCTCAACCCTTATGTTACTAGAAAGGTTACCTGTGGATTTCAAATATCACACAAGCTTATCTCAAGCTTCCCTTCTCTATTCACAAGTTTAATATGCCAATTTGAACACATTTGGCACATTTTAGTCATTTGGTCTATTTTGGCCAAAATCTCATTTTTACCACTTAGGGCTATATTCATCTGTAAACTCTTTTCCATTTATCCATTCTAAGTCCATGACTACCCAATTATTACTTTACATCACCTTAACTGGTCTTATTTCACTTAAAATAGATTTTTGCCCTAACATTCTCTCTCTAAAGGGTAAAATTGAGCCTACGGGTTTAAAACTCTACTGTTCAGCTCAAAACCAGTGCAAAGCTCTAATTTAACCTTCGAGAACCTTTTTATTACTATTGGGCAAGAATCAAACCCCTCAAATTCCTTCGATTCAATTTCCCTATAACTCATTTTCAGAGTAATTTGTGTAGAATGGAAGGTAAGAGTTATATGTAGTTTACTTGACAAGTTATCAATCCGAATCACCTTCTATTGCTCCAAAATAGCTTGACCTAGCTCTTCATCCCTTCTCCTCTCTCTATTTGATGTGTTTCTTAATTTTTCTCCTCTAAATTTTATAAAATTTCATGACTTATAAAGTGAGTTTTTAGTCTATGTGCTGCGGCGCATGCAGCACAAGATGCTGTGCGTGGCATAGTGATATTTATTCTCATCATATGAACTTGCTTTGACCTAAAATACACTCCTATCACCCATATCTATTCATACAACACAAACAAGTCAAAATACTAATTAATCATCTGAATTTCTAATCCCACTCTAATTTTCATTTCACCCTCGATTAACCTCTAAACCTAAGACTAAGAAATTTAGGATGTTACAGTTCTCCCCTCTTTTTAAGAATTTTGCCCTAAAAATTTATAAAAGACATAAATATATACATATGGAAACAGGTAAGGGTATTGTTGCTTCATTTTATCCTCTATCTCCCGGGTAGCATCACCAGGAGTCATGCCTTACTAGAACACTTTAACTAATCATATGGTCTTGTTCCGTAACTGCTTCTCTTTCACATCTATGTTTTACTCTAGCTCAGCCTTATATGTTAAGTTCTCCTAGAGTTTAATTTTCTCCAGTTCTATCATGTGTGACGGATCAGGTTGATATTTCTTGAGCTGCAACATATGAAACACCTCATACACACTTGATAACTGTGGTAGCAAAGCTATCCTGTAGGCTACTAGTCCAATTCTCTCAAAAATCTCAAAAGGACTAATGAATCTAGGAGTTAATTTCTTGGCTCTCATTGATCTCCTAATTCTCATTACTAGTGTAACCCTCAGAAACACATGGTCTCCCACTAAAAAGTATAACAACCTCCTATGCTTATCCGCGTAACTTTTTTGCCTACTGTAAGCCATTAATAGCTTTTGCTTGACCAACTCAATCTTTTGAGTTGTCTGATCTATAATATCCGATCCTAACATACTCCTTTCACTCAACTCTGTCCAGCAAAGAGGCGATCTGCATTTTCTCCCATACAATGCCTTATACGGTTTCATTTGTATACTAGAGTAGTAATTGTTGTTGTAAGCAAAATTAGCCAAAGGGAGATGGCTATCCCAATTACCTTTCAATTCTAATACATAGGCTCTCAACATATCCTTTAAGGTCTGTAAGGTCTGTTCTGTTTACTTATCAATTTGTTGATGATCTGCCGTGTTGAATCTCAACTCAGTACCCATGGCACGCTGTAAAGCTCCCCAAAATTTAGAAGTAAATCTTGGATCTCTATCAAAAATTATATTCTTTAGCACACCATGTAACCTTACTACTTCTCAGACATAGCTCTGCCAACTTTTCTGGAGAATCACTAATCTAAATTGCTAAGAAATGGATTGATTTAGTAAGTTTATTGACAATGACCCAAATGGCATCATGTCCAGATTGAGTTCTTGGTAACCCAATTATAAAATCCATAGAAATGCTCTCCCATTTCCATATAGAAATATCCAATGATTGTAGCATTCTTGCTAATCTTTGGTGCTCTATTTTAACCTTTTGACAAGTCAAACATCGAGTCACAAACTCCATTACATCTTTCTTTATACCAGGCCACCACCAATATCACTTTACATCCTGGTACATCTTTATAGCTCTCGGATGGATTGTCTACTTGCTATAGTGAGCTTCATTCAAGAAAACCTTTCTCAGATCCATATCATCAAGTAAACAAATTCTATCTCGGTAAACCACAAAACCATCATCATTTAATCCAAACTTAATAGCTTGATCTGTATTAATCTCTTCTCTAACATTTAAGAGACTCTCATCTTTTAGTTATTCCATTCTCAATTCTTTCTAGAAATCATTGTTAGTCTCAGTGGAATGGGCACCAACTAATGCCTTCAATAGTGCATCCTATTATGACTCAACAAATGACTCCATCAATCTGTGTTCCTTAACCATAAGACTTGCCACATGCAGAGTCTTCTGACTCAAAGCATTAGCAACCACATTAGCTTTATTTGAATAGTATTTCAATTCAATGTTATAATCCTTAAGAAGCTCCATCCATCTTCTTTACGTTATATTCAATTTCTTTTGATCCACCAGGTATTTCAAACTCTTATGCTTGCTAAACACAGTGAACATTGCACCATACAGATAATGACGCCAAATCTTTAAAGCAAACACCACTGCTACAAGCTTTAAATCATGCACAAGATAATTTTCCTCATGTGGTCTTAATTGTTGTGAAGTATAGGCTATAACTCGACTATCTTGCATCAAGACACAACCAAGACCTTTCAAAGATGCATTTGTGTATAACTCGTAAGGTAACCTTAGATTAGGGATAATCAACACTAGTGTCGTGGTTAATTTCTCCTTTAACTTTTAAAATGCCACTTCACACCAAACGTCCCATATATAAGGCTGATCTTTTTGAGTTAGTTTAATCAAAGAAGATATCTGAGAAAATCCTTGGATAAATAGTCAATAATACCCAGCTAATCCTAGAAAACTATGTATCTTTGTGACTGAACTAGGATGTTCCCATTTCAAGACTGTATCAACCTTATGCAGATCTATTGAAATTCCATCCACAGACACTATGTGTCTTAAAAATCTCACTTCTCTTAACCAAAAATCACACTTACTGAACTCAGCATACAACTTTCTGTCTTTCAGAATTTGTAATATTATTCTTAAATGCCTCGCATGTTGCTCCTTATTCTCAAAATAGATCAAGATGTTGTCTACAAAGACTACTACAAACTAATCCAAGTACGACCTAAAGATTCGATTCATATAATCCATGAACACTGCTGGTGTATTGGTCAAATCAAATGGTATAACCAAGAATTCATAATGGCCATACCTAGTTCTAAAAGCTGTCTTAGGTACATCTATTGCATTAACTCTTGACTGATGATACCCCAACCTCAAATCAATCTTAAAAAAGACTGAGGCACCAGCCAATTAATCTAAGAGATTATCTATCCTTGGTAATGGATACTTGTTCTTCACAGTTGCCTTATTCAATTGCCGATAATTGATGCACAGTCGCAAACTGCCATCCATATGATGATACACTTAGTTTGATGAATCCTTTCTCTATTAAATCTTCAATCTACTTCTTTAGCTCAACCAATTCCGACAGTGACATTCTATAAGGGGCCTTTGATATTAGTTTGGTTCTAGGAACTAAATTGATGGAGAACTTAACTTTCCTTTTAGGAGGTAATCTAGTCATTTCTTTTGAAAATACCTTTAGGAACTCACTTACTATCCCAATCTTCTCAATCCCACCATCATACACCATGCTGGCTACAAAGAATACCATATAGGCATCATAACCTTGCTAAATCAACTTCTCAGCACTAACTACTGATAGAAATTTAGGTTGCTCTAAAGATTCCTTAGCTGCACACAACACTGGTCATAAAACCTCTTTTTTGGCACAATCAAGCGTAGCGTTATTCACTGCTAGCCAATCTATGCCAATTATCACATCTATTTCTCTCGTAGGAATACAAATTAGATCGATCTTAGAAAATTGAATCTCCACATTCTGACAAGCTTGACTTGTAATACTAGATGATCTAGAAGGTGTTATAACTTTAATGAGCACGGGCAATTCTTGTAAAGACAATTTCAATCTATCCACACATTCCTTAGACATGAAAGAATGGATGGCACCTGAATCAAAGAATGCCTTTACTTTATAACCATTAATAGAAATCATATCTCTGATTAAGTTCGGAGATGCTCTAGCCTCTTCTTATGTAACTTTGAATACTTGGCCAAGAACTTTGATCTCTGTTCAGTCCCTTCAACTCTACCTTTTGGGCATTGCCATACTATATGACCTGACTTACCACACTTGTAACAAGCCCAACATCTTCTCGGATGAGATCTACCGCATATGTTACACTGGGGTATCCTTCCAGTACTCAAAGTCAAAACTAGAACATTTGATACTTGCCTTGAAAATTGTGGAGGCCCAATTCTCACACCTCCACCCCTCTGCATTGAACCTCTATGCACAGGTCGACACTACGATCCTTGACTGAAACCTCTTCTTCCAGAAGAATTGGAACTGCTTGTACTGAACCTAGGCCTCTTTGAAATTCCACCAGTTATACCCAAATAAGATGAAAATCTTCCCATATTGTCTCACCTCCTTTCAATATCTTCCTCTCTGCCACGCCTAGCTACTACTCTCAGCTTGTAGCACATCTCCTCATATGTCGTCACATCAAGCAGTGCTATCTGTTGTTAGTACTTAGGTCTTATCTTTTTAAGTAATCTCTCAGCTTTCCACCTTGAGTCATTACTATGTTGAAGATATGTGGAGTAAGCTGATAAGTTATTAAATCTTCTTGTGAATTCTTCCTCATCCACATCTCCCTGCCTGAAAGCATGAAATTTCCATTCCTTCTTTGTTTTGAATGAGACTGGAAAGTGTTGATAAAAAAATATTCTTTTGAACTCATCCTAGCTCAATTGAATGCCACTAATTAGTCTCACAAATTCCCACCACCTCTTAGCAGCACTAACCAACTACACCGTGGCTAAGATAACTTTTTTCTTCAAAGTACAGATTTACCACCTTAAAGATGGTTTTCATTTGCTCTATCCAAAATTCTACTTCACCTTCTCTCATACTTCCATTAAATGTCGGTGGGTTAAATTGAAGAAACATCTTCCAAGCATGATCAATAGATGGATCAGTGCTTGAAATCTTTGGTCCACAACCTAAATTCCAAGATGGTCCAGGTCTACTATGTACTTACTACACTAGAATATTCTGAGCTTCAACTCTCTCTTCTCACTCTCTACCTCTTAGGATTGTGTCATGATCCCTAACAGTTTATCTTATACTGACAACTATATCCCTGAGCTCTTCCAGTAGCTCATCATGTCTATCCTTTTGTGACTGAACCGGTTGAACTTTTAGCTCCCATTCCTCCTCTATAAATCATCTAGATACTACGATTCTCACACAAGTTCCTCTCATGCTATACTATTTTCTCCCCTCCTAAGGACAAAAATAGGAGACATAAAAAAAAAAGTTGTGTAATGAACAAGATAAGTTGCCATATTTCTAAATAAATGCATTAATAATAATCAAGTTTTAAAAACTAAGAAACTAATATCAAAATGTAACCACCTCTTATATATCTACTCAATATAAGAGAAGACTATGGTTTTACTTGCATCAATCACAACAATCAAATTTCATTTCAAAAGCTTCAACCGAAGACTTATTTTGTAAAATCAATTAAATCACAATACAATTAAAGAAAACATAGTGGAAGTAAATCATATACTCTTCAAAATATATAGTGGACATAACTCACTAGCATTTCTCTCCCAATTGCATGCATTTCAACACAAACTAAAACTGAAATTTGGTACATGCACCGCGACGAGCGATCCATGCGCCATGGCATGTGGCACAGAGCTATACACTCACCCTTTCTGTGTCGTGTGTTATGGCATGTGTTACCATGTGCCACAGCTCACTTGTTTGAATTTCTGCTGTCATTTCGACAGCAAAAATGACTAACTTCCGGCATACACCAATTTCTCATTCGATATCTGATTGGAGTGATTCAAGGACTTACATAAAGCTTAGCTCTTATACTAACTGATAAGATAGGTTAGGACATGATCTAATGGTTCGATCAAAATTTAGACACCTGGGTGCAAAAAATCACTTTTTTTTGAAAATTTTTGCACACCCAAGCGCTTAATTCGATCCCTTTCTCTCATTAGACCACACTAGGCCTTAAACCAAGTCCACAAGGATCTAATACACTTGATTGACCTTAATTAATCACAATCATACTCATATATCAAAATTTGACCCCTCAACGGCCAATTTCCACAATTTAATAATTTCACAAACTATGCCATTTCTTGGCATAACATAGCCTACTTAGCTATTTCTCAACTCATATATATACAATCATATTCATAACACAATCTTAGACCTCTAAATTACTCATTTTATTATAATTTATCCCTTGGGTTAAGATTCACCAACACAAAATCATTTCATCATAATTTGAACATATTTGGCATATTTTAGTCATTTTAACGAAAAACTTATTTTTACTAATTAAGGCTATATTCATCTGTAAGCTCTTTTTCATTTATCCATTCTAAGTCCATGACTACCTGATTACTACTTTACATCACCTCAATTGGTCTTATTTCACTTAAAACAGATTTTTGCCCTAACTTTCTCTTTCTAAAGGTGAAAATTGAGCCTACGGGTTTACAGCTCTACTATTTAGCTCTAAACCAACAATCTTTTTATTACTATTGGACAAGAATCAAATCCCTTAAATTCCTTTGATTCAATTTTCTTATAACTCATTTTCAGAGAAATTTATGTAGAATGGAAGCTAAGAGTTATATGTAGCTTACCTGATAAGTTACGGATCCAAATCACCTTCCACCACTCTAAAATAGCTTGACCTAGCTCCTCAGGCCTTCTCTTCTCTCTATCTCATGTGTTTCTCAATTTTTCTCCTCTGAATTTTATGAAATTTCATGACTTATAAAGTGAGTTCCTAGTCTATGTGCTGTGCCGCACGCAGCACAAGATGCGGCGCATGGCATAGTGAGATTTATTCTCATCATATACACTTGCTTTGACCTAAAATATACTCCTATCACCCATATCTATTCATACAACACAAACAAGTCAAAATACTAATTAATCATCTGAATCTCTAATCCTACTCTAATTTTCATTTCACTCTCAATTAACCTCTACACTTGGGATTAAGAAATTCAAGATGTTACATCCGGCATGTGTTGGGGTGCATGGTTGTTACTTTTGTGACCCCATGTTGTGCTTTGTGAAATATCATGATATTGTGTGTTGGGGGCTCGATCACATGATTGTTAATTTTGTGAGTCGTGACCGAGTGTTTATTCTTGATATTTGTGCTTATTTCCCTATTTTCTTCTGTTTACAATTGATATGCAACTGTATAGGTTAGGTGAAGCTTAGTTACTGAGTGGTTGTACTAACCATTCAATTATCAATATTTTCAGGACCTAGCTCATCGAATCCGAATCGAGAAAAACACACAGAGGCCTAGGATTGTGGAGTAATCCTCCTCATGCCTCTTTTTGTTATTTCCATGTGTATTTGTTGATGTAATTGCCAATTAGGATCATTTGACATGATTTATGCACTATTTGCATGATTTTGTGTATAGTTTGTGTATTTTGTGCCCTTAGTTAGTGAGTTTTGGTTGTAAACCCATGGATAGGGCCAAAATACCTATGTAAGTAGAAACATATGTATTTTGAAAGATTTGGGATGAAACTTGTCGCACCCGAAAATGTGATGCAAACGGCGTGAGAGCAGAGGTTCCAGCCTTCATAAGGAAGATTGGAGAAATGGGAGTAGCCACCAAGATTTTGAGAGAAATCTTATAAAACCATTTAAAGGTGGATAAGGGTGGTCTGCAAAAATAGAAAATAGGTTCGGGAGTTGATTGAGTGTGGGAAAGGTGTTAGGCACCCCACAATACCTGTTCGTAAAAATGATTACTTGAAGTTTGTTGTGCTATATAAATATGGTTTTAAAATTATTTTAATTATCCCTTTTATATTCATGTGTTTGATATAAAAATAATAAGAATTAAGTGAGAAATGTTTATTTATTTACAGGAAGAACTTGACTCAGAATCTAACTCTGAGGCCTACGTACCTTGCGATGGGGATCAAAGTCCACGTAGTTTGGGATTGGTAATTGTTGTTGAAAATATTTTTGAGGAGAAATTAATTAGAAATAATTCACCATTTTGCAAATAAAATAATTTCTAAAAATTTTGATGTGTGTTTTAAATTGCAAAGAGTGATTTAATTTCAATCATTTTCTCAATTTTTTGAATTAAAAAAAAGGTAAAGGGTTTAAAAATTATTTTTTTGTTTTTTATATTTTATGATTGAGAATTTAACTATTATACTTATAAAGCCTTATTGGCTCATACGGTAATATAATTATTTTTTATATCTGCAGAGAATCTAAATTCTCGCATGATAAAAGAGTTTAACAACTTAGTTTATTTACTTAAATTTTTTTATTATTATTTTAGTACATTGATATATACTTCTCTTTTTTTAAAAAAAATTCTTAATCATCATACTTGTAAAACCTTATTAACTTTTACGGTAATACGATTATCTTAAATGTCTGCGGAGATCCAAAATCTTTACACCATAAAGGATTAAATATTATATAAAAAATATTTTAATACGTAATTATATAATTTGTATTTTAAAATATAAAGTCTTATTGACTTTCACAGTAAGATGATTATTCTAGAGGTGTTGGATATTCAAAAATCTCACAAGACCAAAAAATTTAATGCATTAATTTAATTAATTAATTAAATTATAAAAAAATTATAAATTTATTTACAAAATTTATTTATTTATTTATTTTAAGTTAATGACCACGACATTTGCGAGGACTTATTATCATTCACAATGAGGCGATTAAGCTGAATATCTATGGAGATTTTTTTTTAAATCTCTCACGATACCATTCAAATGTTTTAATTGATTATATTTGTAAAATAATAAGAACAAACTCCTTCATTTAGCCACACCTTTAAAATCTCCATATGAAAATGGTGTCATGTAAAATCAAAATTATCTTCAAAAATTAATCAATTATTATTAAATGGAAATTAAACACATAATAATGTATGACTTTAAGAAATAAAGAAATTGAAATCAAATTTAGGTTGACTAATATTCTATCATGCTAGAAGACAAACTTGAATCTTCTTATCACTTAGCTCAACAATACATACTAAAGTATCATAACTAAATCAACAATATTTTCACAAATGTTTCCTATCCATACTTGAACGTTTAAAACCTCCAAAAAAAATTTTATTTCAAATACGAGGAGTTATCATCAAGGATCCCTTTCATGATACAAATATACTCACGTATCTATTGCTAGGTTTTAGAACAAGGACGATATAAAGCAAAAGATAGGTGTGGCATACTAAGTAGCAGAGCAGAGAAGAGAAAAACAATTCAGACTTCTTGCAGTGATGGAAAAGGATGGCTAGCTCTCAGTTCTAAACCAAAATGATGCTCTTTCCTCAAGCAAGACACTGCCTTCGTTCCTTTGACACAGAGAAAGACATCTACTCCTTTTCTTCTCGTCTACATTTTCTTTTCTGTGATTTTTGTGCTCTTCTCCTCAGTATATTGCTTTAGTTTTCTCTCTTTTCGTCTTAGTCTTAGCTCTCTCTCTCTTCGTATCAGTTTCCTCCTCTCTCAACCTCTGTTTTTTTCCGTCTGCTTTCTCTCTTCTCCCTTTTTTCTGTTTCTTTTTCTCGTGCTCTATTTCTCTTTCTTTGTACTCTATTTTTTCTACATTCTCCCTCTTCTCTCTGTGTTCTCATTTTTGGTGTTCTTCTTCCTCAGACTGCTGCTCTCGTTTTTGGTGTTCTTCTTCCTCGAATTGCTACTCTCGTCTCTCTTCCGTCTTCTTGCACAAGTGCTCTCTTTTATAGCTGAAGCTCCTTCTTCCTCTTGTCGTGCACGTTTCCTTCTTCTTTTCTCTAAGTTTCTATTTGTGTGTGTGTATGTGAAATTGCTTTCTGCATTTTCCTCTATCTCTTTGTTTCTCTTTTGCTCGTGCGTCTCTACTGTCTGGCTAAAAGATTAGTTTTCTCCCTCTGCTCTTCGTGTTTATCTTCTTTTCCACTGTCCTCATTTTCAGCCGAAAAGTATAGTCTTCTTTCGCTGCATTTTTGCATGGCTACGTTTCTGCTCTGTTTTGCATTTCACCTTGCGTGTGGCTAAATAGTTCAGGTCTATTATCTATTACTCTTGGTTTCTTTTTCGCTATGCCTTTCGTGTAAGTGTGTATCTCCTACGCTAAGGAAGATGCCCTTTATAGCTGCTCTCCATGTCTCTCAGTCGTGTGTTTCATGTGCAAGCTTCGGTTCCATTTTTTTTCTTTTCTCTTTCTCTAGTTTTATGTTGGACGAAGAGCTGGAGTGTTGGTTAAACACTATATTTTCTAGTGTTTAAACCTTTAGTTCATATCCGCTTTCCTCTGCGTCTCTGCTATGTGTTTTGTGTGCACGTTTTAGTCTCTGTCTTTTGCTTCTTTCTGGTTTTGCACCTGGATGAAGAACCTGAGCATGGTTTGATCTCTATTTTCTCCTTTTCTTTATCTCTTTTTTGCTGCATCTCTAGTGTTTCGTGTGCATGTTTCAGTTTGTTTTCTTTCTGGTGCGTCTAGACAAGGAACCTGTACATGCTTGATCTCTATCTATTTTTTTTATCTGCTTCCCACTGCATCTGGACAAATGGACAGAGTTGTTGGTTAAATGCTGGATTTTCCAGCATTTAACCCTTCATTCTCATATTATTATTTATTTTAAAAAAACCTAACTCTCTTTTCTTTTAGTTTTCAATTATTTTATTATTATTATTATTATGTATATGTACATAAGAGGGAGACAATTAGATCTATAAAAAAAAATAAAAATAATTAATTTTAAAGAAATTGTTTCTCTTAATTTTCTTATTGTTGAAATAATTTAAAAGAGATTTTTAAAAAAAAAGTTTAAGCAAGGTTATTATTTTAAATTTAATTAATGTTTTTATTTTAAAAGATACATATTCTCTAGAAGGATTAAATTTTAATTTTGTATTATATATATATATATATTTGAAAATATAATCAAAAAAGAAAATTTCCTTTTTTTGTATTTTTATATTTTTTGGTTATTAAAAACAATGCCCGAACAAAATATGGTGTTCACAGTTGTGCCTCTTTACTTGTTTCTTATGTAAGTATATGAAAAAGTGTGGTTTTAAATTCTTACATAAGCAGCAAGTAAAGATAGAACATGTATTTTGGCCAGCCATGAAATACCTATGAAAAGACCTAATTGCCCCTGACACGACAAGATATGATTAAATGCAAGACTATTGGGTAACAAACACAATGACATGATGATTTTGATTTGATTTTTTTTAGCAATGTGATGAGGTGATGTGATGTAAATGAAAATGATTAATTGACATAGAAAGATACCGTAAATAAATGACTATGACTCAGACCAAATATATATTGGCAAGATACTTATATCCATTTGCTTTTCTAAGTGAGGATTTTATGAGATAACATTCTTAGGAATGAAGAAAGAAACATATGCTTTGTCATCTACTCAAGAATACCTTTCTCTATAGGGCATTGAGTGGTAAGGAAGTGCCTATCTATGTAGGCCTCTTGGTGGGTGCCTGTCTTTACAGGGCTTTCAACAATAAGAAAGTGCCTACCTATGTAGGGCTTTTGGTGGGTGCCTCTCTTTATAGGACTTTGAACGGTAAGGAAGTGCCTAGCCATGTAAGGCTTTTGGTGGGTGCCTGTCTTTACAGGGCTTTGAACGGTAAGAAAGTGCCTAGCCATGTAGGACTTTTGGTGATTGCCTGTCTTTACAGGGCTTTGAGTAGTGAGGAAGTGCCTAGCCATGTAGGGCTTTTGGTGAGTGCTTGTCTTTACAGGGCTTTTAACGGTGAGGAAGTGCCTAGCCATGTAGGGCTTTTAATGAGTGCTTGTCTTTATAGGGCTTTGAACGGTGAGGAAGTGCCTAGCCATGTAAAGCTTTTGATGAGTGCCTATCTTTACAAGGCTTTGAATGGAAAGGAAGTGCCTACCTATGTAGGGCTTTTGGTGGGTGCCTGTCTTTACAGGGCTTTGAATAGTAAGGAAGTGCCTAGCCATGTAGGGCTTTTGGTGAGTACTTATCTTTATAAGGCTTTAAACGGTAAGGAAGTACCTAACTATATAGGGCTTTTGGTGAGTGCCTGTCTTTACAGGGCTTTGAACGATAAGGAAGTGCCTAGCCATGTAGGGCTTTTGGTGGGTTCTTGTCTTTAGAAGGCTTTGAACGGTAAGGAAGTGCCTAGCCATGTAGGGCTTTTGGTGAGTGTCTGTCTTTACAGGGCTTTGAACGGTAAGGAAGTGCCTAGCCATGTAAGGCTTTTAGTGGGTGCGTGTCTTTATAAGGCTTTAAATGGTAAGGAAGTTCTTAGCCATGTAGGGCTTTTGGTGGGTGCTTGTCTTTACAGGGCTTTGAATAGTAGGAAAGTGCCTAGCCATGTAGGACTTTTGGTGAGTGCCTGTCTTTACAAGGCTTTGAACGGTAAGGAAGTGCCTAGCCATGTAGGGCTTTTGGTGAGTATCTGTCTTTACAGAGCTTTAAACAATAAGGAAGTGCCTAGCCATGTAGGGCTTTTAGTGGGTACTTGTCTTTACAAGGCTTTAAATGGTAAGGAAGTGCTTAGCCATGTAGGGCTTTTGGTGAGTGTCTGTCTTTACAAGGCTTTGAACGGTAAGGAAGTGCCTAGCCATGTAGGGCTTTTAGTGGGTGCTTGTCTTTACAAGGCTTTAAATGGTAAGAAAGTGCTTAGCCATGTAGGGCTTTTGGTGGGTGCCTGTCTTTACAGGGCTTTGAATGGTAAGAAAGTGCCTAGCCATGTAGGGCTTTTGGTGAGTGCCTGTCTTTACAAGGCTTTAAATGGTAAGGAAGTGCCTAGCCATGTAGCACTTTTAGTGGGTGCCTGTCTTTACAAGGCTTTGAGCGGTAAGGAAGTGTCTAGCCATGTAGGGCTTTTGGTGAGTGCTTGTCTTTAGAAGGCTTTGAATGGTAAGGAAGTGCCTAGCTATGTAGCGCTTTTAGTGGGTGCCTGTCTTTACAGGGCTTTGAGTGGTAAGGAAGTGCCTAGCCATGTAGGGCTTTTGGTGAGTGCCTGTCTTTACAAGGCTTTGAGTTATAAATTGATATACTATTTGTAATCATAATTTTATTATGTATCCTCTCTCTTTCACTTCCTTCTTTCATCATCATTTTTTTCGTGTTTTTATTGAATTTCTTGTAAATAAATAAATAATAATAATAATTACAATAATAAAAATGGTACTAACATATGCCCTCATGCTAGGTAGAAGATATCATTGCTTTATGTGATCATTTCATTTAACCAACTCATTCTTAAGATTTAGTGGCAACACATAGGATAGGTGGATAAAGGAATCTAGTGCAACTTGAATAAGGTATGTGCCTCTAATTCCATCCAACATCCCAAGAATAGAACCTTTGTTGTTGAAACTTGTGGGAATAAGGGAGAGAGTCTTGTATCACATGTAAAAAGTATAATATAAAGTGTTGGGTCTCTAATAAGGTTGATTTTACAAACAAGAAAGAATGTAATAAGGATCATGTAAATAAAAGATTATATTTTAGGAAAAGCTAGTTTATTGACTGAATAAACTACTTGGAGTCACAAGAAAGAGAGAAATTTAATAGGAGGAATCTCAAAGGAATAATAAATAAAAAAATCAGAATGAAAGAAGTTTCTTCATTGGATCCTTTACAACATTTGCAACGAATTTTTATGTCGTTATGAATATATGTGGTAAGAATTGATTATGTGAAGCATCTATCCACCTCATTCCAGCAAAACGCCAGTCTTTCTAACGCCTTAATACAATATTTCAATTTGCTATAGCTTTGCTTAAACCTCCCTTCTTTTGCCTTCTCTTTTCTCTAGGTGCCCTTTTCGAGTTTCTAACCTAGCAAGCATCTTTGTTTGATCTCTCCCTCTCTCGCCTTTTTTTTTGCCTAGGTTCCTTTTTCGGGTTTTCAACCAAGAAAGCATCTTTATTTAATCTTTCTTTTTTCTTTTTTTTTTGCCTTAACTTTTGCCTAGGTTGCCTTTTTTGGTTTTCAACCTAGCAGGTACTTTGGCTTCAAGCAAAATATCTCTTCACAGTATCTGAATTTATAGGTTTTGACAATTCTTGGCCTTCCATATCTACCAAAATAAGGGTGCCTCCTGAAAAGGCTTGCTTCACAATATAAGGGCCTTCGTATAAAGGAGCCCATTTAAATTGACAATCCTCTTGAATCGAGAGGATTTTTTTCAAGACTAGGTCCCCTGGCTTAAATTCTCTTGGACGCAGCTTATTATTAAATGTCTTTGCCATCCTCCTTTGGTATAATTGTCCATGAAATATGGCTACTAATTGCTTCTCTTCTATCATATTCAATTGTTCAAATCGAGTCTTAATCCATTCATCTTCTTCTAACACGGATTCTATGACTACCCTTAATGAAGGTTTCTTTACTTCAATTGGAGTCACAGCCTCCATGCCATATACCAACGAGTAGGGTATTGCCCTAGTTGACACACGCATAGTCGTGCAATACCTATAAAGAGCATAAGGAAGCTTCTCATGCCATTCCTTATATGTGATTGTCATCTTTCCAATGATCTTCTTAATATTTTTATTAGCTACCTCAACCGCCCCATTCATTTGAGGTCGATAAGGTGCCGAGTTATGGTATTTAATCTTGAATTTTTCACACAACTTCTAAACTTCTATCCCATTCAAATTAGGCGCATTATCCGTAATAATCCATTTTGGTAGGCCGTATCTATAGATAATGTTCATTTTCAAAAACCTAAGAAAAGCTTTCTGGGAAATGCTAGCAAAAGAAGCAGCCTCTATCCACTTTGTGAAATAATTGATAGCTATAAGGATGAAACGGTGCCCATTTAAGGCCTTAGGATTGATTGGACTGATAACATCAAGTCCCTATAAAGAGAAAGGCCAGGGGGCCATAAGGTTATAAAGCTGTTGAGGTGGGGCATGTATTTGATCAACATAAATTTGGCATTTATGACACTTTTTGACATACTCAATGCAATCTCTTTCTATAGTTAGCCAAAAATAACCATGTCTCTGAACTTGTTTGGCCATAATATGGCCATTAGCATGAGTTCCACATATTCCTTCATGAACCTCCTCTAAAATTTTTCGTGCATCTCCTGAGTCAACACACTGAAGCAGTGTACCATCAAAAGTTCTTTTATACAGTACATCCCCACTAAGGAAGAAATTCATTGCCATACGTCGGATAGTCTTCTTGTCATTTTCCATTGCCTCCAAAGGGTATTCTCCGCTTTTTACATAATTTTTTATATCATGGAACTATGGATGTGCCTTCACTTCATTTTCAACATTCAAGCAATATGCAGGATTAATTTTAGCCTCAATCCTAATTGGTTAAACGTGAATTCCATAATCCAACTTAACCATGACGGCTAGTGTTTCTAAAGCATCTGCGAATTGATTCTTATCATGAGATAAGTGGTGGAGTCTCACTTTGTCAAATTTATTAATCGACTGGGTGAGATATTTTTGATATGGGATTAACTTGGAATCCTTAGTCTACTACTCGTCAGTTGCTTGATAAATAACAAGAGCGGAATCTCCAAAAACATCAAGTTCATTAATGCCTAATGTCACGGCAGCTTGTAAGCCATTTAAACATGCTTCATACTCAGCCATATTGTTGGTGCAGTCAAAGCCTAATTTGATGGCTAATAAGAATTGTCTACCCTCTGGGGATATCAACACTACTCCTAATCCATTTCCATAAATGTTTGTTGTCCCATCAAAATACATCTTCCATTTCTCTTCCCCTCGTTCTTCCTCTTCTACCATAAGAACATCCTCACTTGGGAATTGAAAATTTATAGGTTAATATTCATCCATAGGATTTGCTGCCAAATAATCCACAATGATACTTCCTTTAATTGACTTGCGAGTCATGTATTTCACATCATATTCCAAGAGTATTACCTATCACTTAGAAACTCAACCTAACACGTGAGGACTCTCATAAATATATTTTATTAGATCTATTCGTGAAATCAACCATGTGGTATAATACAACATGTATTGCCTTAGCCGTTGGGTAACCCATACTATACCATAACATGTCTTTTCAATTAGTGAATAGCGTGATTCACAATTAGTGAACTTCTTGCTCAAATAATAAACTGCTTTTTCCTTTTTGCCAGCTTTATCAAGTTATCCCAGCATTGCACCCACAGATGTAGGTCTTATGGTTAAGTAAAGAATTAAAGGCCAACCAAGTGTTGGAGGTACTAATAGTGGAAGGTTCAATAAGTAGTCCTTAATCTTGTCAAAAGCTTACTGACAATGTTCATCCCACTTGTCAGTATGACTTTTCTGTAATAATTTAAAAAGTGGCTCACAAATAGCAGTTAGATTGGCTATGAATCTAGATATATAATTCAAGTGCCCTAAAAAGTTGCGAACCTCTTTCTCTATTTGTGGCGGCCTCATATTGTGGATTGCTTTGACCTTGTCAGGATCTACCTCTATGCCCTTCTTACTGACAATAAAACCTAACAATTTTCTCGATAAGGGTTCGAATACACATTTATTAGGGTTTAACCTGAGCTTGTATTTACACAAACATTCAAACAACTTTCGAAGAACTACTACATGGCTTTCATCTTTAGCAAACTTAGCTACCATGTCATCCACATATACCTCAATCTCCTTATGCATCATATCATAAAACAGTACTACCATAGCTCGTTGATAAGTTGCACCTGCATTCTTTAATCCCAAAGGCATCACATTATAGCAAAAGGTACCCCAAGGTATAATGAAAGTAGTTTTATGTTTGTCCTCCACGTGCATAGGAATTTAGTTGTATCTTGAATAACTATCCATGAAGGAATATCTATAACTACGTGCTGTATTATCCACAAGCACATCAATATGCGGTAAAGGAAAATCATCCTTAGGGCTAGCACGATTCAAGTCCCTATAATCCATACACATTCTAACTCGTCCATCCTTTTTTTGGTACTGGAACAATGTTTGCAACCCATTGTGGATATTTGACTACTTTTAAGAATCCAGCTTCCCATTATTTCTTTACTTCTTCTCTAATTTTAAGTAACATATATGGGCTCATTCTTCACAATTTTTGCTTCTTAGGTTTACTATCAGGATGTAAAGGTAGCCCATGAGCAGCAATCTCTGAATCAATCCCTGGCATACCCAAGTATGACAAGTATGACCACACAAACACATCAAGGTACTCTGAAACAAACTAATCATCTCTTCTTTCTCTAGACTATCAACAATTTTTAACTCCTTTTTGTCTTCCTCCATTCTTAAATTTACAATTTCAATTGACTCCTCATGTGGCATGATGCCTCGTTCAGAAGATTCTATCATTTTTACAAAGATTAGCGGCATTTCTTCATCTTCATCAGTTTCATAATTTTATGTATTCATAATGAAACATGGTTCATTCAAACTATGCTTAGGAACCAATGAGTTAGACAGGAGTTTTGAGAATTCTAATTCCCTAGAAAGTTATCGTGCAAGGTGAATGAGTATTTATGCATATAAGGTGCAAATAAGAATATAAGAAAATATTAATGGATGGAGAGGGGAAGAGTGGGGAATGAAAGAAAAGATAGAAAGAAAGAAAGATGAATGAAATGACGAGAAGGAAAATATGGAAGAGGCAAAGGGAGAAAACAAAGAGGAAAACAAAATATTGCATTCATTTTAAATAAAGTTCAAGAGTACACAAATTAACCTAAAAAGTGAGACAACACATTAAAATATTACTTTAGTAACATGACATCAACAATCTCCTTAGATTCCCAGTTGCCCAACTCTTTTCCTGATGTGTCTAGATGTATCCAAACCTCCTTTTAGCTCCCTTTGTTTTCTTCACTCATCATAGCTACAGAAATATTTAGATTGATTATCTCTGTAGGTGATGGGAACGTTTCATGAATATGTGGGATTTCTAGCTTATCTTGGTTCTTTCCTTTCTTTAACTTCATTTGCCTTGTCATTGATGCTTCTAAAGAAGGCTCATATCCTAGACCTTGACGTTTTAGGTTTTCTGGGACTACTATTGGTTCTTTCATCCCTTGCAACTTTGTTCCTAATCCTTTTCCCAACTTAAATCCATGGTTCTTCATGATCTTAGCCACGACTTGATTCACCTCCTTACTTGATTAGTCTACCTCAACAAACTCAAAGTTTTGATATGCACTTTCAAATGATTGCTCAGTGTTCTCAATATAAGGTACCACATTTGGCTTACTAATTATCAGTTCTTCTTCTCCTCTAATGGTAATAAGTCTTCCATCATCAATGTATTTAAGTTTTTGGTGTAAAGTTAAGGGTACAGCTCCAGCATCATGAATCCAAGGTCTACCAAGTAGCATGGTATATGCAGCATCGATATCCATAACTTGAAATTCTACCATGAAAGTGCTTGGTCTAATTTGTAATGAAAGGTAGACATTACCTGTGACTTCTCGTCTTGTCCCATCAAATGCCCTAACTACCACGTTGCTATGTTTCATACAAGATGCATCAACAGGTAAAAGTTCCATGGTAGATCGAGGTAAGACATTTAAGGCAGAACCTCCATCAATCAAAACCTTGGCTATTACATAACTATGGCACTTCAAAGTAATGTGGAGTACCTTTGGGCGTTGAGAAGCTGTCGGGAAAATCTCATCTTCAGATAATGCAATCAATGTAGAGTTTTTCACAGCATTAACTAAATTAACCACTTTCTCAGGAGTTATGTTCAGGCATATATAAGCTTTATTTAGAACCTTTTGTAAAGCCTTTTGATGTACTTCAGAATTTAGAATGAGGGACAGTATAGAAATTCACACTGGCGTCTTATTTAATTATTCCATAATGTTATATTCGCTTTGTTTCATGATCTTTAAAAATTCATCAGTCCCTTCTTCTTTTCTTTTTATAGTAATTTCTTTAGTGCCTGAGCTTTCTCTAACTTTTAAACCCTTACCCCCTGGCATATAGGTTTCGTTAGCATAAATTCAACCACTTCGTGTAATTCCACCAATAGTACTGTTAACGTTACTAACTTTGTTTAGCATGCCTTAATCAAAAGGGCCTTCAATTCTTAAGCCATAATTCCAAGGTACAACATGATTGCTATGATATGGGAATGGTGCTAGTACGTAGAGGAGAGCGATAGGCTTCCTGTCACTGACATTATAAGATGCTTTGTTGGCAAGCAAAAAGGATTTTTCTATTGATTCCTTCACTTCATAAATTGGCTTATTTGTCCTAAGGGATGAATTTTCTCCTTCTGTAGCTTGCAACTCCTTATTGATTACAAAATATGTAACCTTCCCATCTAATACACATATATTTCTCATATTTTTTTTGTCAATGACCACAATCCCTAATATCATTATTTTTGGAGCCAGCTTTTTGAAGGGAATACATTTTTCAATGTTATGACCTACAGCCTCTTGGTGATATTCACAAAAATCAAGCATAACTTAAGAAGTTCTTTCATTGCTCCCAAAGCTTTGCTGGATGTAGCCCAATTCTCTTAAGTGCTCATATAGTTGCTTCATGGTGCAAGGAATGTCCTCTATTGCTTTTGAGGGGCTAATGTCATTATCTATCATGGCAACCGGCTTTCCTTTCTCATGCTCAGGTAGAGGATTGGTGGTGATATTAGGATTGTTACCTATCTTAATCTTAATAGGATTGTTATCTAATAGAAGAAGAACATGTCTTCCGAAAGCATCACATTTATCAATGGAGTGGCCGACCACCCCCATGTGGTATTCACATATTGTGTTCGGATCATACCAACTTAGGAAAGGTGGTTGGAGGGGTTTAATAGGTTGAGGCCCCATAAGATTCTTTATAACCAAATCTTTATACAACTCTATCCGTGTAACATTAAAGTTTGGTAGCGGGCACTCGTCCCGAGGCAGCCTTACTGGTCTTACTGTACTATGGTGTTGTTACCCATTTGATGGTTAAATTGAGCATTTAGAGGGGCATGATAAAATTCTACCTTTAGCCGTGCTGAATCAAACCATGCAAAGTTGTTTGGTTGAGAATACGAAGGGTTATGGACATGATTAAAGGATTGTTGTAGGGTCCTTGCATATAATTGATATCTTCCTCCTTTTTCTTCCCCACCTGTTCTTTCATGGCTTCTGAGGGTGTATTTTCCAATCTTCCTCTCCGTATGCTTATATCAATTCATTCACCTACTTCAATAAGATCAGAAAAATCTCCAGCCTGCGTTCCTAACATAATCTTATAATAAGGATCAGCTAGAGCATTAATAAAATAAGTTCGTAACTCAGACTCAATTAGAGGAGGTTGAACTTCGGAGGCAACTGATCTCTATCTTTAGGCATATTCCTTAAAAGTCTCATTAGCCTTCTTCTTCATCCCTTCTAATTATTCCCTTATTAGGGCTATACTTAGGTTAAACCTGTATTGTTTCATGAATGCCCCAACCAAATCACCCCATTTCTTATATTAGGAGCGATCATATTTCATAAACCACCTTAATGCACTCCCTGTGAGACTTTCCTGGAAGAAATTGATGAGGAACTTTTCTTTCCTTAACCAAACTGACATCTTTGTGCAGTAAGTAACCAAATGATATTCAGGATCACCACTACCATCATACTTGGTAAAGTCTGGTACTTTAAATTTTTTGGAACAGGCACTTTCGGTGGTAAGCAAAGTTCGTCAATCTTAAGGGATCCCTAGGAGACTGGACCTTGTAAAGCCCGAAGTTGATCCTTCATTTCTGACATCTCTTCCTTCCAGCTATCTTTGGAATTGTCTTCCATGCCTTTTAGCGATGCATTATTAAAACCTTCAGTTGAATCTATAACCGGAATGTTATATGTATATACTTCCCCCTTATTCCACTCTTGAGTAGGTTGCTCAGGGAATTTTGCTATAGGATCAATCCTTCCACCGACTACCGTACTATTAACAACCCCCTTATGATTGTAAAGACTCATTTCCTTGGTTTCCACTAGGGAGTTGGGTGTTACTAGTGTTAGCTGTCCTACTTGCATTCATATTTTGCAATAACTTCATCATTTCACCCATTTGATCTTGTATAAGGGTCACTTAATTTTTTAAAGATGATATTTCTTGTTCCATTCTTTCCTCATGCTCAAGGTCGCGAACCTCCATTACCAAAGCCTTAACTCGAGCACTAGTCAAATAAACTCGAGTAGGGTGATGAGTTTAGTTAAATGAATTCTTTACCAGAGCAATGTTATCTTCCCTATTAAAAAAACAAATAAATAAATTATAGATCATTTTTTTAAAAGAAATGGAAATTAGTAGATAGTCATGTAAGGTTAGCATACAAAATACTAGGTCACTTGAATGCAAGTCTCTGCTTATTTGAAGAATTATCATAGTTTCCTTATTCCCTTAAGATACGTATTGTATTCATAAGAATATAAAGTTGGCAATCAATTCATAAGAACTCTAGTTTCTTTATAAATGATGTCCATTACAAAAGAGATTGGTACAAAATACAAACAGCCCAAACATTTTACATATAATTCCCTTACATCACCATGATTGTGCTAATGCCCTTATTTCGCCCATGACATCATCACATAGCATAATGAAATCTGACATTTCTGCTGAAGTATTAAAAGGATGACTCATGTGCTCTACTTGTGTGTAAATCTCCCAGAATCTTGGAATGGTTATATTTGCCAATTGAATCCAACTTTCAACCCAATCCTTCCATTTTTCTGCCTCTTCTACTTTTCTAGAATAAAGTGTCCTCCAATCATCTAATGCCTCAGTTTGTTTGTGTATTTGCTCTATAAAATTTTGAATTGTGCCAGATGTATCTCTTCTAACTGTTGCTAATTCATTCACCTTTGCCTCCAACTATTTAGTAACCATCTCTACCTTTTATGATAAACTCTTTAAAGGACGCAGGGCTTGTACTTCATTATTGAGAGTGTCCCTCTCTTTAGTGACTTTTATCAACTTAATCTAATTATCTTTCATCTTCTGATCATGCTCTTTAAGTTGTACATGCATGTCACACATTGTACGTTTGAGCTTCAAATTCTTTTTTTTCAATTGATCTATCTTTGTACTCTCTTGCCACGCATCTTGCCTCTTCATCCTTTCTACATGATCTTGTAAGGAAGCATACTCGTGTTACAGGTGGGTTAAAGCTTCTTTGTTCTCCTGATCTGCCTTAGTCAATCTTTCTATCTCTCCAGCCCTTCTTTCAAATTTCCTTGTTAATTCCTTCTGTGCTTCTGTTATGTCATTACTAAGCAAGGGATCAAGGTGAGCGAGCACTGGATTAGTTTCATGAATCCTTTTTGTTAACCAAGTTAGATAATCTTCATCTGCCCTTATCAGACAGACCCCTAACTTCAACTTCCCTCTATATAGAACTTTATCCTATGCACTTGCCACCTTTTGGCTTAGATCCTTAGTTATGGCACCATCATAAAGGAATTGAATTCTTTGAATTACACCTCCTGAAGGGATTTTTTGTTGGAAACCCAGTTGTCTCAATAATAATGCAGGATTGTAGTTTATTCCTCCCCGCGAACCCATGAGTGGAACATTTAAGAAATCACTACGTTGATAAATTATTTTCTCATTATTCCACCATATTAATTTCTAATAAACTCTTCCTTCTTGAAGTTGATTAAAAACTTCGCTCCACCTTTTTTGATCTAATGTGGTCCTGCCTTCTTTATTCTTGAATGCAGCAAGTGGATTATAAGAATCATGCCATTTTCCTTCTTGGAATTCTTTTCGGTACAAGTGATTCATGATCCACACATTTAATAAGTGAAGGAAACACCTCAATCTTCCCCTTTTCTTGGTATGGCAATGGCTTAAAGTCATGTAAGTTTCTACCAGAATTGTTGGCACGAGGTTAATTTGGTGATATTCTACCATGTAAAATATACTAATTGCGTGTAAATCAATTACCCCTATAGCAAATGGGAACAGAATTATCCCATAAATTACCATAACAAAAACCCTATTGAAAACAATCCATCTTTTCTGCTCAGCCAATTTAACCAAACATTTCTCCATAAATGCCCTTGAAATCCCTTCCTCATTTCCTGAACAAAACAATTTGACCTCCTTAATGTTTAAGTCAAGAAGCTTTGCAATTTGATTTTTTGATGGTAAATATCCTGGGTACTTATAAACTTGATCTCCTTCCTCAAGAGGCATCCTTAAGAAAGCACCATATTCTTCTATTGTAGGAGCAAGTTGAAAGTTTGGGAATGTGAAACATCTTAATGTATCATCCCAATACTGTCCTAAAACGACCATGGCATCAGTTTGAACTGGTACATAAAGCAAGTCCAAAAGATCCCATATTTCTTCCTAAACTCAGATAGTGAATTCCTTTTGATGTGTCGAGAGAGTTCTCTCAAGTTGTCTAACGTTTCCATTATTGCCTCCAATTTTATTCCCTTGCCTCTATACACAACTCCCATTAGAATTGCATCCACGACATTCATTATGCTTTTCTCTTGTATGCTAACCTTTCTTAACAATCCACTTTATTTCCTATTAAAATAAGAGAAAGAAAAGAAAAGGAAAAGAAAATAAATGAAAAGAAACTATGTCACAAATATAATTTTTAAAAGAGTAAACTTGTTGAATTTAATCATAGATTCTATCCCTCCAAATCCTTATTAAATTTCAGGGGAGTAAAAACTAGAGTTTATTTTACAAGAGATGGAGTGTTTTCATAATTATAGTTAAAGTTTTTTTTTTGCAAGCCTAATTAATTAATACTAACTCATTAACAATTTTACTCAATCCTCTGATTCCTTACTACTTCTTAAGGAAAATGCCCATCAATTAAATGATATATATATATATATATATATTTACTGATGGCTTTTATAGAATATTTATAATCTAAATAGTATATTTTAACATTGATGACACTTAATACCCATGAATTTGCTATCAATTCTTTGTTTAAGGAAATGACATGGAACAAAGTTTTTTTTTGTCCTACATCAAGTATTATCCTTAGTCAGGATATCTCAGGAGTACTTCATCAACATACTATAGGGATATTAGCAGGCTTGAGTTATTATGTGCAAAGTTCTTGGTTTGATCTAACAATCCTAGCATGGGCAACCAAGCTACTTCCACCATGAAGATAGAAACTCCATTTAATAAATTTATTTCTCCAAGAGCTTTTCAACCCTTCAGGGAGTAAACTTAATAAATAAGTAACAACTGAGGTGAAGTTTTCATAGTAATCTCCGAGAACATGAACATTTCTTAGGAAAACCATTACCAACTTTTACTAACCTAAGGCTCCCTTAGACCTGGGTATAGGGCCCTTTATGTGTGTGAGGGTAAGTGTATGCAAATCTGATATTCCCCATCCCTCATCTACCAATCAAGTCAAACAAAGAGATAAATATATGTACAAATAAGATTCTTCTATCCTAGAATTTATTATGCATGTTATCTATCTTAAGACATGTTATAAAACAAATAAAAAGCGAGAGAAGAGAAAAATAAGGGGAAAAAGCACACAAAAATTAAAAAAAGATAATAGTAATAAAAAAGAAAAACCATATTATATTTTGAGTACAACAAACTTATATAAGCTTGACTCTCTAATGTCCCCAGTAGAGTTGCCAACTGTTGCACCCAGAAATGCGATACGGACGATGCGAGAGCGGAGGTTCCGGCCTTCCTAAGGAAGACTGGAGAAATGGGAGTCGCCACCAAGATTTTGAGAGAAATCTTGGAAAACCATTTAAAGGTGGATAAGGGTGGTCTGCGAAAATAGAAAATAGGTTCGGGAGTCGATTGAGTGTGGAAAAGGTGTTAGGCACCCCACAACACCCATTCATAAAAACGGTTACCTGAAGTTTGTTGTACTATATAAATATGGTTTTAAAATTATTTTAATTATCCCTTTTATATTCATGTGTTTGATGTAAAAATAATAAGAGTTAAGTGAGAAATCTTTATTTATTTACGGGGAGAACTTGACTCAAAATCTGACTCTGAGGCCTACGTACCCTGCGGTGGTGATCAAAGTTCACGTAGTTCGGGATTGGTAATTGTTGGTGAAAATATTTTTGAGGAGAAATTAATTAGAAATAATTCACCATTTTGCAAATAAAACAATTTTTAAAAATTTTGATGTGTGTGTTTTAAATTGCAAAGAGTGATTTAATTTCAATCATTTTCTCAATTTTTTGATTTTTTTAAAAAAAGGTAAAGGGTTTAAAAATTATTTTTTTATTTTTTATATTTTATGATCGAGAATTTAACTATTATACCTGTACAGCCTTATTGGCTCATATGGTAATATAATTATTCTTTATATCTACGGAGAATCCAAATTCTCGCATGATAAAAGAGTTTAAAAACTTAATTTATTTACTTAGGTTTTTTTATTATTATTTTTTTCAGTGCATTGATATATACTTCTCTTTTGTTTAAAAAAAATTCTTAATCATCATACCTACAAAACCTTATTGACTTTTTTGGTAATACGATTATCCTAAATGTCTGCAGAGATCCAAAATCCTCACACCATAAAGGATTAAATATTATATAAAAAATTTATTTTAATACATAATTATATAATTTGTATTTTAAAATATAAAAATCTTAATCGTAATGCCTACGAAATCTTATTGACTTTCACGGTAAGATGGTTATTCTAGAGGTCGACGGATATTCAAAAATCTCACAAGACTAAAAGATTTAATGCATTAATTTAATTAATTAATTAAATTATAAAAAACAATTATAAATTTATTTACAAAATTTATTTATTTATTTATTTTAAGTTAATGACCATGACATTTGCAATGACTTATTATCCTTCACAATGAGGTGATTAAGCTGAATATCTACGGAAATTTTTTTTAAATCTCTCACGATACCATTCAAATGTTTTAATTGATTATATTTGTGAAATAATAAGAACAAACTCCTTCATTTAACCATACTTTTAAAATCTCCATATGAAAATGGTGTCATGTAAAATCAAAATTATCTTCAAAAATTAATCAATTATTATTAAATAGAAATTAAACACATAATAATGTATGACTTTTAGAAATAAAGAAATAGAAATCAAATTTAGGTTGACTAATATTCTTTCATGCTAGAAGACAAACTTGAATCTTCTTATCACTTAGCTCAACAATACATACTAAAGTATCATAACTAAATCAACCTCATTTGTAATAGCATATAAACACATATTAGAGCATATTTAAAGTATGCAACATTATCTAGAAAAAGAAAACACAATGTTACAGGGCTACTTTTTCTTCAAATATTTTCACAAATGTTTCCTATCCATACTTGAATGTTTAAAAACTCCAAAAAATTTTTTACTTCAAATACGAGGAGTTATCATCAAGGATCCCTTTCATGATACAAATATACTCACGTATCTGTTGCCAGGTTTTAGAATAAGGACGATATGAAGCAATAGATAGGTGTGGCGTACCAAGTAGCAGAGTAGAGAAGGGAGAAAAACAACTCAGACTTCTTGCAGTGATGGAAAAGGATGGCTAGCTTTCAGTTTTGAACCAAAATGATGCTCTTTCCTCAAGTAAGACACTGCCTTCATTCCTTTGACACAGAGAAAGACATCTACTCCTTTTCTTCTCGTCCACATTTTCTTTTCTATAATTTCTGTGCTCTTCTCCTCAGTTTATTACTCTGGTTTTCTCTCTTTTCATCTTAGTCTTAGCTCTCTCTCTCTCTTCGTATTAGTTTCCTCCTCTCTTAGCCTCTATTTTTTTTCCGTCTGCTTTCTCTCTTCTCCTTTTTTTTGTTTCTTTTTCTCGTGGTCCGTTTCTCTTTCTTTGTATTCTATTTTTTCTACATTCTCCCTCTTCTCTCTATGTTCTTGTTTTTGGTGTTCTTCTTCCTCGGACTGCTGCTCTCATTTTCGATGTTCTTCTTCCTCTAACTGCTACTCTCGTCTCTCTTTCGTCTCCTTGCACAAGTGCTCTTTTTTATAGTTAAAGCTCCTCCTTCCTCTTGCCGTGCACGTTTCCTTCTTCTTTTCTTTGAGTTTCTGTTTAGGTGTGTGTATGTGAAATTACTTTCTGCATTTTCCTCTGTCTCTTTGTTTCTCTTTTGCTCGTGCATCTCTACTATGTGGCTGAAAGATTAGCTTTCTCCCTTTGCTCTATGTGTTTATCTTCGTTTCCACTATCCTCATTTTCAGTCGAAAAGTGTAGTGTTTTTTCGCGCATAGCTACATTTCTGCTATATTCTGCGTTTCACCTTGCGTGTGGCTAAATAGTTTAGGTCTATTATCTACTACTCTTGGTTTCTTTTTCGCTATGCCTTTCGTGTAAGTGTGTATCTCCTACGCTAAGGAAGATGCCCTTTATAGCTGCTCTCCATGTCTCTCAGTCGTGTGTTTCATGTGCAAGCTTCGGTTCCATTTTTTTCTTTTCTCTTTCTCTAGTTTTATGTTGGACGAAGAGCTGGATTGTTGGTTAAACACTATATTTTCTAGTGTTTAAACCTTTAGTTCATATCTGCTTTCCTTTATGTCTCTGTTATGTGTTTTGTGTGCACGTTTTAGTCTCTGTCTTTTGCTTCTTTCTGGTTCTGTGTCTGGATGAAGAACCTGAGTATGGTTTGATCTCTATTTTCTCCTTTTCTTTATCTCCTTTCTGTTACGTCTCTATTGTGTTTCGTGTGCATGTTTTAGTTTGTTTTCTTTTTGGTGCGTCTGGACGAGGAACCTATACATGCTTGATCTCTATCTTTTTTTTTTATCTGCTTCCCTTTACATATGGACAAATGGACAGAGGTGTGAGTTAAATGCTAGATTTTCCAGCATTTAACCCTTCATTCTCATATTATTATTTATTTAAAAAAACCTAACTCTCTTTTCTTTTAGTTTTCAATTATTTTATTATTATTATTATTATTATTACGTATATGTACATATGAGGGAGACAATTAGATCTATAAAAAAATTAAAAATAATTAATTTTAAAGAAATTGATTCTCATAATTTTCTTATTATTGAAATAATTTAAAAGAGATTTTTTTAAAAAAAAGTTTAAGCAAGGTTATTATTTTTAAATTTAATTAATCTTTTTATTTTAAAAGATACATAATCTTTAGAAGGATTAAATTTTATTTTTGTATTATATTTATATATATATATATTTGAAAATATAATCCAAAATGAAAATTTCCTTTTTTTGTATTTTTATATTTTTTGGTTATCAAAAATAATGCCCAGACAACATATGTTGTTCACAAAACTAATGATTTCATACAACATTTCCTCCCCCTTTATGTTTTATGAAAATGGGTTTGAGTGGTAATTTTATGATATGAGTGTTTTTGATTGGGTGTGGTGTGTCGCACGAGTTTGCAAGAGTCCATTGAGTATGGTTGGAAGGTTAGTGTGAGCTATTAGCATGAGTGGTTGAGTTGGGACACCTATTTGTGAAATTTTGTGAAAAAGTGGTCAAGATGAGTTTTGGTATCCAACTTTTTATAGAGTGAGAATTAGAGTGTGAAACTAGTACCATTAGCTAGAGTTAGGAGAAAGCTCTGTGAAGACATAGAAACCACCCCAATCGGATGTCGGACGGAGATTTAGGACACGTTGGAAGTTCACTCCCTGTGCTATCAAATGATAGCATTGATGTTGTCAAATTTGTGCAATGCGCCGCTGCATATGGCGCCTCATGCAATGGTACATGGCACAAAGAAGACGAGTCACGGTGTATATGCTGCAAGCCGCAGTGCATGTGCCATTTTCTACACAAAATTTGTTTTTGATTTTTGAAACTCATTGTTTTGAGTCCCAATTGTTTTGCAAGCTTTCACATTACTTTTAAAACTCTGATATGAACTTATTAAATAATGTTTAAGATTTGAATTGTTAAAATTGGGATTCCTTCCAAAAAAGAATTTGAGAAATTCCCTTTATAAAATTTTACAGTTTGGTAATCCTTTAAGGGTTAAACCCTAGAGTGCCATGATTTAGAGTTAAATATGGTTTAGTAAGGGAGATCTTACACCCACAATGTTCATGAGATTATATAAACTGTATCTGCAGGCCGTATTTAGATCATTTTATAGTAGTCTTTATAGATGACATCCTAATCTATTTGGAGGATGAGGAGCAACATGTGAAGCATTTAAGAACAGTGCTTTAGATTTTAAAAGATAAGAAGTTGTATGCCAAGCTCAATAAGTGTGATTTTTGGTTGAGAGAAATCTAATTTTTAAGACATGTGGTGTCTACAGATAGGATTTTTTTGGATCCGCATAAGGTTGATACAGTGTTGAAGTGGAAGCATCCTAGTTTGATCATGGAGATATATAGCTTTATAGGATTGGCTGGGTATTATCGATGCTTTTTCTAGGGATTTTCCTAGATAGTTTCTCTTTTGACTAAATTAACACGAAAAGATCAGCCTTACTTTTGGGATGACTAGTGCATAGTAGCTTTCTAACAGTTAAAAGAGAAGTTGACCATAGCACTAGTATTGATTATCCTCAATCCAAGATTGCCTTATAAGGTATACATGGATGCATCATTGAGAGGCCTTAGATGTGTGTTGATGCAAGATAGTTGAGTGGTAGCATATACTTCTCGACAGTTAAGACTGCATGAAGGGAATTATCCTACTTATAGTTGAGCTTGCAGCCATGGTGTTTGCTCTGAAAATTTAGCTCTATTATCTATATGGTGCAATATTCACGTGTTTATCAACCATAAGAGTCTGAAATACTTAGTGGATTAGAGGGAGCTGAATATGAGATAGAGGAGATGGATGAAGCTTCTTAAGGATTACAACTTTGAATTGAAATACCATTTGGGTAAAGCTAATGTGGTTACTAATGTGTTGAGCTAGAAGACTTTACATGTGGCAAGTTTAATGGTTTAGGAGCATAGGTTGATGGAGTCCTTTGTTGAGTCACAGCAAGATGTGCCATTGAAGGCATTAGTTAGTGCCTATTCCATAGAGGTTAGTAATGATTTCTAAGAAGAATTGAGAATGGCACAACTAGAAGATGAGTGCCTTGTGAGGATTAAAGAATAGATTAAAGAAAATCAAGTCGTTGATTTTAGTTTCAATGATGATGAGTTCGTAGTCTATCAAGATAGAATTTATTTACCTGATGATACTAATTTGAGGAAGGTTATCTTAAGTAAGGCTCACTACAGTAAGTACACCATCTATCTAGGAGCTACAAAGATGTATCAGGATTTGATACAATATTGGTAATGGCTTGGTATGAAGAGAGATGTTATTAACTTTGTAACTCGATGTTTGACATGCCAAAAGGTTAAGATAGATCACTAGAGGCCAACAAGAATGTTATAATTGTTGGATATCCCTAAGTGAAAATGGGATAGTATCTCTTTAGATTTCATAACTGGGTTGCAAGAACACAGTCAAGACACAATGCTATATGGGTGATAGTCAATAAGCTTATGAAATTGGCTCATTTACTAGCTATTCAGATTAGTGATTCTTCATATTCGAGAAGTTGTAAGGCTACATGATATGCCAATAAATATACTTTTTGATAGAGATTTGAGGTTTACATCTAATTTTTGGGATAGATAGACAAAGCAAACTATACAGACTTTGGAAGATTTGATGAGAACTTATGTTTAGGAGTTGAAAGGTAGCTAGGATAGCTATTTTCCTTTGGTTGAATTTGCTTACAACAATAGTTACCACTCCATTATTCAAATAGCACCTTATGAGGCATTGTATTGAAGGAAATGCAGATTGCCTCTATATTGGATGGAGTTGAGCAAGAGGAGTATATTAGGACTAGATATTGTGGATCAGATGACTTAGAAGATTGAGTTGATTAAGAAAAAATTATTGATAGCTCAAAGTAGGTAGAAAAGTTACACAGATAGGCATAGAAGGCAGTTAGAGTTCTTAGTGGGAGACCATGTATTTCTAAGGGTTACACCAGTAATTGTAATTGAGAGGTCAATTAGAGCTAAGAAGTTGACTCCTCAGTTCATTAGTCCTTTCAAGATTCTAGAGAGAATTGAACCAGTTTCCTACAGAATCACTTTGCTACCTCAATTGTCATGTGTGCACGATGCGTTCCATGTGTCATAGCTTAGGAAATATCAACCAGACACTTCTCATATAATAGAACCAAAAAAGATTGAGCTCAAGAAGAATTTGACCTATAAGGTTAAGCCAGAATAGATTGTAGATGCGAAAGAGAAGTAATTAAGGAATAAAACTATACAATTAGTGAAAGTTTTCAAGCGAGGCATAGATCCTAATGATGCTACCTGGGAGATAGAGGATAAAATGAGGTAACAATATCTCTATCTGTTTCCTTAGGTATGTATTTTAAGTGGGCAGTAGAGCACTAAGAAGGAGAAAACGTTATCACTATACGACATAAAGCAACGGCTAGTAAGAAAATGAATAAAGGAGGGGAGAACTGTAACATCCTATTTTTTTCTAATCCTATGATTAGCTATTAATCAAGGGTAAACTAGTAATTAGTAAAGGATTAAAGATTTAGATGATTAGTTAATGATTTGTGTCTTTAGGATGTTGAATAGATAGATACGGGTGGAAGAATCTCATTTCAGAGCAAAGCATATGTGTGCAGTAAGGATTCTCCTCAATATGCCATGTGCTGCGACTTATACTACCTGTGCCGTGGTGCATGTACCAGAAAATGACCTCTTAAGTCGTGATTGGGCTTAGGTTTCATAAGGGAAAATTAGAGAAAATGTGAAGGGAGAAGAAAAGAGAGGTTTAGCAGCTACGGCAAGCATTTATGAGGCATTATATGAGACTTCTGACTAGTAACTTATCGAGTAAGCTTCGTACAACTCCCACCTCTAGTTCTACCCTAATTTCTCTTGGTATGAATTATAGAAAAATTAAATTAGGAAAATTTAAGGGGTTTTTTTTCTTACCTGATGGTAATAAAAAGGTTCTAAAAGGTTAAAGTAAAGCATTATGACTGGTTTAGAGTGGAACGATAAAACTTTGAACCCGTAGGCTCAATTTGGCCTTAATTCTATAAAAATTAAGGGTGAAATCATTTGTAAGTGAAATGGGATTGTTAGAAGTGATATAAAGTGAAAATCGAGTGGTAACTAGCTTAAAGTGGATAAGCTAAAGTGAATGAATGGCTAATTGTAGCATTGAGTAATAAATACGTGTTTTTGGTCAATTGAATCAATTGATTAACTATACTAATTATGTGTAGATTAGCATATCTTGTGAGTAAAGTGAGAAAAAAGGCGTGTAGAGACAAGTAGTGATTGAGAAAATACCACGAGTAACTTTTCTTGTGATAGAAGTGTTGAGGTAACCGAATAACTTTCTTTATTTGACTATTTATTGTAACTGTTTGTAAGTATGCTATCTATTCCATAAAAATGGTTTTAAGCTGAGCATGTTTTATGGTATTTCCTAGTTATTGAATGAAAATAGACTTTAATTAAACAAAATATGATAGTATGATTATATATCTATATATATGTATGTATGTATATATGTATGGTGGTAATTGGGAACCTATGTTTGGTTTGGAAAGAGTGATCATAGGGGTAGGAGTTCACCCGTGTGGAGATGTAGAGAAAGACCACATGGCATCATTCTCCTTAGTGCTCGATGGGGTGCGGTGTTGGAGAATTGTATCTCCTGAATAACTTTCAAGGTACAGTATTAGAGATTATCTCCTTAGTACCTATTGAGGTGTGGTTTTGGAGATTTGGATTCTTGAGTATTGATGTCATGTGATGTGATGTTGGAGTCAATAACACCCCATTATGTGTATTGGGGGAAACTATAGTCCGAAAATGAGATAGAAGACCTTTAGCTGAGTGATTCTACCACTAAATGTGAGTTTAAGGCCAATGAGAGTGTAAATTCATCTTAGGTAAGCCTATAGTTTTGAGTTGGGGTGATTTAGAGGTTTGGTCAGTAGTGATCATGTTATATGTTAGTAAAGTGGTGAAATGTGGTGATTATAAATTGAAAGTGGTGAAAGGTTATATATTTATGTGATTTGAAGTGAAACATTTGTTATATGTTATTTTTGATGATATGTTAGGCTATGCTTGCATGCAATAATTGATAGTAGAGAGTTATTTTATTACTGAGATTTTTATCTCAACCCTGTGGTTACATTTTTTTTACAGGACAGAGCAGTAAGCCAGGCAAGGGAAAAGAGTCAAGACCAGCTTAGAATTGTGAAAGCCATGTGATTATAGAGTTTGTGTAATGAACCTGAACTTTGTTGATATTATGAATATAAGTTGCCATAGGGAATTGTAGGCATGTTTGATTTATGATTTGTAAGAAATTTGTAGTGATTTTGTGAATCTTAGCCTATATGGGATAATGTGTAGTAAAATAATAACAGGGGCTAAGATTCAGTTGTATACATGTTGTGCATAAGTGAAAGTTGAGATATTGTAGTGAGAAAGGCCAAGTAGGCCATTTTATGTCAAATAGTGTAAAGTTAGTGTTTTGTGAAAATGGGCTGTTGAATGGCCAAGTTTTGATATGTGTGTATATATGTGATGAAATATGGTCAATCAAGTGTAAGAGGTCCTTTTGGACTTGGTTCAAGGCCTAAAATGATCTAATGAGATAACAGGATCAATTTGAATGCATAGGTGCATGGAATTTTTAGAAAAAGTAACTTTTTGCACCCAGGTATCCAAATTTTAATTGGATTGTTAAATCATGTCTAAACCTATCTCATTAGTTAGCTTATGAGTTAAGATTCATGGGGGCATTGAATCACTCCAATCAAATGTCATATGTGGAAGCAGCATATGCCAGAAGTTCATCATTTGTATTGTCAAATGATAGCGATTGAAACTGGTATGTGCACCATGGTGCATGGTATAGAGAAAATCAAGGCGTGTGGTTCTGTGCCACATGCCACAGCACATCTACAGCCCACTGCTATGCATGGCCCATAATCTAACCTAGTGTTGTATTTTTTAAGGCATGCAATAGATTATATGAATACTTGTGATCACTATGAACTACTCTGATATGTTAAGATTTTGTTGATTTTGCTAAATGGGCCTTAGGCCTAAGCTTTTCAAATAAAGAATTTAATTATTGTTTGGTTTTATTAAGGTGGTGATTGAGTAAATATTTTCCTACATTTGGCGGATGTGGGGGAGGGCTATACCCCATATAGACAATAAAGAGATAATCTCCAACACCGTACCTCAATAGGCACTTAGGAGATGAAATTCTCAACACCGTGCCTTATAGAAAAAAAGAAAGGTTTTGAAAAATCCAAAATGAATAACTAAATTTTACATCTTATAGAAAAAGTGAAATCGGTTGTTAAAGAAATGCGAAAAGACAAAGTTAGATCAAAAGCAAACGAGCAAGGTAGGTGGGAATTGATTGTAAGTCATGCTAATTCTTTTCTATGAGAGGGTGGCAACTAAAGTAAGCTATTTAGAAAGTTGGGTGACCTATTCAACTGTGGTACATCAGTTTATAGTTCATGGATAAGGCTCTTGAGCTCAAAGATTGATTGGCGAGCTTTGATTTGCTACTATAAATATGAGAAAGGAAAGGATAGTATCCTGGGTCATTACCTTTAGTTCAAGCACTTCTTATGTGAGAAACTAATTACAACTACACCAAAGAGGAGAGGCATTGACCTCTGCAAGTGGAATTGGTCCTAGGCCTTATTGAAAAGCTACAGGCTCTCATTCATCTTACTAGTCTATAAGAAAGAATGCAATGAGTAATGAGTGCCTGGTGGAGGTACGAGAAGCAGTGGTATTGGGTTGAGCTGCCAAAGCTATAATGTGAGTAGTGGTCCTAAGTAGTTCAATTCAATCAGACCCGTAAGGGAAGATGTGAGGTTACTATTCACCTATTATTCAATTTTTTGCTGAGGAACTTTCTCCCCTATATTGAAGTTGATTAGCTTTATGCTTAGCTATATTTTATCTTCTCGATAGCCAGATAGTGAAGAAAGAAGGGCTGTCTCCTCCTCGTTCACTTGCTTGTTTTCTTTTTTTTCTTTTTAACAACTCGCCAGACTCGAACTAGCATTGCTCTGATCAGGATGAGACTATTCATAATCATTTTGTTCATACAATAAATTTGCTTTTGTTGTCGCAGTTTGAAAGGAATCCTTCCTATATTTGTGAGAATGACCTTTTCCTCTCTTATTGAATAAGATTTTAGGGTGAATCAGGTATGCGGTAATAAGGTATGGTGTTCTTTTCTAAAAAGAAATTAGCTGATTTGAGCTCTTACTTTAATACCTAGTAAAGAGTACTTGTTTATAAATCCACTTAGACATCCATTTTATATAGCTTGTAGGCATTAACAGATAGTACTTTATTATTTGGGTAGAAGATTACACTTCTTAATTCAGATCTATTTGAGAGTAGACTCTTAATAGTATAGCCTTTATAGCGTAAGGCCCTCTTAAAGTCTTTCTCAACGATGAGTTGAGACTTGGCTATAGCTTCAAATGTTTTAGTCCTTTTGAGTTTTTAGCTCAACATGTGGAAAAAGTTGCCACTTGATCTCTTTTATACGAAGAGGATCTGGGATGAGGGGCTAGTCCAATTTAGCCCATGTGACCTTTTGAGATTGAGACTATAAGGGCATTTTTGCCCTAAGGAGGATGCCGTTGTTTATGGTAAAACATGAAAGAAGCCTGCTTGGTTCAAGGAAAAAAAAATCAAATTTGAAAGGTTGTTGTACATACTTAGGATCAAGCGGAAAGCAAAAAACAATAAGAGCAATTTTCTCAAAAAAGAAAGCAAGCATTGCAATCTTGGCTTTGTGATGTAGAAAGAAAAAACCTTAATCTCCAAATCAATAGGGATAAAGAGAATAACAACAACATAGAAAACAAAGAGGAAAAGGCATGACTAAAAGAATGGTATGTAATAAGTGAATTTATCCAGTTAAGGCATTATTGATTGAGAACAAATTCTGACCTACAGACTAAACTCCAAAAAGCCTGTAGGACTAGTATTTTGATGAGTGGTTGGTTGTTAACCAATGAACTATATGGGAGAAAGAAAGATGCACTGAGTTACTTATGAATTAGAAAGATTGAGGCTGACTACAACCTTAAATGATTAGGCAGGGATAGCATTCGAAACTATAATCTTCAAGTTATGATCTTGATGAGTTGATAAATTCCTCTACCCTGCTTCTTCCCTATTTCCTTCCCTTTCTCTTACTATTTTGATAAAAGAGCCCACACTAAACACCAACAGAATCTCAAAAAATAGAAAGTAGAATTTGAGTAGCTAGTAAACGTGTGATCAAGTCAGATAGCATTTCTCTACGCATTGATCCGACCTACCTTTCTTATGCAATTTACAGTTTGCTAAGTTACCTTATAAAAAATGGTTATTTCTAACACTGTCTACTCCATATACCAATAAAGACCTATAGTGTCTCATTTTTGCTTGGAATTAGTACATAGAGCGGCTATAAGTAGGAGCTTGAAGCTTGCCTACAGTTGATGGTCTTGTTGGAATATGTGCTGTTCTCAACTCCGATGTTATTTCATCTGTTCTCAGTTGTTTAAGTCCTTACCGAGCAAAAGGCATAAAAGAATGAATACCAAGCATAAGCTCAAGGCAAGATAGAATAAAGAGTACAATAAGTGATCGAAAGCTAGATTCACAGGCAAACCAGATTGACTTACCATAGATAGTTTTTATAAAAGGTTTGAAGACGCCCCTATCAAGTAAAGGCATAGGGAGAGGAAGAGAAAAAGAAAGAAAGTACTTTTCAAGTTTTCCATAGTGCCCTTTCAAAAAGAAAGAAATACACTATTGTTGAGGACCCAAGCACAAGGCTTTTTTTTGGTCGAAATGGGGTTGGTGTGAAGTGAAAGGATTAGGTTTGTGTATCAAACCACTCCCATTTATGCCAGATTCAACATGAATTATAAAGAACTGAAATGGTGAATAAGAAAGATTTTTGAAAGATTGTAGCAAAGAGAGCTCTCACAGGCCTTGATCCCACATCACTTTTAGAGATGCATCAAGACTAACTGGACCACAAGGTTCAGTTTCTCATCTCGGACCATGGCACTTATTTTCATCTCTTATCCTGAAGCTTTCCATCCCTTTTTAAGTTGAAGCTAACTTATAAGTGTAAAGGCCCTTCATTCAAAACCTTAAGGCGATAGAACGATCATCCTTCTTGGACCCGTGGAAGAGCCACCTTTGTCGCACGGCCTACCGCTCTTTGATGGTATGGTTTCCTTAAAGGTCATAGTAGGACTCAGTACCCTAACTATGGAGAGTAGCCCCAGTCACTCTAGCGGCTACCTAATAGTAACAAGTTGTTAGCCATTTTACTAGCTAAATGCCTACCTTTTTATTACCGATGTTTATCTAAAAGCTCCAGTAGCGAATCAGGAAGTACAACTCTTTTCTTTCCTTTAGTTTTAGCCATACTGGCAGTTAATGCCTTCTGCCATCGATGGTACAATTAGTTATTTTTATGTTTTCCCTTGTAAGATACAAATGTAATATAAGTCTGGATCGTGTTTCACTCCTTTATATTTAAAGCAATGTACAGTATCGTTGCAGCATTATTATACTAATATGTTTGATCCTAAAGTTAAACTTATAGTCTTTGTATCCTTGACTAGATGTGGTATTCCCCGTGTCATTCCTATTGTCCTAAGATCACATATTAAGTGACGAGACTGCCATGGTGATATGGTGGTTAAACTCTATCTATCATGGTTTAGATTGGCTAATGCGATGCTGGTAACACTAAAGTTTACTTAGTTTACTTTTACATCTATTGTCACCCCTAACCCTGATATTGAAAGAGTTTGTGAAGTTTCAGAAGAGATTAAAACCTCTTTTAGGGATTTCAACCTTTATATCTAGCCCATCTCTATGCTATACCTTTAGTTAAAGGTATAACATAGGAACCTACTTGGAAATCAACTTAGATACTCAATTCGTTCTTACGAACTGATTTTAATTACTCTATTTCTAAGGATGTTGATGAGAGTTATAAATGCTACTCCAAGTTTCATAATATTTTGTAAATCTGAAACATGAAATAGTTGCTTTCATCTGCAAGGTGAATAAGGTTCATTCCTTTATGTACGGTTTCTTCTCTCCAGGCATTATGTGGTATCCTAGGGTTTTATATCCTATGGATTACTGCATGAATACCCGATTTGTGAATTGGGATCTTGACTACTTTGAAAGGTGTGTCAGGCCTTATTGTACATCGCTTTTGTCTGCATATAAGAGACTTCCCATAATAGCTGGTAGGTTGAGTCAAGTGATTTTTGGGGGTGGAAAGAGAAGGTTATTTGCTATATGTAATTACATACAATAGCGCCTTTTATTTCCAAACCATAAGTGGGCTATGTGGGTTCTATCTTGCATTCCTGCAGATGATACCCTCGATTAGGAACGTCCTTTATATATTTTACATCAAAAGGAACCAAAGAAATTGTATTCCTTTGATTTGAAATCTGTTATGGACCGTTGGCCATTGTCCATTATATATACCCTCCAAGAATGTATATGGGGGCCTACATTAGCGTCTTTAATAGTTAATGATAGACCCTATGGCATAGATGACATGGTATTAATGGCAACGAAGCTTGAGGATGGTAATCATGAGCATAGTGATATGGAAGGAGCCCAAGGCAAGGAGCAAGGAGGCCAATACTTCTAATCCAACATACCTAAAGACCCATTACAATATATTGGAGGTCCAATGACAAGAGCCCAAACTAAAGCCATGAAGCAAGCTTTGTTCAGTCTTGTGCAAGAAGTTCAAGAGCTTGGAGAGCATTGGGGCACTCCTTTCAAGCCTAAAGGAGAGTATCTATATGTGTATAATATGTTTAAGATCCAAATCTATGAAGAGCCAAGCCCAAGAGATGCAAACCTTAGCCCAATGCAAGGAAGACTACAAGTTGAGCCTCTTGCAAGCAAGGAGGCATGAAACCCTAGTGAAGAAGCCAAGGGTGGCATGATTTTAAATCTTTTATGATCCCTTAATTGTCTCCTAAATTATTTCCTATTTTAATAGTCCTTTGATTTGATTTCCTATTTTGAGTCGAGTCAAAGGTTAGAATTAATTATAGTATTAATTTCTAAATTTTGTAATCCCATAATTTAAGATCACATCTCTTAAATTATATGGCTGAATATTTTATCATTATTTTATATTATTTCTCCTTTTAGTATTAGGAAATTAAGGTTTTAATTTTAGGAATATTCTTCTTTATGAGCCTATATAAATTAGGCATGCTCCCTCTTGTAAAAAAAAACACAAGTTGAATGAAATTATTCATTTTAGAGTTTATAACTCTTATGAGCCTTAGTGCTTTTATGGTGGCATCCTGTGTGAGAAACAGACATGATCAAGAGCGTGATCAACTCTTATGATGTCTTTGAAGGTTCGGGTTCCTAGAGGCAGGTGCTCTACAGGATCTTCTCCTTGATCATTATCCCATTATTTATTTCATATCTTTCTTTATTTTCATCATAAATTTCGTCTCTTTCTTTTTTGTTCTTGTGTTTTTGTTGTGTGAGGGTTTTGTCCCTAAACTAGCACGATTTTGTTTCCGTGTCCCCAACCAGTCAATAACTCTTTGGGCCTCAATATTTTTCTTGTTAGAAAACCTCTAACTAAGAAAATGTATGAGGTAGCCTTTCTTATTGGTTAAGCCCTTAGGCTTTATGGCTTATGGTCACTATTTGCACTGTCCCACCACTATATGGTTGGCAGCTAGAAGGGTACGGCCAAAGGATTCCCGTCCTTTCTGGAACTATGCTCTCCTCAGTGATGATATTATCATTGTCGATGAGGAGGTAGCAATAGAGTATCGTCGTACCCTTGAGCAACTGAATGTCATGATTTCATTGTCGAAATCTTTGATTTCTAATAATGGAACTATGGAATTCACCAAGCTTTACTGGACAAAGTCAATGCAAATCAATCTTTCTCTGATATTACTTCAGGCTCTTTAGAATATATGATCGACCATTGGTATGTGTGCACTAGTTGAAAAGCATAAAGTTACAAAACCCTTTGTACTTTTTCGATTAGCTAGTGTAGGTTACCGCATTCGCGCGACCTTCACACAACCCAGTCAAAGCACTGGGCTTGGCTTAAGGCTATCTCATCAAAGCTTCTTAAATAAGGTGCCATGCCTCTTGAATGGTGGATTGGAATGGCAAACCCTCTTAATCCCTATTTAAGAGTTAGGTTAATACTCTTTCTCCTTAAGAAAGTGAAACCTAAGGAGATAAGATTATTTCTTCATGCTATGGTATTTGATGGTGAGCGTGAAATGCTTAAGCGTACTATTCTATCCAGTTGGATGAAACAATGGCTTAAATGGGTTTTATGGTATCACACTAAAGCATTAGATCCATAGGTGTCTATTGATCAATTATTGGATGCACTTATATGTTCGACTTCTTGGAAAAGATCCAACTTTAACCTTAATAGGTTCAAGTTTAGACTATTCTAGAAGTTGTATGACATGGCTATCGGTTGGACGATCAATATGGTTTCTTTAAACCTTCTTAATCCAAATACCAAAATCCAACATTCTCAATGGATACTAGGTAGAATCATAGGTATTAATTTCTTGATGGAACCAGTAGACTAACTATCTATTGGTCCTATGAAAGGCAAGCAAGCATAAGGTTTTCCCTTGTAATATCATATGCCCACTTTAAATTAATGAGTACCCTAACGAACTAGATTCCATACATGCTTCCTAAGGTGCACAGGTTTTTGACCCTATCTCCTTAGTACTGAGGCTCTGACCTCATCTACGTAAGAATTCTCTAGCTAGTTCCTTTTACTAGAGTTGAGTTAGCCTTTTCTATTCCTCTTTCATGTATCTTATAGGGAAGGGCTACGGAGACTACCCATAGGAACATTCCATACAGAGGTTCCTGTACTACAAAGTACTAACTAAAATCTGCATCGGTGATCTTGAGCATCACTTATACTAGTTCTTGATCTTTGATTTGGGGGGAAGGCCCAAATGAGATAGAGTGATATGAGACTTATACCAATATAGATACTCAATACTAAGAGCAAGAATGATACCTTATATGAGAAAAGATAGTCAATATAAACTGATACAGATTCACTTTTATTACATGTATAATGTATTATTCTTAACTCTCCTTTAAAAAGAGGAAGAGGTAGGGAAAGATTCTCAAACTAGTAATTCAATAGAAGATTAAGGTCATATCGACACAAACCAAAGCAAAGTGTTATAGGATGACTCGCATAGTGGGAAAGAGGGTATTCCTTCTACATAAATTTATCCTCTTTCAACCATTCTTCCAATTGTTCTTCCTTTTCCTTCCTTATCATTCATGAGTCAAGAGCGTAGGAAGCATTGCTTATTATAACCCATATGGATAAACAAGATTCGATACCCTTACTATGAAAGACAAATAAGGAGATCCATGCAAGAATGAAAGGGATTGACTCTTACTAATCTAGGCTATTTTATGCTAGCATTAGACTCAGCTCGATGTAATTGAGCTCTAAATAGAAAGTTTAGACAAAAAGCTAATCATGAAGTAGGAAGACAAAATGAATAAGTCTTAGGACTCATAAAGTAATTGGCTTAAATGTTCTTCGCCTTCATCTTTTTCTATGAGTCTAATGCAAGCTTTGTCATAGCTATTAGGGGAAAAGAGAGTTATAGGTTACTAGTTAAAGACAAGAGAAGAAGCAGTCTGTCCTGTTACAGTTTTAATTGCTTCAATGGGCTCCTCTTCATATAACACCTTGGTAATCCAACATTTGCCTTCCCCATAGTGGATTGCATTAACTAACCCAATGTAATTCCAATTCTTAGTCATATTGTATAGCCCATCATGGATTTTAACTTCAATAGTAGATACACCATTGTTTATTAGGATTTTCAATTCCTCTGTCAGTATCACAGCATTGTGGATACATCCTGAGCAGTCACTTGGGAACTTCTATCGCCTATGCAAGCAATCACTCGCTTCTCAGGAACAGCCTATGCATAACCATGTTTGCACCAACAGACCATCCAATTGATCTATATTGCATTTACAACTCATATCCACAACCCTTTGGCAGCTTCAGCTTCTTGCAGTTATACCATGAATCCCCTATCTCAGTAATCATAGCAGATTCACTAGACAGCATTTTTTGTTTATGTTTTAATAGAACATTAACCCTCAAAGGTTCTTTAGGTGCAGCCTTCAATGGTTTCCCTTCAGGAACATATATCTTGTGGTAGTTTTTCTAAGAAGTTTCATTATACTTGAGTCACTTAGCTAGTACCCTTAAGAAATCCCTCATCAGCACACACCCAAATGCAGGGCCATTACTAATTACAACTCGTTCGGGCTACACAATGATTACCCTGTCTCTCTTGAGAAGATGTGAATACCCCACAGAGTAGTAATCATTGAAGATAGGTCCGCCGAACAAGTATGCATCAGTAAATTCCATAATTTCAGCACAGTAAGTAGTACTCATAGTATCCCAGTAAGTTCCAATGAAGTGGGGATGGTTGGTACTCTGGAACTAGTCCTTTAGCTGATAGCATCATAGCCAGTGCATAACCAGAAGCACTAACTAGTTCCATAAAGGTCAGATGATTTGTTAAGAGGTGATCAACCTCTTACAAAGGAGATTTACTAGATGACTTTACCTAGCCAGGGAGAACCTAAATCTTTCATCAATGTCTCAATCACTGATTCAATACAATCTATTTTGAAACTTGAATCTATCATTCGCCTAAGTCCGTCACTTTTTTTTAGATCAACTGCCAGATTTTTAAGCCTCATATTTTCATAAGGAGAGGAAAAAGGCAAGCCCCTTTTCCCTCAGATTTGTTTGTTTCCAATTCGTAAAAGATGTTCTTAGCTTGACCAACCAAAAAGCAGGAGCAAGAAGAGCTAAGCTAAGCTTTAGGCATAAGGTTTGAGAGAAGTAAGAAGAAGAAAGGCTTGATCACTAGGGAATGACTGGGCTTAACCAACTAGAGAGGAAAGCGTACAAGAAAGGAGCATACAGTAGCTATCCTGTCTAAGTCCCTAAGTCCTGGGAGACCCTTCAATACACTCACTGTAATAACACAGTAGACTTAGTAAAGCACAATGACCATTGAAAACTTTAAAGCCTAAAATCCACTACCAAGAGCTTCCTTTAAGTATAGACTCCTCTAAAATCATGGTATTGGACTTACGAAAGGCAAGCCTTATTCCTAGCTATTGAACTCTAACAAAACTCTTCATACTGCTTAACGCCCATATGGTCATTCTTTCTTAACTTCTCATATTTCCATGTGGGATAAGAGTCTCCTCACAAGTAACTGCTTTAGAACAGAGTCCAGAAAGGGGAATTCCATCCTTTATCTCTATTGAACAACACACTAGAGGTAATAGTGACTCCTTTCAAACTGGCAACAATTGCTGATGTGGAGATGTCAGAACATAAAACTATTGTAGAGACCATATCTCAGCACAAAGACAAATTACTAGCATCTGGTCATGAGGTATCTTATATTTTAGACATTCAAAACATGAAAGGTACTAACCTTGAGGCTTTTGGTCGACTGGCTATGAGCAAAATTCTTTCTGAAGATAGAGATCTAGCTATAAAAATTTTATGGAGATTATAGGAGTTGGGCAATAATAACTCACCTCTTATGTTTGATGTTATTACATTGATTGGTAATCTCAAAGGAAAGGCTGCGACACTTTAGAAATAGATTGAATGAGGTCTATTAGCAAACCATTGTAAGGAGAGACCGTGTTAACCTAGAGATAGCAATGAGACTTCTTTAATAGGCCCCGGACCCTTAGCACAGAATCTTGAGTATTAGATCATGTATGATGGATGAGTCCTCCATTTTCTTGTAAGATGGCCAAAGATCAAAAGGATAAATGATAACTAATTATCTCTATGAATCTCTTTCTTGTAGCTAGCCATTGATAGTTAGCCTTTCTCCTTTCATATTAATATGTTAGAAGTATTCTTTCTTTCCTTTCTTTGTCTCAATAGAGGAGAAGTTTGGCTTCTGAGAGCTGATCCTAGCTTGAATTGATCTTTGACCTGGCGAAAGGATATGTAGGTTTTTCTTCCTTCTTTTAATGGGATCCTCCTCATCGAAAAGTGCCCCTATTGGGTTGGAAGTATAAGTTGCCTTAATGCTACTTACAACAGCATAAGTCAAAATAATTAGACTCACCTTCATCCTCTGATCTAGGATCTAGCAGTTAGGAATTGTGTAACAGAGAAATAAGCATAACCAGTTAAGCTTAAAGAACAAGAAAGGGAAGCATGGTTTAGAATAATCATAAAAAGGGATTCCTCGAGTATTTCTAAGGACGGACCGCTTACTAACCATTACTTTTGGAATGGAAAGAAGAAAGGATGGTTGTAGATCATTGATGTCAAATTCATGCAAAAAAAAATCATATGAAAGAATTGTCAGATTATGGGTTCTTAGAGTAGATGATTTTGAATAGAGAATGAATGAAATAGAATAGTCCAGTAGAATCCCTATGATAGAGAAAGTACAGAGCCTCCCACTTGTTAGGGTTACTGGGCTAGCTAACGTAATTATTAATTTCTATCAATGTTAGGATAGATAGAGGTCTAAGATAGTATGTTATCAAAGTGAGACCAAGGTACAGTAACAAAGTTAGACAAAAATGAACGACTCAATTCCTCTAGAAGAAAGGAGAGAGAAAGAACAATCAATTTTATAAAATAAGATATTATTCACTAGGTTCGGTTACTATTAGTTCGGGTTACCTCAGAGATATTGGTGAACTCCTACCCCCTATTATTATGCTTTCATGCAAACCACATGTTTGCATATAAATTCCTATATATATATATATATATAAAATCACATAACTATGTATTTTCATAAACTCAAATATTTTGAAAACAATTTCATGCTTCAAACATTCACTTGTCAAATATGGAAGTTTTAAACCATTTTCATGCAATAATATTCTTACTCCTAAAGAGTTACAATAGATAATCACATCGAAAAAGTTATTTGATTACCTCAACCCTTCTGTCATTAGAAATTCCACAACCATTAATGCTTCTCTACAAGCTTCCTTTTCTCAATTTACAAACGTAACATGCCAATCTACACATAATTGGCACTATCAGTCAATTAATAAAATTGAGCAAAAGTACTTCATTATTACTTTAAACCATTTCTAGCCATCCATTCATTTCCACTTAATCAGGTTAGGTTTATCACCTCTCATTCACCACTTTCTGTCACTTCTATGGATCCCATTATCCTTCTACTCAAATTTCTACTCCTTTTTCATCTTATTGAGGGTTAATTTAAGCTTATAACTTTAAAGCTTTATCGTTTAACCTCAAACTAATCACAAAGCTTTAGTTTGATTTTGGAGAATTGTTTTATTACCAAAGGGTAAGAAACAAACCCCTTAAAATTCTCCAATTCAATTTCTCTATTACTTAAACTGAGAGAAATTATAGTAAAATCGAAGTTTAGGGTGGTATGAAACTTACTCGATAAGCTATTGGTCAAAAATGTCTAGTCTTCCATAAATCCTTACCCTAATAGCTAAACCTCTCCTTTTCCTCTTCCTTTCATGTTTTCTTTCTTTCCATTCTTGAGCCACGAGCTAATCATGCCTTTATCATCTAATTTTTTATGGCATACACTGTTGTGCAGTTAGCTTGTGCCGTGATACATGGCATAGTAAGGAAAATCCTTACCTTATGCACATGCTTCATTGTGAAATGTGATCATGCAACTCATATATGTTCATTTAACATCTCAAAGAGTCAAATCACCAAGTCGTTATCTAAAATCCTAATTACTAACTAATTACTAATTCACCCCTAATTAGAAACTAGTTTTAGGATTAGAAAATTAGGATGTTACAATTCATGCATGATTTAGACACTAAAGCATTTTAAGGATGAATCACGTGTGTATGCAAGTTTGAATCACGCTTGTTTTAGAGGGTGCCATTGTATATAATTTCATAAGACTCTAACTCACTCAATACAACTCCAAATCTAACAAATTATATATCGTTGGAAAGCCCTTGAAGTTTAGTTTTCAATGAAATTAAATATTGAGATATGATCAAAATAGTGAACAAAGGTCAACTCTGAATGTTGTTTAGAAGCAATATCTCAACACTTAATTTCTAAAATTCATAACTCCATTTTGAATGAATAAACTAGCATTGAAAAGTTGTTGGAGTCTATTTTCAAATAAGATATGTTTCACATTAAAATGATTTGTGTAGTGAGAGATATGACTAAAAAATGACCAAAGGTCAAATTAAATTTTTTACACAATTCACATTTTAAAGCTTAGAATTCAAGTGTTCATGACTTTTTCAATTTAACTCCATTTTGAGTAAATTGAATAATTTTGAAAACTTTATGGAGTTAGTACTCAAAACATCAAAAACTTTAGTGAGATATATATAATCAAGGATGAAAAATGTGATTATAGAAAATTATATCTCACACTTTCTCTTAATAGCTAAAATGCATATTTTGATTTAAAATATCTTGAGCCAATATTTCATATCTAAATCAATGAGTTTAACATAAAGATTTCTAGCCTAATGGTATTATACTTATAAAGTCCAAAGCTTTCAAGGTACATCCAAGCTTGTATGAATGCCTTCATTCTTCTTAAACTCTTTTTGAATCATCTTTTTCTTTATGTTCTCTCATCTTGAGTGTGGCATGCATGCTAATAATGACTTTGATTTCTTCCTCTTCATGCTCACTCTCTTCTTTACTTTGGACAATCTTAAATGATATATCATGAACAAAATGGTTAGTCCAAGTATCAATATGTATATATTCAAGTTATGAAAAATGATATTATAAATATTCTTGGATATAGAGTCAATTTAAGATAAGGAAAAAAATATGATAGTATAAAATGACTTTGATGCACACAAATTCCAAATCTCATATAATATTGAAAAACATAAGTAAAAACATTTTAAAGCACTTATTTCATAGTCATAGTTAATTACTATATATATAATATATAAAAACAATTACGCATAATTATAGTTTACTCATCTATATTTGTCATCATCAAAACTTAAGCTAAATATAATGTCACAAGCCATTATGTCCAATAATTTTTTCTACCAAAAAAAAATAAGAATGTTTTTAAATAATTTAGATCATACTACATAGTCTCTTCCTAAATATAAAATATAATCAACAAATTCATGGAGATTAAACTTGGTTACTTGCTATTATTGGGGGTAAAATGTGTAACTTTTCTCAAAATATATATTCTTCTGATAAGGCTGTTAAATGTGAAAGATAAATAGAGTGAGAACAAAGGGATAACAAAAGATTTAAATCCAATATTTAGGATCAAAACAAATGCCTCAACATTCACAAAAAAAAATAACCTTAACTAACTCTTATATATTGGTTTGGAAGAAGTATAATTTTATGTTATTTTCTACCTCTAATCAAGGTGGTAGGAACTTGTAGGGCTAATAAGGCATAAATTATACAAATGTAAAAATACTAAAAAGGTAAACTAAAATATTTTAATTTTTATAAAAATAAGCTAAATTTAAATTGAGAGGTTTCAAAATTTAAACTGACATGGCTAAAATATCAATGACTCTATTTTTTATAATGCAAATATGTTTAATTTTGGATAGAGTGAGATTAAAGTTATAGGGATAACGAGAGAGCAAATTATCAAAAGTTATATTACATATTAGTAAATGTTTTCAAGTTGAATGGGGGCATTTTTTTCATCATTAATTGCGTAACATCCCAAATTTTTATTCCCACATTAATAACTAATTAGGAATTAAATTAATGATTTAATATGGGGTTAGGGTTCTGGATAGTGAAGTGTTGTGTTGACTCATTGGGATGTTATATAAATAGATATGAGTAGAAGAGTAGAGCCCTGAAGTAAAGTGTGTGAGCATAGTGAGGATTACCCTCATTGTGCCATACGCTGCGGTGGGGGATGGGTGTGCCACAGTGTATGGTGCAAAATTTTGATAAGTGGCTTCATGTGTAGCTCGTGAAAATAAAAAGGGAAACAAGGAAAAAGGCGTTAGGCATGGAGAAAGAGCCAGTCTTTGCTAGGGCAAAGATTTTTGAGAGAAAAGACCACATTTTTGACTTGTTACTTATCGAGCATGTCTCATACTGCCTTAATTTCTGATTCTACCCTGTTCTCTTTTAGTTTTAACTATTGACAAATTGAATTTGAAAGTTTTAAGATGATTTCTTATCCTACAATAATAGTAAAAGTCCTCTAGGACTAAACTAGTACTTGTAACTAGTTTGAGTTGGAATGATAAAGCTTTAAAGCCATAGGCACAATTTGACTTAGTTTAAAGAGAGAGTAGTGAGAGAAATATGGCTAGGTAAATGCTTAAGCTTTTATAGAGTGGTAACTAGTCATAATGCACATAAGTGAGGTGAATGGAGGAAATGATTGTCATTAAATGCTTAATTATGGTAATTGGCGCTTTTAGTCAATAGAGTCATTACTCTGGGTGCCTAAATTTGTGTAAATTCTTACGTATGATGAGTTGGATAGCTAATGAAGCTCGAATAGGCTTGTGAAACATGAGTAACCCTCTCTATTGAATAAAAAGTTTAAGGTAACCATATAATTTATTATGCTTATTAACTATTATAACTTTGTAGAAGTAATGGTATAATTGTGAAATTGTGGATTTGTTAGTTTTTGTGCATGGTTTTGCATTATTAATGATTTTAGCATGAAATTAGGTTTGTGAAAGGAAAGCTTGATGATTTTTGACTTTATTTGATGTGTGTGTGTGTGTGGGGGGGTATGAAAGTGTGAAATTGAAATAAATTACGTAAAAAGCATGATCATAGGGGGTAAGAGTTCACCTAGGATATGTGTAGATGTGTGTGAATAAATCTATATTGTCGGGCTAGCACCACAGGACATCCAGTACAACATTTTACAGGCTGGTACCATAGGCAATTTGATACAGCATTATATTAGGATTGTTACCATAGGATATCCAGGCAATCTGGCAACTCCCTAGTGCTCATTAAGGTGTGGTTAGGAGTCAATGATGCCATTATCACAAGTATGCGAAGAGGGAAACCATAGTCCATAAGTGGGATAAATTACTTTTAGCCGGCTGATTCTACCATTAAAAGGGTACTCAGGTCAATGAGTGATTGATCCAATAGAGCCTATGATTTCGTGTCGGAGAGCTTTAAAGGATTAATGGATAGATGATCATACCAGTATGTGAAAATGTGTGAAAAAGATTTATATGAGAAACGATATGAGTAAAGCTCCGTTATGATATATACATATATATATATATATATATATGCTATACTTTGGTTTTATTACTTTAGAATGGATATTTATGCTAATAGACATTAAATTAACCATATTGGTTATTGAGATTTTGATCTCACCTATAATTATTTTTATTTTTCAGGTTCTAGTAGTAGTGGGGCAAAAGGGAAAGAACTGGGTTGAGAATAGAGATTTCTTAATTTAGCCTTGTAAGAATCGGTGTAATGAATTTGTATATAAGTAGTGGTGAATGTGTATATAAGTTGCCTTAGGAATAATGTGCATTTTACTATTGTATTTTGGTGCTTTGGTTTCCCTAGCCTTATGTATATGTGTGTATGTGATAGAATGATAGCGTGGGCTAGTGGATGGATGGTATTATGTGTGGATTTGATAAATGTGTGAAGTGTATTATGAATATGGCCTTGTATGAGATTGGGAATGAGAAATGAAATTTTGCCTGTGTGATATGGGCGGTTTACAGGCTAATTGTGTGTATATGTGTTAGATTGTCTATGTGATTAGTCAATCAGGTGTACATTGTCCATTTGGATGTGGTCAAGGTCCTAAAATTAGGTAACGACAAACAGTTTAAATTGGTGATGCTCAAGTGGTAAATTTTGACATAAAATCATCAAAATGTACTTGGATGTCCAATTTATAAATGAGATATCAGATTGAAATAAAACTATTGTCATTAGTTAGATTATGAAACAAGCTTCATGTGGGATCTTGAACTACCCTAATCGAACATCGAATGTGGAAATGGTACATACAAAGTTTGCACCAAAAATTGCTATGTAACAGTCGAACCAAGCGTGTTTGTTGCAGTGTATGTATCCACATGCCACGGTGTGTGGCACAAATCGGGCAACTGTGGTCTCTATGCCATATGTCGCGGTGCATATGGCAGCACCGCGGCACATGGCCCCTATTTTGACTTAATTTAACTAAATTGCACAGGTCTTCTTGTTCTTTGATATACTTTTGAATATTGCTTTCACTGTGTAGGGTTTTATTATTTGAGTAATTTATGAAATGATTTTGGAAATGTTTTATCTGGGATCTAAAAATTTCTAAAACATTATTTTTTGTTCAAGTTAATAGATTGATTGAAGGATTGTATGGTACTATCAGTGAGGGCATTACAAATAGTTGGTATCAGTTTCTCAAGTTTTGAGATCTGGTCACTATCATTGTTTGCTGCATTTATCCTAGCACCTGGCAACTTATATATTGTTCATTACACCATTTTTTCCTTTTTTACTTACCTTTCTTTTCCTTCATCCCTAGGAGGGGAGAAAATGAGAAGAAGATCGAGTTTCATGAAGTACTCGAGTGTCAAAGCATCTGATAGAGGATGAACTTGTACTAGAGGTTCAACTGAATAAGCCTCAAGTTGATAGAAGAGATGTTCTTTTGGAAGAACTTAGACATATGATTATTGATATTTGGAAAACAGTATGGGATCACGATGTGTTATTAAAGGGTAGAGAGTAACTAGATGAAAGGGAAGGTCAAGAGAGACTAGTGCAAGAGGAGGCCCATAGTAGACCTGAGCCGCCTCAAGTTTTAAGTAGTAGATAGACTATAGGAGTTGTTACTAATTCATCCATTGACTAGGCCTAGAAAACTTTTATAAGGATCAGTCCATTGACATACAATAGCAGTATGAAAAAGGGAGAAGTTGAGTAGTAGATTAAGTGCCTCGAGATTACATTTAAGGTAGTGACTTGCACGTTAGAGCAAAAAGTGATTTTAGCTATAGTTCAGTTGGTCAGAGCGGCCAAGAGATAGTGGGATTTAATTAGACCATCTAGTGGTGTGAAGTATTCTTAGGAAGAATTTAAGAGGGTGTTCTTTAACTATTACTTCCCGGCATCCTTTTATATTAAGAAACAGAAAGAGTTTCACTTGTTCAGACAAGGGGACTTAGATAAAGAAGGGTTTATCCAGAGGTTTAATCATTTGTTATCCTATTCCACATACTTGCACACCATAATGACATAAAGTTAAAGGCAAAGTGGTTGTTGGAGAAAACACATCTGGAGTATTGATAGCAGATTACTCTATTTGATGTGACTACTTATAAAGACATGTGTTATAAACTAAGAATAGCTATGAGAAGAGGTAGAGAAGCAAAGGCTAAGAATAAGAGAGATAGCATGGGAAGGTTTACCTCATCTCTAGGTATATTGGGTGGTGTTTTGAAGAAGCCTATTTATAGCTCAAGCAGTTCTTGAGCTTTTAAGAAGAGGAGCTTTACTAGAGGTTCTTAGACCCAAATTGTTCAAAGAGGTTTAGGGCAAAGGAGTACTGGGGTTAGAATTGGACCTCCTCAACCTTCAAGGCAAGCCTTAAATGCGCCAACTCCTACTTTTAGCACTAGCAGAATACCTCAGTGTAATATCTATAGTAGATTTTATATGGGTAAGTATTAGTCCTGCTTTAACTATGGGAAGCCAAGTTATATCACCAAATATTATCTTGAAGGTGGAATAGAGACGACAGAGTGGCGGTCGATGATTCCAAAATGAGTATTTGCCATGACACAAGAAAAGGCCAGAGTATCTTTAAACCTAATCAAGGGTATAATCTTTATATGTGATAATAGAATAGAAGCCTTGTTTGACTCTAGAGCTACACATTCTTTCATCTCGAAGGAATGTGTAGATAGATTGAAATTAGAGATAAAAGAGTTACCTATATTGATTAGAGTGATGTCGCCTTCAGGGTCCTCGAGTATTACTAGTAGACCTTGCCAGAGAGTTAAAATTATGTTTAAAGATTAGATATCTGTAATCGATTTGATCTGCATTTTCCATAAAGGGGATTGATGCAATTGTTAGCATGGATTGGCTAGTAGCTAATAATGCTACACTAGATTGTTCTAGGAAGCTAGTATCTTTATTAGTGTTGACGGTAGGAACTAATTTTACTAAGTAGGCTCGATTTTTATCAATTGTGCAAGCTAGGAAGTTGATCAAGCAAAAGTATTGTTTGTATATGGTGATATTGGCAACTAACAGTGTGTATGATGAGGGTATTGAAAAGATTGGAGTGGTAAGAATTTCTCGAGGTATTTTTAGAAGAGATGTATGGATTACCTCCGAAAAGGGAAGTTAAATTCTTAATAGATTTAGTTCCTGGAATTGAGCCAATTTCTAAAGCTCCATACTGAATATTACTCTTAGAGTTGAATGAATTGAAGAAGCATATTGAAGATTTTCTTAATAAGAGGTTCATCAGACCAAGCATATTGCCTTAGGGTTCACTGGTGTTATTTGTGAGAAAAAAAGGTGGTAGTTTATGACTGTGCATCAACTATTAACAATTGAACAAGGTGACAGTGAAGAATAAGTACTCCTTACCCATAATCAACAATTTGTTATATCAATTAGCTGAAGCCTCAGTCTTTTCTAAGATTAACTTGAGGTCAGGGTATCATCAGTTAAGGGTCTTTGAGAAAGATGTGCCTAAGCCAGCTTTTAGGATGTGTTATGGGTATTATGAATTCCTTGTCATGCCATTTGGTCTAATTAATGCACTTATGATTTTTATGGATTACATGAACCGTACCTTCATACCATATCTAGATTAGTTTGTTGTGGTTTTCATCAACAACATTCTAGTTTATTTAGAAGATAAGGAACAGCATGCCAAGCATCTTTAGATTGTTCTTTAGGTTTTGAGAGTGAACAAACTATATGCCAAGCTCAGTAAGTTTGAGTTTTGGCTGAGGGAAGTCAGATTTTTAGGTCATGTGGTGTCAGCAGACGGGATTTCTGTTGATCATTATAAAGTTGATGTTGTGTTGAAGTAGAAACGACCTAGTTCAATTACAAAGATTTGAAGTTTTTTAGGATTAGTTGGATATTATTGATGGTTTATCTAAGGTTTATCTGAGATTACTCTTTCATTGACGAAGTTGACTCGTAAAGATCAACCTTTTGTCTAGGATGATAGGTGTGAGATTGCATTTTAGAAGTTGAAAGAAAAGTTGACTACTGTGCCTATGCTAATAATCATAAATATGAGGTTACCTTATGAGGTGCACATAGATACTTCTCTGAGAGGTCTAGGTTGTGTGCTGATGTAAGATGGACAAGTAGTGGCCTATGCATCAAGGCAATTGAGATTGCAAGAAGAGAATTATCCAGCTTAGGATTTAGAGCTTGTAAAGGTGGTCTTTGTGTTGAAGATTTGGCATCATTACTTTTATGGGTTGGTGTTTAGCATGTTTAATTACCACCAGAGCCTGAAGAATTTGGTAGATTAAAAAAAATTGAACATAAGTCAAAAAAGGTAGATGGAATTGCTCAAGGATTATAACTTTAAGTTGAAATACCATTTGTGGAAAGCCAATATGGTAACTGATGTATTGAGCAAGAAGATGCTACACAGAACTAGTTTGATGGTCTAAAAGCATAGTTTAATAGAGCCTTTCATCAATTCTCAATAAGATGCATCATTAAAAGCCTTAGTTGGTGCCCATACTACTATGATCAATAGTGATTTTTGAAAGGAGTTGAGAATGGCACAGCTAGAAGATGAATATCTTTTAAGGATTCGAGAAGAAGTTGAGTCAAATCTGTCTCAGGATTTTAGTTTTAATGATGATAGATCCATGGTTTATCAGGATAGAATTTGTGTGCTTAATGATGATGACCTGAGGAGGTTGATTCTAAATGAAGCACATTGTAGTAAGTACTCTATTCACCCGGGAGCTACAAAGATATACTAAGATGTGAAGCATTACTGGTGATATCTAGGAATGAAAAGAAAAGTGATAGAGTTTGTAGCAAACTGTTTAACCTGTCAGAAGGTAAAGATCGAGCATTAAAGGTCGGCTGGAACATTACAGCCATTAGAGATACCTAAGTAGAAATGGGAAAGCATTTATATGGATTTCATCTCATGATAGCCAATAACTTAGTTGGGGCACGATGCTATATAGGTGATCTTGACCGGTTGATGAAGTTGGATCACTTTTTAGCTATCAAGATCAATGATTCTCTAAAGAAATTGGTAGAAACATGTATCTAAGAGGTTGTGCGATTGCATGGAGTACTTAAGGATATAGCTTTTGATTGAGTTATGAGATTCACGCCTAGATTCTAGAGAGCATTATAGAAGGCTATAGGTATTACTTTGAAGTTTAGTACCACCTGTCATCCTCAAACTGATAGGCAGACTGAGCGAATTATTCAGACTTTAGAAGATTTGCTACAGTCTTGTGTGTTGGAGTTGCATGGTAGCTAGGATAGTCATTTGCCATTGGCTAAGTTTTCCTACAACAATAGCTACTATTCTAGCATTCAGATGGCACTATATGAAGGTCTATATAGAAGGAAATATAGATTGCCATTGTCTTGGACAGAGTTCAATTAAAGAAGCATTATGCGTCCTGATATTGTGGTTCATACTACTTAGAAGATTGAACTGATATGGCAAAAGCTATTGACAACACAAAGCAAGCAAAAGAGTTATGCTAATCAAAGAAGAATACTATTGGAAATTCTTGTAGGAGACCATGGTTTTCTAAAATTTATACTGGTGATAGGAATCAAGAGATTGATTAGAGCTAAGAAATTGACTCCCAGATTTATGGGTCCATTTAAGGTCTTAGAGAGAATCGAGGTAATTGCTTATCGAGTGGCTTCACCTCTATAGTTATCTAGGGTTCATGACGTATTTCACACATCTCAACTAAAGAAATACAAATTAGATCCTTCTCACATGATTGAGCCTAAAGAGGTGGAGTTGCAAGAGAATATAACTTATAGAGCAGAACCAAAGTGAATAGTAGATGTGAAGGACAAGAAATTAAGAAACAAGACTATTTGATTAATGAAAGTGTTTTGGAAGGTTATAACTCTTGGTGACACGACCTACGAGACAAAAGCTAAAATGAGATAGCTATGCCTTTAATTATTCTCTTAGGTACGTGTGTATTGATGGTTATTTTAATTTTAGGGATAAAATTCTTAAAAGGAGGGGAGAACTGTAACATCCTAAATTTTTATTCCTACATTAATAAATAGTTAGGGATTAAATTAATGATTTAATATGAAGTTAGGATTCTAGATAGTGAAGTGTTGTGTTGACTTATTAGGATATTACATGAACAGATATAAGCAGAAGAGTGGAGTCCCCAAGCAAAGTGTGTGAGCATAATGAGGATTACCTTCACTGTGCCACACACTATGATGGAGTATGGGTGCATTGTGGTGCATGGTGAAGAATTTTGATAAGTGGCTTTGTATGTAGCTTGTCAAAATAGAAAGGGAAATAAGGAAGATGGGATCAAGCATGGAGAAGGAGCCAGTCTCTACTAGGGAAAAAATTTTCGAGAGAAAGGATGACATTCCTGACTTGTACTTATTGGGTAAGTCTCATACTACCTTAACCTTTAATTCTACCCTATTTTCTTTTAGTTTTGAGAAATTGAATTCAGAAGTTTTAAGGGGATGATTTCTTACCTTATAGTAATAGGAAAGGTCCTCTAGGACTAAACTAGTACTTTGTGACTGGTTTGAGTCAGAACGATAAAGCTTTGAAGCTATAGGGATAATTTGACCTAGTTTAGAAAGTGAGTAGTGAGAGAAATCTAGCTAGGTAAATGTTTAAGCTTGTATAGAGTTGTAATAGGTCATAATACACGTGAGTGAGTGCGAATAGAGGAAATAATAGTGATTAGATGCTTAATTATCGTAATTGGCACTTTTAGTCAATAAAGTCATTGACTTTGGGTGCTTAAATTTGTGTAGATTCTTACATATGATAAGTTGAATAGCTAAAGAAGCTTGAACAAGGTTGTAGAACATGAGTAACCCTTTCTATTGAATAAAAGAGTTGATGTAACTATATAGTTTATTATGTTTATTAATTATTATAACTATGTAGAAGTAATGATATAATTTTGAAATTGTGGTTGTTTTAGTTTTTTATGCATAGTTTACATTGTGAATGATTTTAGATGAAATTAGATTTATGAAAGGAAAGCTTGATGATTTCTGACTTTATTTGATATGTGTGTTTGTGTGTATGGCATGAAAGTGTGGAATTGAGATAAATTGTGTAAAAAGCATAATCATAGGAGGTGGGAGTTTACCTAAGATATGTATAGATATGTGTGTAGAGATGTGAGTGACCAAATTCATATGGTTAGATTAGCATCATGGGACATCCAGTGCAACATTTTATGGGCTAATACCATAGGTAATCCGATATAACATTATATTAGGACTGTTACCATAAGACATTTGAGCAGTCGATGCCCATTAAGGTGCGATTAAGAGTCAATGATACTTCTAGCACAAGTGTGTGATGTAATGTCTGCCTTGACATTACTAAAATTTATCACATAATCACAATAAAGAATGATAATTAAGAGCAAGGATTTCTCCTAAGCTCACATTAAATATAAAAGGGTTAAAACTAATAATCTTTGAGAAATAATTTTGGAATATTTGGGATCCCATAAAAACCCTTCAAATAAGTAGTTGGAGCTCAAACTTAATGATTTATAAGAGTATTAGAATCATGGAAAAGTTTTAGAAAGCAAAATACTTGAAAATAGGGCCAAAAATGTCATTTTTGAGTATTTTGGTACTTGCGCTGTGGCTCGTGGTACATGTACCGCAACATGTGGCATAGACAGGCCAATTTGGCTGCTATATCGTGCACCATAGCTTGTGCGCAATGCACCACGGCGCACGTGTCCTGTTATGAGAGCAAAATGCTGTCATGATAGCTTTTTAAGACAAACTTTGAACAGACGCCATTTTCACATCTGATGTCCGATTGGAGTAATTCAAGCACCCATGTGAAGCTTATTCAATAAGCTAACTAATGGTATAAGTTTCATTACAATCAAACACTTATGAAAATTTTAGACACATAGATGTAAAAGTTAGTTTCTAAAGCAATTTTTAAGCATCCAAGTATCTAAAACTTAAAACTTATACCATTAACCCATTTTGAGGCTTAAACCAAGTCCAATGGACTAAAATATATCTGTTTAAGCATTTAAACACACAAAAACATACCAAACACAAAATTTGGCCACTTAAAGCCCATTTCACCTAATATGACCAAATTCTAAAATCAATACCTCATACACCATTTAGCCTCTATTGTCACATAATACATTACATATATATTATCACCACACATATACAACATTCCTTACACTTGTATTAGTATTTTAGCCTATCACCACATTTTCACATCATATACAATATTGGGCTAAAATATAAAATAGCATAGTATAATACAAGTGTAACCAATCAAAATGACATGCATTCCTAGTTGGCAACTCATGTTATCATCCATATAAGTTCATGTACACAACTCAAAATAAAATTGAGCTTTACAATAATAATGTAGCAAGTATGCTAGCCCTTGCCCGATTCCTTCCCTTGCTCAAACTTAGCGGTAGAACCTGTAAAATGATAACCACATGGTAAGATAAAAATCTCAGTAACGAAGGTAATCTACATTATTGATTAACATGCTAAGTTATAAACAAGCTTTAAAAAGCATAATAAATACACCATATACAATCACCACAATTCAAATGCATGATCACTAATTATCTAGTCCTCCAGTATTCCTGACCGAACCAGTAGGCTATTTCATGAAACTAAATCATATGTGTGGTCCCCAAGCTCACCATCCATGATAGATCAACCCAGCCAAGGTATCCTAAACCACTTCTGGACTATAGGTTGCCCCTATTACAAGTAATTGGGGTGTTATTACTCTAACACTGCATCCTACGGATACTAAGGAGTATAATCTCCAACTCCGCACCTTTCTGGGTACTAAGGAGAGTAAGTTTCCAACACTGCACCCTTTTTCAAGCATTAAGGAGAAATATGAGCTGATCCTGAGGTGCCAGCAGTGTCATATGGACTTAATCTCTACTAACTCTACTAGGGTAACCTCCCACCTTCTAATATATTTCATTACATATCTCTACTTGACCATGCATAAACCACTTTCTAAACCAATATCATGAATCTTACCACTTACTTTAAAAATAAGACATTTTACAAATCAATACTCCACTCATTTTCTAAAATATTTACTCTTATAAAATTTATACATATATACATAACAAATCATACAAGAACAATTTGAGAATAACTTATGCAAAGTAAAAAATAATGTAAATTATCTAGTTACCTCAACCCTTTTGTTACTAAAAAGAGTTACCTGTGGTACTAAATCTCCTCTTGTATCAAAGTAAGTTTTTCCACACCACAATCTACATCAACAAGTACTTTATGTTAATTTTCAATCAACACAAGCACTATTAGCTACCAATAACATCATAATTCTCCCACTTCTCACTCATATTCTCAACAAAGAGGCTTCTTAAGATTACAGTTTGCCCACATAAACCCCTCAAGCCTCCCTCTAACTCTATCACAATGTAATACTTGACATCTTAACTTGTCATACATTAAAACCCTATAATCAAGCTTGGGCTTAATCCAACTTTCACCAAACAACATAGTAGCTTCATGTTACCACTTATCTAGGGTTAAGAAACTTAAATCAAACCTTTAGAATCAATTTAAATCTTTAAAACATAGAAACATAGCTCAATTCATTCAGAGAAAATTCTCCTACTTCTAAATTTTATGAAAAATGAGATGAAAAGGTAGAAGAGAAGGGTGGGAAACTTACTCAAAAGTTTGAAGGCCCAATTTACCTTTAAAATCCTCCTAAAATGATGCTCTAATAGTGCCCAAAGCCTTTCCCTTTGTGTCCTAAGTCTTTTCCCCCACAAAATTGCCTTTTTCTTTTGATCTTCATTTTTTATGCTATTTGTGTTGTGCCATGCATCACAGCGTACGACGCACAAGCCATGGCTCACGATGCAGTGAGCAAAATGTTATTTTTACTCCTCCTAATGCCACTCGATTTGATCCAACTGCTATTCTAACTCAATTTAGAGTCAAATATGACCCAAAAAGCCAATCAGCAATCCAAAAATATAATTAAATTAATTAATTATCTTTTTAACTAATTTATTCCTTAATTAGTCAATTTATTCTTGTATGGCTACTATCCTACTGTTGGCATACATCTTCTATTGAGCAGTAAACTTGTAACATTTATCCACAAAATTATACACATTGCCATAAACTAGTTTGATTGTTGTACATACAAGTGCACAAGGTATTCCACTCATTTGCTATGCTAAACAAGAGCATGTATATGCTACTCATTTCATGATATCATTCTTATCAACTCTTCATACATTGTCCCTTCTTTTATTGTTCTTATTCTAATACTCCTCCCAATATATTGTATACTTCTTTGGTCATCATTTTGTAAATGTCCCCTATATGGAAAATAGTGTAATATATGTTCTCTAGAAGAACTTGCCATCTTACAGGTCAACTTACACCACACACAATGTATTGACAACTACACAAAGCATAATGACAACACATTCATCCATTATGGACAAGACATTGTTTCTTTCAAAACAAAAGATTTTTCAACAAAACAAGCTTGCATCATATGCTTGGGAATAATATATAAAATGTCCCCTATATAAAAAGATAAACATAACATAGTACATGTTTTCTAGTAGTATTTACATACTTACAGGTTAGCCTGCACAATATAGTGTATCGATAACTATCCATAACATGTTGATAATATAAGAATGCACTATTGATAACATGTAGAGTTATTCATATTAGATTTTCTTCAATGTATCAATGTTGCACTAGATTATTCCATACCTATTAGCTATGCAAACTGAATGATCATAGGTACACCCAGAAAGAATTATCCTACGCTTAAACAATAATGAAATAATTAATGCACAAGAAATCATTTACTTGTTCAACAATCACTGTATTGTTTTCTATTGATGAATTCTTGTAATTGTAGATGAAACACTTCTACCTCGCTTAGATGAAGACGAGGGCGATAATCATGGATATGAGGAAGTGAAAATTACCCTACCTTAATTAATAATCATGGATATGCAGCAATCTTCAGTATCGCTGATCATGGGTTTTGTGAGATGTGTGTTCAAGCAAAATTTCCTTTCTAATAGTAGAGGGAAAATTGGTAATTTTATTTTCAAACTTATTTACCCTTAAGTCCCTGGGGATCTAGCAGTTATTTGATGAATTCATGGGACTTCAGTGTATTTTAAATGCTTCTATGGGACCTTAGAGTGATTTTCCCAAATATAAATTCTCTTATTACCTCAACCCTTTTGTACCAAAAAGCTTTTCCCTTATACCAAAAATAAGACTCAGCTTGTCCCTTAACTTCCAAACAAATCCCACCAACAATCCCTACAACATATAAGTGATCTACATCACTTATCATGGCAAATAACATAAAAGAAGACTATAATTCAAACTACACAGCTTGGGTCAATGAGCTATAATCTATTTTAATGGTCTATATATTAAATCAACCATCCACATAATACCACTTAACTACCAAAACCATATATTAGCCATCATTAGGCCAATTTTCAAAACATATAATTTTTAATCAACAAAAAACCTTCACTTACCATTACCAACTTTCACAATTAGCTATTATAATGAAAACCAAAGCTTAATTTAAATGTTATTGGATTCAAATAGCACAATTATAAAAAAAAAATAGGCTCTAAATATTGAAGAGTAAAACCCAATTCCTTAGGGTTTAATTTTTGCCCTAAAACTCCCTTTGTCATCTAATTACCCACTCAAAATATTAGAGCACCATATAAAAACTTAAAATAATTTCCCTAGGATCCAAAGAAATCAAAGCTTACAAGAATAAAGCCTTTAAGATCAAAATGTAAAATTTATGTCTTCCATAAACTCAAGAAAACTAAAAGAGAAGGAAAAAGATTGAAGTAGAAAGTTTACCTATCACATAACCAAGCTCGCAACCGCTACAAAGCCTTCTAGTTCGAGCCTAACTCCCTTTCTTTCTCCTCTCTTTTTCCTCTCACTCGCTTGTTTCTTCCTTTGTTTCTCTTTTTGTTTCTACATTGAATCCTTTAAAAAAACTGAACAAAACAATTTAGGAAATATTACAAAAAAGAGCCTAAATCTTTTTGTTATAACATAAAAGGCTGGGGAAACTTTGGTAATTTTTCCTATAATAAAAACAAAATTTTGCTTAGTAAAATTTGAATTCTAGACCTTTATCAAATTATTCTTAATTTTAATTTAAATATCTATATTTTATTTTTCATTTTTATTTTAATTAAATTCAGGTCTTAAAGATTTTGAGATGTTACAGTGTACTTCAAAATACATATTTGTATTGATTGAATATCAGTGTAAAATCAAAACAGAAACATGACAACACCTATACACAAACATACATCTCTTATATCAGTCTTTAGCTATAGATTGTGTCTACTTTCATTTAGTAAAGGCTAGAAGAAGGTATAATTGATACTTTGTTATACTATGGAGCCTAAGCAATTTCCTGGAGCCTTCTCTAGTTATTCCCAATAGTTCACTCTTTCTCCTCTGACATCTCTAGGAGTAGGCAAGGTGCTTTTACACATAAGTTATCCTATATCACTTCTTAAGTTTTTCTCTTAATCTAATTTTTTAGACTATGATTAAAACTAGTTGAAAGGTTATAAATGTAGGAATTTTGAAAATCATGTTATATGTGACGAAAGGTTTATATGTGATATAACCAAGTCTACTTATTTCGTGCAAGGCTTCCTAAAACCATAATATGTAATGCCCTTACTGACATTACCATACGCTTCAATACAAAAATCACTAAATTACTTCTAATCTTTGAGTTAAAAATTGTTGAAAACATTGGGATCCCAATAAAACATTTCTAGAAAAACATTTTATAATCATTTGGGTTATTCATCCCCATACACAATTACATACACAATGGGAGCATATAGATTTGGTGCATCAAAGGTCAAGAAAACATATGCATCACTTAAAAATAAAGTAAAAATTTGCACTATGCGTCATGGCTTGTACCATATGCGCCATGGCATGTGGCACAGAGGCCATATTTGCCTACTTTGTGCTGTGAACTGCAGCATATGGGTACATGTGCCGTGGTGCACACACCTGAATTTGCTGTCAAATGGTAATTTTTGGTACAAAATTCAGATGCGCGCCATTTTCACATACGAAGTCCAATTAGAATGGTTCAAGCACCCACACGAAACTTATTTTGAAATCTAACTAATGATGCTGGTTTTATCCTAATCCAATATTTCTATCAAAAATGAGGCACTAAAGTGAACTTTGACCATTTTATGTCAAATTTGTGTCACTTAAGTGTCTTAATTCGAAACCGATTGTCATTAGCCACTTTTTGGGCCTTGACCAAGTCCAAATAGACAAAATACACCTAATTGACCATACACATGCACAATATGACACACATACACAAATTTGGCCTATAATCTACCTATGTCACACTTTGGGCTAAAACCACATTTTCACTTTTCTAGTCTTATATATGGCCAAATCACTCCATCTATTAGCCTTTCCACTCATTTCATCATTTGCACACATAAAAGTCTAGGGAGTTTAAAATCACAAACCATACCACAATCATGTCTTATGCACATGTATAATTCCTATGAAAACTTATACATATACAAGAGTGATATCAACTAAATTCATTACACCGTATCTTACAAAGATTTAGGCAAGAGATATCAACTCAGCCTATATCCTTTCCCTTTGACCCACTAGCACTAGAACCTGAAAAATGTAAATAACCACAAGTGAAATAAAATCTCAGTAACCAAATATAGTTCATTAAATGTCTATTACCACATATAATCATGCCAAAGTAACTAAAAACATCATATAGCAGACACACACACACATATCATATCAATACTAAATCATCTTTTTTTGCATAAAAATCACATTTCAAACACTTTTACACCACCACATGATCAAGTATCTACCAATCCTCCAAAGCTCCCTGATGTGAAACCATAAGCTCTTCTGGATTAACCACTTATTGATCAGAGCTTACTTCAGTGGTAGAAACACTCGGGTAAAGGTAATCTAACTCACCTACAGACTATGGTTTTCCCTCTTCACACACTTGTGATAGAGGTGTCATTGACTCCTAACTGTACCCTAACAGACACTAAGGAGTTGCCAGACTGCCCGAATGTCCCATGGTAACAGTCTTATAAGATGCTGTAATAAATTACCCATGGTAACATCTCATAAAATACTGCACCAGATGTCCCATAGTGCCAGCCCAACGATATGGATTTTTCACTCACAAATATCCACACACATACAACCCCACATATCTTGGTGAACTCCTACCCCCTATGATCATGTTTTTTCACAACTTTCACTACTTATACACCTTTCCACAACATGCATATATATATATATATATATATCCATTGAAATTAATAACTTTTTAAATTCATTTCACAATGTAGAGTTCATGCTAAAACTCATAATTTCACAATTTAACATTTAACATTCACTTCTACACAGTTAAAATAGTTAATAAACATAATAAACTATATAGTTATCTCAACCCTTTTGTTTATTAGAAAGGGTTACCCGTGTAACTTCAACCCTATTCAAGCTCATCTCTCATATTTCATATGTTACACACTAGAATCTACACAGAATTGGCATTCAGAGTCAATTTCTCTATTGACCAAAACCGCCAATTATCGCAATTAAACACCTAATTGCTATCAAATCCATATTTTACACTTAGTTATGAACATCACTGTTGATCACCTTTCATTTCAAGCTTTAACATTTTTTAATTATTTTCTCTCACTACTCTCTCTCTAAATTAGGGCAATTCTTGCCTAAAGCTTCAAAACTTTATCGTTTCTACTTTAACCAGTTACAAAGCACTAGTTTAACTTTAAAGAACCTTTTTATTACTATTGGGTAAGAAATTAACTCCTTAAAACTCCCAAATTCACTTTCTCATTGGTTAAAACTAAGAGAAAATAGGGTAGATTCAGAGGTAAAGGCAATACTTGACTTACCCAATAAGTAACGAGTCAGAAATACCATCCTTCCTTTTGATTTAGATTGCCCTAGTATAGCCTTGGCTCTTCTATTTTTAGCTTGCCCTAGTACTTCCTTATTAATCTTATTTCTACTCTATACACCACGACGTATGGCAGAGTAAAAAATCCTCACTATGCTCACACGCTCTGCTTAAGGACCCTGCTTTTCTACTCATATTTGTTCATATAACATCCCAATGAGTCAATATATCACCTTACTTCTCAAAACTCTAATCCCTACATTAAACCACTGATTCATCCCTAATCAGTCATTAACACAGGATTAGAAATTCAGGATGTTACATAATACATTGCTAAAAGATACCATGTCCTTTATTTACTACTTTAAGAAATGTTCAAAAGGGTAATCTATGCATCTTCATAATTGTATAGGTCATATAATTTATATCATTATATAATCACATTAATTTATTATTTATACTCTAACTTAACCTGTGATATATAATTGGTTTGTGACCCCAACGTTTTTCTTATCTTTTATATGTGCATGTTATTAAAACTACATTTTATTGTGGGCACGTTATTAAACCTGCAATGACTATATTATTCTACTCCTTCACATGAATCTTGTAGTACCTTATCTGACATTACCATACAATCTTCTACATAATCTACTAATCCATTTAAAATCATTTATTTTAAAAGTTTGGGATACTAATTGTAACATCTAAAAATTTCAAATCAAAATACATTAATTAGTTAAGGGATAAATTAGTTAAAAAGATGATTAATTAATTTAATTATGTTTTTGTGTTGCTAATTAGCTTTTTGGGTCATATTTGGCTCTAAATTGAGTTAGGACAGAAGTTAGATCAAATCAGGTGGCATTAGGGGGAGCAAAAATGATATTTTGCTCATTGTGTTGTGAGCCACGGCTTGTGCATCATGTGTTGTGGTGCACAACACAGCACAGATATCATAAAAAATAAAAATCATTAGAAAAAGTTAGTTTTGTAAGGGAAAGACCTAGGACACGAAGGGAAAGGCTTTGGATACTATTGGGCATCATTTTGGGAGGATTTTGAAGATAAATTAGGCCTTTGGGCCTTCAAACTCTTGAGCAAGTTTTCTACCCTTTCCCTCTACTTTTTCAGCTCATTTTGTATAGAATTTGGAAGTGGGAGAATTTATTCTGAATGGATTAAGCAATGTGTCTATGTTTTAAAGATTTAAATTAATTCTAAAGGTTTGATTTAAGTTTCTTAACCTTGGATAAGTGGTAATATGATGCTACTTTATTGTTTGGTGAAAGGCCCTAGCTTGATTATGGGGTTTTAAAGTGTGACAAGTTGAGATGTCAAGTGTTATGTTGTGATAGAGTTAGAGGGAGGCTTGAGGGGATTGTGTGACCAAATTGTAATCTTGACAAGCCTCTTTGTTGAGAATATGAGTGACAAGTATGAGAATTGGATGTTATTGGTAGCTAATAGTGCTTATGTTAATTGAAAATTAATATATAGTACTTGTTAATATAGATTGTAGTGTGATTTAGTACAATGGGTAACCTTTTTAGTAACAAAAGGATCGAGATAACTAGATAATTTACATTATTTGTTGCCTTGTGTAAGTTATTCTCAAGTTGTTCTTGTATGATTTGTTATGTATATATGTATAAATTTTATAAAAGTTAATTTTTTTAGAAAATGAGTGGAGTATTGATTTGTAAAATGTCATGTTTTTAAAGTAAGTGGTGAGATTCATGATATTAGTTTTGAAAGTGGTTTATGCATGGTCAAGTGAAGATATATAGTGAAGTGTGGCATATTAGAGGGTAAGAGGTCACCCTAATCAAGTTAGTAGAGAGTAAGTCTATATGGCACTACTGGTACCTCAAGATGCTTGGTGCAGCTCATATTTCTCCCTAGTGCCTGAAAAAGTTGGAGACTTACTCTCCTCAGTACCTAGAAGGGTGTAAAGTTGGAGATTATGCTCCTTAGCATCCATAGGATGTAATGTTGGAGTAATGATAGCCCAATTACTTGTAATAGGGGAAACCTATAGTTTAAAAGGGGTTTAAGACACCTTGGCCAGGTAGTCTTATCATAGATGGTGAGCTTGGAAGCCATACATGTGGTTTGGTTCTATGAAATAGCCTACCAGTTTGGTCGGGAGTACTGAAGGACTGGATGATTAGTGATCATGCATTTAAATTGTGGTAATTGTATATGGTGTGTTTGTTATGCATGTTTTAAAGCTTGTTTATAACTTGGCATATTAATTGATATTGTAGATTATCTTAGTTGCTAAGATTTTTATCTCACCCCATAGTTATCATTTTACAGGTTCTGCCACTAAGTTTGAGCAAGGGAAGAGATTGGGCAAGGGCTAGCATACTTTCTATATTACTATTGTAATGCCCAATTTTATTTTGAGTTGTGTATGTAAACTTATATGGATGATAACATGAGTTGCCAACTAGGAATGCATATCATTTTGATTGGTTGCACTTGTATTATACTATGTTATTTTATATTTTAGCCCAACATTGTATATGATATGAATATGTGGTGATGGGCTAAAATACTAATACAAGTGCAATAAATTTTGTATACATGTGGTGATAATGTATATGTAATGAATTATGTGGCAATAGAGGCCAAATGGTGTATATAATATTGATTTTGTATTTTGGCCATATTGGATGAAATTGGCATTAAGTGGCCAAATTTTGTGTTTGATATGTTTTTATGTGTTTAAATTCTCAATTAGGTGTATTTTGTCCATTAGACATGGTTCAAGCCATAAAATGAGTTAATGGTATAAGTTTTGAGTTTTGGGTACTTAAATGCTTGAAAATCTCTTTAAAAACTGACTTTTGCATCTGAGTGTCTAAAATTCTCATATAATATTGAATTGTAATGAAACTTATCCCATTAGTTAGCTTATTGAACAAGTTTCACGTGGACACTTGAATCACTCTAATCGGACATTGGATGCAAAAATGGCGCACGTTTGAAGTTCATCCCAAAAAACTATCATGACAGCATTCATGATAGGGACACGTGCGTGGCAATCATTGTGTGCAAGCTATGGTGCATGGTACAGTGGCCAAATAGGCCTCTCTATGCCACATGCTATAGTGCATTGACCATGAGCCATGGTGCATATACCAAAATACTTAAAAATGACATTTTAGCCCTGTTTTTAAGTGTTTTGCTTCCCAAAACATTTCCATACTTCCCATATCTTTATAAATCATTAAGTTTGAGCTCAAACTACTTATTTGATGGGTTTTTATAGGATCCCAAATATTTTAAAAATTATTTCTAAATTATTATTAGTTTCAACCCTTCTATATTCAATGTGAGTTTAGGATCAATCTTTACTTTTAATTATGATTAATTAATGTGATAGTGTGGTGAATTTTGGTAATGTCAAGGTGGACATTACACCAATAAAATCATTTCTAAAATCATTTCATAAAAAACTCAAGCTACAAAATACTACACAATAGATGTACTATGCCTCAACATATTAAAGCCAACAAGAAAACAAATTGAAATCAACGAATTCAAGATAAATTAGGGCCCATGCGCAGTGGTTTGTGCTATATGTACTATGGCATGTGGCACAAAGACTTCAGTTGAACACTTTGTGCTGTGCATCGTGATGTATATATCAAAATCTACTAAATTATAGATTCTGATGAAACTTTAGATGTGTGTTGTTTTCACATTCAATGTCCAATTGAGGTAATTCAAGCACCCACATGAAGCTTGTTTCATATTCTAACTAATGACACTGGTTTTATTTTAATCTAATATTCCATTTAAAAGTTAGGCACTCAAGTGCATTTTAACCATTCTATGCCAAAATTGCCACTTGAATATCACCAATTGAAAACCATATGTCATTAGCCACTTTTAGAGCCTTGATCATGTCCAAATGGGTAAACACCACCTGAGTAAACAGTTACATACACTTACAACAAATACACACTTTTAGCCTGTAGACTCCCTAGACCACATGACTTGGGCAAATTCTCATTTCTCAGTCTTATTCATACTCAAGGTCAATTTTCACATACTCATTAAGTATTTATCATATTCATAGTCATCCATTAGCCTACACTATCATTTCATCATATACACATATATACACAAGTTCAGTAAGTTAGAACTCAAAATCATATACATACACACAATTCACATATTCATGCATAAGATAACCATCCCTATGGCAACTTATATATATAACTACTATTACACATTCAAATTCATTACACTAGCTTACAATGGGCTTTTTAGAAGAGTCTCTACTTAGCCCGTTTCCTTTCCCTTTATACTACTAGTATCAAAACCTAAAAAATGTAAATAATTACGGGTGAGTTCAAAATAACCACTGGTGAGTTTGAAATCTTAATAACCAATATAACTCATTCAATGTCTATTAACACACATAACCTTGTTAAAGTAATAAAACAAAAGTATAACATATATTTAGTTATCACAACATAACTTTATTCATAATTTTTTCTCATATAAATCATTTTCACATATTTTTATACACTAGCATTATCATCTATCCACCAATCTTCCAAAAATCCATGACACAAAACTATAGACTCTACTGGATCAGTTACTCATTAACCTGAGTACACTAGTGGTAGAAACACCCAGCCAAAGGTAATCTATCCCACCTATAGATTGTAGTTTTTCTCATCTCACACAATGGTGATAGAGTTGTTGTTGACTCCTAACCGCCCCCTAACAAGCACTAAGGAGTTTCTTGTAACATCCTGAATTTCTTAATTCTAAGTTAGAGTTTAATCGAGGGAGAAATGAAAATTTGTGTAGGATTAGAAATTTGGATGATTAATGGGTATTTTGACTTGTTTGTGTGTTGTATGAATAGATATGGGTGATAGGAGTTCATTTTAAGTTGAAGCAAGTGCACGTGGTGACAATAAATCTTACTGTGCCACACACCACAGCTTATGCTGCATGCGCTGCAGCGCATTGAATAGAATTTACCTTCATAAGTCATGCAATTTCAGAAATTTCAAAGGAGAAAAATTGAGTACCACACGAGATACAAAGAGGAGAAGGGCTAAGGAGCTAGGTTAAGTCATTTTAGAGTGGTGGAAGGTGATTCAGATCGGTAACTTGCTAGGTAAGCTATGTATAACTCTTACCTTCCATTCTACACAAATTTCTCTGAAAATGAGTTATAGGAAAATTGAATCAGTGCAATCTGAGGGTTTGATTCTTGCCTAATAGTAATAAAAAGATTCTCGAAATTTAAATTAGAGCTTTACGACTGGTTTAGAGCTAAACGATAGAGCTTTGAACTTGTAGGCTCAATTTTAGCCCTTGAAGAGAGAAAGTTAGGGCAAAAATCTAACTTGAGTAAAATAAGACTAGTTGAGTGATAGAACACATTTGTTACCCACTTTTATTTGTCAATTAGGACCATTTTATGAATGATTTATCACCTTCAAGTGCACACATTGCATTAGATTTGGAACTTTGCCTAAGTTTCTAAGATCAGTGCACTAGGGGCATTTTGGTCCAAAAAATGAACTTTTGAGAAAATGTACAAGAAAAATTGACAAAGTGCATTTTATGTCCAGTTGATGAATGGTGAAATTATATTTTTAAAATTCATTTTAGTTTGGGGTAATTAAATAAAAAAGTCAACACTTTCTTAAGTGTCTTAGTTTGTCCTAGTTTTTGGTTTGCCTTTGTGTGAAAATTTTTATATAATTTTGTGCAGCCTGAAACTTGATTAATTTAATAAATTCTCCCTTCTAATTATGAATTTAATTCTGGACATGAATTAGATTTTATTATATCATATGCTATTTAATTGAATTATGTGATTTATGTGACATAGGTGGCATGTGACTTGTGCATCAATTGGGCAATTGAGGTCAACACTCCTTGAGGACAATGGCTGATGGTTTGCACGTGAATTATGATTATTTTGAGGGATTAGATCAGCTAAAATGATGTGGATGACACATGGAAAATTAGGCACACATTGGAATCATCTACAAACCAATAGGAAGTTGCCACCTTGCAAGTGTGACAAGGCTCCCATTTACATTTTAATTTCTTTTTCCTTATTTTAATTAAGCTTCAGCTGATGGGAGACACCAAGGAGCACGCCATTTTAAGTCTCAAATGGGATCCAACACATATCTCATTCATCTTCCACATTCTCTCTCTCTTGTTCATAGTGTTCTTCATTTTCTCTCTTTTGTTCTTCATTTTCCAGCACCCTAACCTCCATTTTCAGCCACCAAACCTCCACAAAACTCATACCATTCTTCTCCTCTCTTCATTTTCGTTCCATCCCTTCCATTTTCACAAGGATTGAAGCTCATTTCATCATTCAAGAGCTATGGAGTTTGGCCTTCACAAGCAATCACTAGGGTTCTTGAAGATGAAGATTGGCTAAGTTTCTTTGTGGAATCCTAGAGAGATGAAGATGGAGGATGAGTCTTGAGCTTCAAATTGGCTAAGTTCTTTTGTTTCCTATCCTCTTCTCTTTTTACTAGATGGTTAGATTCCTTAATCTAGGGTTTAATCATCTTAGCTTATAAATTCTAATTTGAATTTGATGTTGATGTAAAGAGAGAGGATTGTTTCATTTAATTTCTTCCTTGGACAGCCATGACTGAATTTTGCCACTCTTTGTTTGGCACATAATCTTGTGTTTTTCAATTAGTGAATTTCTTGTGTTAATATTGCATAATCTTGTGGTGTTAATGCTTGTGTTGTTGAGTAGCTTGACATAATCTTGTGGTTGCTCAATTTATGTGTTTGACCATGGCTGTTGAGAGAGGATTTTGAGTGAATCACTTGGCTAATGTCTTCACCAATTGGTTAATTGAACTAGGGACTTTAATCTAAGACCTAGGGAGGTTAGCTAATTAGGTTAATTGGCTTAGGATAATTTTCTTAAGTCATGACAGCTTTAGTCAAGAGGAAAGGGAAGCTAAACTTAGCCTAATCATGAGAAGATAATGAGTCCAAAATCAACTAATCTCTAGGGTTCCATTATTGTAAAAAGGGAAGTTCATTTCACTCACTTTCACTAGCATTTTAATTACTTGCATATTAGGTAATTAGTTTAGATAATTAGCTAGATAACTAAATTCCTACAAACTTTGGTTGATTTATTTCACTAGATAACTTTCAATTAGACTTAAAACCATTCCTTGGGAGATGACCTAGGGTTGGCCCTATATTGCATTAGGGTTAGCTTTAGTGTAATTTTGAGGATAAGCGACTAATTTCCTATCAAAATTTTGGCGCCGTTGCCGGGGAATGGTTTAAGTTTAATTCTAAGGTTGTTTAGTACTTAATTTATATTTTTAGTGTTCCTGAAAATTTTTTTGAAAAATTATAAAAATTTGTGTTTTGTGTTTTGTTTAGTGTTTTTTGTGTGTTTTGAGTGTTTTTATTCTGTTTTGAAAAAGAAAAAAAAAATTAATGCAATTTTCGTTGGTTTGGTGTAGAGCTGAAAATACTCTGTTTCTAGTGTCTCTGTCTGAAATTGAAAAATTAACTGGGAATGAGTCTGAGGGAATTTGAACTTGAAATTTATTTCATTGAAAGCTCTATATCCTAGCTTCACTTTAAAATTGGTTTGGTCAATTTTGGACGTGGGAAGTGTCCTGTGGAAATTTTACAATCTAACAAGGTCCAGGGAGCCATTACAGAGGATTTCCAAAACCCTGTTTCAATTTTGAGTTAGCATATCTTCCTCTTTGTGCGTTCAAATTGATTGATTCCAGTTTCATTTTTCTTATCGCTGTCTTATCTTTGTTTCTTGTGTTTAGGATTTTCTTCAATTTTTCCATTTTCCTATTTGAAAGTTTGTTAGAAGCTCTGAAGGTCTTCTGGACGAAATCCTGTTTCTCCAGACTTGAGGACCAACTTGTGAAAAATTCTGGGAACGATTGGGCAGGATTTTTAATCTAAAAGTTTTATATAATTTTCCTGTATATCTCTTGTGTTTCTCATAAAAGTTTCAGGGGAATTTATCATGTGGATTTGCTGATAGAAAATTCACAAGTTCACTGTCTCCAGAGAGCCTACTGTGCGAATTCCAGAATTGCCAAAGCTTCTTGATTGAGCATTTCTAACTCTCTTTCTACTTGTTTGGTGTTATTTTTTTTTCATTTTGTTGCTATTGAGTTTAATAAAAAAAATAAAAAAAAATTATTTCTCTTGCTTTTGTGTGTTTTGAATTGTTTCATGTTGATTTGCATTTTAGTTTAGCTTGTTCTTTGTTCTTAATTTTCTTGAGCTTGATTAGTGCATGACCCGAAGAAAACATACCTCTTTTGTTGAATTAGATCCAGAAATTGAAAGGACTATTTCTAGATTGAGAAGATCACAACCTATTCTTGATTCTCATTTGGTTTGTAATTCAACAATGGAAGGTATCTTAGGACATGAGCATGTGCATAATGAGGGCCATGGGAATGGGAATGAAATTTGCATGATGATGGCCATGTTAATAATGAATTTGAAGGCTTGCATAACCCTAGAGAGGAGAGGAGCATTAGGCAATTAACTCAACCTAATTGGCATGATAATCCTTATGGCTTATATGTTCCTCCTACTAATGTTCAATTTGAAATTAAATCCTCCTTGATTAATGCATTGCCTAAATTTCATGGGTTACCAGGAGAGGATTGTCATAGGTTTTTGCATACTTTCCTATTGGTTTGTGATACTATGAAGCCTATGCATGTAAATGTTGATGATGTTCAAGCTAAGGCTTTTGTATTTTCTCTTGAAGGTTTAGCAAAGGAATGGTATTTCAACTACCCTTCTTATGTGAAAGTGAGCACATGGGCTGAGCTAAGAAGACTCTTCTTAGATAAATTCTTTCCAAATTCCAAGGTCACCAATTTGAGAAAGCAAATCTATGGGGTCCAACAAGGAGAGGATGAGAGTCTCTATGAGTATTGGACTAGATTCCAAGGCCTTTTGGCTAAATGCCCACACCATCAAATTTCTAGTGAGAATTTAGTCCAATATTTCTATGAGGGCTTGATTCCAAGAGACAAAGTTAACATTGATGCCGCTAGTGGTGGATGCTTGATTGACCTCACTTCCTTAAAGGCTTGGGAACTAATTGACAAGATGGCTTCAAGTGGTGCTCAATACTCTACAAGGGAAAAGAGAAATGTGAATATGGTAGGTTCCTCAGTTCTTAATGATTCATATGTGGACTTGCTAGCTGCCAAGATTGGGAGAATGTTGGCTCCACAAATATCTCAAGTGAGCAATGTAAGTACTTCTCAAGCACTTGTCCCTTATTCTTGTACTTTTTGTGACTCACCTATGCATGTAGAAAGCAATTGTCCTATTAAGTTTGAACAAGTAAATGCTATCTACAATGGAAAACAATCCTATGGTGGGAGGCAAGGGCAAGGAGCTTATTCTAATACTTACAACCCTTCATGGAGAGACCATCCTAATTTCTCCTATTCAAATCCAAATGTGGCTTTACAAGACAATCAACAAAGAGGATCCTATCAAAACACCTTTGGCCGTGACCCTCCACCTCATTTGTCTCAAGGTAGCTCTTCTCAAAGCTACAATCCAAGTGGTAATTCTCTTGCACCTTCTTCTAATTCTTATAGTGATAGGAGGCTTGTTCCAATTGAGAGTTCTTCTAATTCGAACTCTTCTAATGATGTGAATGTGTTACGTAAGCAGTTGATTGAAATGAACTCTTTGTATAAAAACATGTATGATGGCTTAGGGAACAAGGTAGAGAGTATGGGTAACAAGTGTGAGAACATGAACTCTAAAATTGATGCCCTTACTTCTCAAATGAATATGCTTGCTAACCAATTAAGTGCAGCCAATGCTCAAGCCTCTACATTACCATCCAACACCGTTGCTAATCCTAAAGCTAATCTTAATGCTATCACATTGAGGAGTGGCAAGGAGTTGGGAGAAAGAGTACAAGAAGACAAAAGACAAGGGAAGGCCGAGAAGCCCTCTTTAAATTCTTCAATTGATGTTAATGTTTCTAGTTCTTCTTTTGCTCCTAATGATGCATCTTTTTGTAGAGATGATGAGGATGAAAACATTGAGGAGATCATATGTGAGCAACCACCATCTAAGGTGGAAAAGGGGACTATGGCCGAGTTGTTTAGTAAGGAAAAAGAGGGAGAGGCCGAGCAAAGTGAAACAAGAAAGGAGAGTTCAAGGAAGGAAGAAGGAAAGCAAAGTCAAGAGATTATGAAGAAGCTTCCTTTTCCACAAGCACAAGTGGTCCCTAAGCAAGTAAAGGGACAATTTGATCAAGAGGTATATGATTTCTTCCACAAGATTCATGTTAATGTACCCTTGATGGATGTAGTTAAGAACTTTCCTAAGTATGCCAAATTTTTGAAAGATTGTTGTACAAATAAAAGAAAATTTAGGCCTAATGCAAGGGTACAATTACCCTCATCTGTGAGTGCTATCATGAAGCCTCAACTCCCTATAAAATGTGAGGACCCCGGTTCCTTCACAATTCCATGCAAGATTGGCAACACACATTTTTCTCATGCATTGATAGACTTAGGTGCAGCCATTAATGTTATGCCTCTTTCAATTTATCATGCCTTGAGTCTTGATTGCATGCATAAGACACCTATGATATGCCAATTAGCGGATAGAAGTGTTAGAAGACCACATGGAGTAGTAGAAGACTTGTTGGTTTGTGTTAAAGGTCTATTATTTCCTGTGGATTTCTATGTGCTTGATATGTCAAAAGAAGGGAGTGGGGATGATATTTTGATTTTAGGAAGGCCATTTATGAGGACTGCCCGTACATTGATTGACATGGAAAAAGGTAGTTTGATTTTGAAATGTGGAGAGGATCATGTTATTTTTAATATATATGAAGCAATGAAACATCCTTTTGAGGATTATTCTTTGTTAGGTGTAAGTTCCATTGAGTTATTGCTTCATGATGCTTGTGAGTCTCACATGCTTGATTCTTTCTCACATGTTGATGATGATTTGTCTCTTGTTACTACTACATGTATTGATGGATGTAGTTGTCCTATTTGTTTAGAGATTGATGCATGCTTGAATGATGCAACTACTTCTTCTCATGATTTGTTTAAAATATCTCCTATGCTTGATCTTGAAATGCTTGAGAAGGGTATATCTTCTTGTGTTGTAGGTACTAAAGCCATTAAGGCCGAATCTATGAGTTTTTCTCCACTCGAGCTTGATGTTCTTAGGATTCCCAAGCTATTGGAGGAAAATTCTACACTTTCACATGTCGAGGCCGTGGCTCAAGTCCAAGCACTTGAGGACAAGTTGCAAGAAAAGGGGGAGGCTGTAAAGAAAGAAGAGGAGAAATCAAAAACAAGTGAGAAGCCTAAAAGACAAGATAGTACCATGGAATATTCCACCAAATTAGACTTGAAGAAGCTCATTCCCTCTTGTGTAGAGCCACCTACCTTGGAGTTGAAGCCTTTACCATCCAATCTCAAGTATGCATATCTCATTGAGAATGAGAAGCTTCCGGTAATAATTTCTAACTCTTTATCTCTTGAGGAAGAAAATGCATTACTTGATGTGTTGAGAAAGAACATACATGCTATTGGTTGGACTTTGGCTGACATTCCTGGTATTGACCCTATTGTGTGCACACATAAAATTTTTCTTGAGGACAATGCTAAGCCCATTAGGCAACCACAAAGGAGACTTAACCCATTGATTTTAGATGTGGTAAAGAAAGAGGTTGTTAAGCTACTTAGTGCTGGGATCATCTATCCTATAGCTGACAGTGAGTGGGTGTCTCCAACCCAAGTTGTACCTAAGAAAGGGGGGATTACTGTGGTAAAAAATGAGAAAGGAGAGCTTGTTCCAACTAGAGTTCAAAATGCTTGGAGAGTGTGCATAGACTATAGGAAGCTCAATAATGTGACTAGGAAGGACCATTTTCCTTTGCCTTTTATTGATCAAATGCTTGAGAGATTGGCTTCCAAGTCCCATTATTGCTTCCTAGATGGGTTTAGTGGGTATTTTCAGATTCCTATAGCTCCTAGTGACCAAGATAAGACTACCTTTACATGCCCCTTTGGTACATTTGCCTATAGGAGGATGCCTTTTGGTCTTTGCAATGCACCTGGTACTTTTCAAAGATGCATGATGTCCATATTTTGTGATTTTATTGAACATTGCATGGAAGTCTTTATGGATGATTTTACTGTGTATGGTGAGTCCTTTGATTCATGCTTGCATTCTTTAGATAAAGTGCTTGGTAGGTGCATTGAAAAGAAGCTTGTGCTTAACTTTGAAAAATGCCATTTCATGGTAGATAAAGGAATTGTTTTAGGCCATTTGATTTCTTCCAATGGCATAGAGGTGGATAAGGCCAAAGTAGATGTGATTGCTTCTTTGCCATATCCTGTTTGTTTGAAAGATTTGAGATCATTTTTGGGACATGCAGGCTTTTATAGGAGATTTATAAAGGGGTTTAGTGAAATTGCTTTGCCTATGTCTAAACTCTTACAAAAAGATGTTGATTTTGTTTTTGATGATGCTTGCAAAAGGAGTTTTGACACTTTGAAAAGCATGCTCATTTCCCCTCCCATTCTTAAAGCCCCAAATTGGTCTTTACCTTTTGAGTTGTCATGTGATGCTTCTAATTTTGCTGTGGGAGCTATGCTTGGTCAAAGAGAGGGCAAGTTATCATATGTGATTGCTTATGCATCTAGGACCCTAGATTCAGCTCAGGTTAATTACACCACAACTGAGAAAGAGTTGTTTGCTATTGTTTTTGCACTTGATAAATTTAGATCATATCTTCTTAACTCTAAAGTTGTTGTGTACACTGACCATGCTGCTGTGAGGTACTTGTTTAAGAAGACAGATTCTAAGCCTCGCTTGATTCGATGGGTGATCTTAATGCAAGAATTTGATGTGGAGATAAGGGATAGGAGTGGTTCTACCAATCAAGTAGCGGATCATTTGTCTAGACTACCTCATTTAAAAGCTACTATGGTAAACTCTAACCCTACTATTCCTTGTGATTCATTTCCTGATGAGGCATTGTGTGCCATTTCATCTAAGCCTCCATGGTATGCCTCTTTTGCTAACTATATTGAGTGTAGAGTCTTGCCTCCTTGTGCTTCACGTTTTGCCATTGAAAAATTGAAAAGAGAGTCTAGATTTTACATTTGGGAACCACCTTTGATGTGGAAGATTTGTAGTGATAAAGTGATTAGGAGGTGTGTTGATGATGTTGATGTGCCTTCTGTTCTTGAATTTTGTCACTCTCATGCATGTGGTGGTCATTTTAGCTCAAATAAGACAGCTAGGAAGGTTTTAGATTGTGGATTGTATTGGCCTAGCTTGTTTAAAGACTCTTATGAATTTTGTAAAGCATGCTTGAAATGTCAAAAGGTTAGTAGTTGGGGTAAGAGACATGAAATGCCTCAACAACCCATTTTATTTTGTGAGATTTTTGATGTTTGGGGCATTGACTTCATGGGTCCCTTTCCACCATCCTTTAGTTTTGAGTACATATTACTTGGTGTTGATTATGTTTCAAAGTGGATTGAAGCCATTCCTACTAGAACTTGTGATGCTAAGATTGTTTTGAAGTTTCTCAAATCTAATATTTTTTGTAGGTATGGAGTTCCTAAGGCCTTGGTAAGTGACCAAGGATCCCACTTTTGCAATAAGATGATGAAGGCTCTCTTGGCTAAATATGGAGTGCATCACAAAATCTCTACACCATATCATCCCCAAACTAATGGCCAAGCCGAAGTATCAAATAGAGAAGTCAAGAAAATCCTAACCAAGGTGGTGAACACAAATAGGAAGGATTGGTCTTTACACTTGGAGGATGCTTTGTGGGCTTATCGGACCGCTTATAAGACTCCCATTGGCATGTCTCCTTTTCGATTGGTGTATGGAAAGGCTTGCCACCTCCCTGTGGAGATAGAGCATAGGGCCTATTGGGCCATCAAGAAACTAAACTTGGATTTCCATCTTTCGGCTAAGGAGAGATTTCTTCAAATGCAAGAACTTGAGGAGCTTAGGTTGGATGCCTATGAGTCTTCTAGAATCTATAAGGAGAAAACAAGGATCCTTCATGACAAGCTAATCTTGAGGAAAAAGTTCCAAGAAGGAGATCAAGTCCTCTTGTTCCAAACAAGGTTTATTCATAAGCATGCCAAGTTGAAGTCTAAGTGGGAGGGACCATATCTAGTGACCAAGGTGTTTCCCTATGGGGTTTTGCAACTCTTGAATAAAGCCACGGGTTCCACTATGCAAATCAATGGTCACCTATGCAAGCTCTACAAAGATGCCAAATCACTTCAAAAGGAGGAGGACTTCTCTCAACATGTTTTTGAACCACCATGATAAGGTTGTATCTCTCTAACCTTGAGCTTTTACCTTCCTTTAATTGATATATTTAATGATAGGTATAGTTCAAGTGTGGGGGAGATGAACCTAGTAGGAAAATTAGAGTTTATTTGCTTTATTTGACTTCTTTGTTTTGTGTTTTAGTTTGAAAAAAAAAAAATCTGCACCACACTTTTGTTATGCATTCATTATTGATCTCACCTTATTTTATCACTAGTCTATACATACATTGAGGACAATGCATGATTTAAGTGTGGGGGAGAGAAATAAACATTTTGTTTTGTTTGTTTGGTTTTGTTTGGTTTTGCAAAAAAAAAAATTCAAAAAAAAAATTTTTTCTTTGTTTGTTTTGTTTGAGGTTACTTAATTACCTAGCTCTTGAATGGATATTTTGATTCTTGAGATGTGGTAATTTTTAGGATTGAATAGGTGTGAAGTGAACATTCTTTTACCTTGAATTAATGGATTAGAGTGGCATATTACCCATTCATGGAAGAGGCTAAACACTCATGTGTGATTAATTCCTTAGTGATGTTACCCTCTAGAATTTGTTTCACTTCTTAATTAAGACCATATATCTTGCACTTGTTTGATAGGAGATGAGAGATGGCATTCATAAAAAATAGCCAAGAGCCAAATAGCCAACCTATTATTATTTATTATCCTTTGTTAGCCACTTTGAGCCTTTGGTTTGATTCTTAAAAAAAAAAATATTCACCCTATTTTTCCCCAAGGAATGCATGTTACACTTTTATATGTCTTTTTAATATTCATTGCATGTCCTAGATCAAATGAGTGGATGCCTATTATCATTTCTCTATCCATTACTTCCATTGTTTTCAAAGAGTTAGGGGCAACCAAAAAAAAAAAACAACAAAGATAGATTTGAAAAAAAAAAATAGTCAAAAAGAAAAGAAATAAAGTTGCTAGAAAAAGAAAAAAAAAGAAAAAAAAAAAAAGAAAAGAAAGAAAAAAATAAAAATAAAAATAAAAAGTTGCCTAGCTCATCCATTCCATTTGTTTTATTATTTCTTATCATTTCTTTCCATCCTCATTGTGTTAAGGTGTTCACTCAATTGAGTTAGGTTATGCTTTGCATATTAAGGGGATATATCTTGATTTAGCATTATTTTGATGCTAACCCTATTTTTTTTTATATACATGCATTTCTTAGACATCCTTTCATTACCTATATCACAACCTAATAAAGTCCATTTGATTCTTGATTGCAAGTGCTATTTAGTGATGGAGATGTAGAAGGGTTACAAATTCATAGTAGGGTTTATCCTAAGAAATTTTGAGTGAAATTTAATACCTTATACACTTTGAGTGATGAGAGCAAACACTTAACCTAGAGAGGCTTACTCTTTGACATTGATTCTTGGTAAGGGTTTGTTTGTGATGTGCATAATTCTTTCGTAATTATTGCCACATTGATTGATAATTTGTAGAAGTTCATGAGCTAGTATTTTAGTGACTTGAAACAATGTTTTTCTCTTATTTCTTTGTCTTATAGTTTCTTTTGGGACCTTTTTCACTTGATTTTGCCCGGAGTGCAAAAGCTAAGTGTGGGGGAATTGATAGAACACATTTGTTACCCACTTTTATTTGTCAATTAGGACCATTTTATTAATGATTTATCACCTTCAAGTGCACACATTGCATTAGATTTGGAACTTTGCCTAAGTTTCTAAGATCAGTGCACTAGGGGCATTTTGGTCCAAAAAATGAACTTTTGAGAAAATGTACAAGAAAAATTGACAAAGTGCATTTTATGTCCAGTTGATGAATGGTGAAATTATATTTTTAAAATTCATTTTAGTTTGGGAGTAATTAAATAAAAAAGTCAACACTTTCTTAAGTGTCTTAGTTTGTCCTAGTTTTTGGTTTGCCTTTGTGTGAAAATTTTTATATAATTTTGTGCAGCCTGAAACTTGGTTAATTTAATAAATTCTCCCTTCTAATTATGAATTTAATTCTGGACATGAATTAGATTTTATTATATCATATGCTATTTAATTGAATTATGTGATTTATGTGACATAGGTGGCATGTGACTTGTGCATCAATTGGGCAATTGAGGTCAACACTCCTTGAGGACAATGGCTGATGGTTTGCACGTGAATTATGATTATTTTGAGGGATTAGATCAGCTAAAATGATGTGGATGACACATGGGAAATTAGGCACACATTGGAATCATCTACAAACCAATAGGAAGTTGCCACCTTGCAAGTGTGACAAGGCTCCCATTTACATTTTAATTTCTTTTTCCTTATTTTAATTAAGCTTCAGCTGATGGGAGACACCAAGGAGCACGCCATTTTAAGTCCCAAATGGGATCCAACACATATCTCATTCATCTTCCACATTCTCTCTCTCTTGTTCATAGTGTTCTTCATTTTCTCTCTTTTGTTCTTCATTTTCCAGCACCCTAACCTCCATTTTCAGCCACCAAACCTCCACAAAACTCATACCATTCTTCTCCTCTCTTCATTTTCGTTCCATCCCTTCCATTTTCACAAGGATTGAAGCTCATTTCCATCATTCAAGAGCTATGGAGTTTGGCCTTCACAAGCAATCACTAGGGTTCTTGAAGATGAAGATTGGCTAAGTTTCTTTGTGGAATCCTAGAGAGATGAAGATGGAGGATGAGTCTTGAGCTTCAAATTGGCTAAGTTCTTTTGTTTCCTATCCTCTTCTCTTTTTACTAGATGGTTAGATTCCTTAATCTAGGGTTTAATCATCTTAGCTTATAAATTCTAATTTGAATTTGATGTTGATGTAAAGAGAGAGGATTGTTTCATTTAATTTCTTCCTTGGACAGCCATGACTGAATTTTGCCACTCTTTGTTTGGCACATAATCTTGTGTTTTTCAATTAGTGAATTTCTTGTGTTAATATTGCATAATCTTGTGGTGTTAATGCTTGTGTTGTTGAGTAGCTTGACATAATCTTGTGGTTGCTCAATTTATGTGTTTGACCATGGCTGTTGAGAGAGGATTTTGAGTGAATCACTTGGCTAATGTCTTCACCAATTGGTTAATTGAACTAGGGACTTTAATCTAAGACCTAGGGAGGTTAGCTAATTAGGTTAATTGGCTTAGGATAATTTTCTTAAGTCATGACAGCTTTAGTCAAGAGGAAAGGGAAGCTAAACTTAGCCTAATCATGAGAAGATAATGAGTCCAAAATCAACTAATCTCTAGGGTTCCATTATTGTAAAAAGGGAAGTTCATTTCACTCACTTTCACTAGCATTTTAATTACTTGCATATTAGGTAATTAGTTTAGATAATTAGCTAGATAACTAAATTCCTACAAACTTTGGTTGATTTATTTCACTAGATAACTTTCAATTAGACTTAAAACCATTCCTTGGGAGATGACCTAGGGTTGGCCCTATATTGCATTAGGGTTAGCTTTAGTGTAATTTTGAGGATAAGCGACTAATTTCCTATCA
>NW_026555334.1:24103242-24349134 GCF_029017545.1 Prosopis cineraria
CCCACTTTTATTTGTCAATTAGGACCATTTTATTAATGATTTATCACCTTCAAGTGCACACATTGCATTAGATTTGGAACTTTGCCTAAGTTTCTAAGATCAGTGCACTAGGGGCATTTTGGTCCAAAAAATGAACTTTTGAGAAAATGTACAAGAAAATTGACAAAGTGCATTTTATGTCCAGTTGATGAATGGTGAAATTATATTTTTAAAATTCATTTTAGTTTGGGAGTAATTAAATAAAAAAGTCAACACTTTCTTAAGTGTCTTAGTTTGTCCTAGTTTTTGGTTTGCCTTTGTGTGAAATTTTTATATAATTTTGTGCAGCCTGAAACTTGGTTAATTTAATAAATTCTCCCTTCTAATTATGAATTTAATTCTGGACATGAATTAGATTTTATTATATCATATGCTATTTAATTGAATTATGTGATTTATGTGACATAGGTGGCATGTGACTTGTGCATCAATTGGGCAATTGAGGTCAACACTCCTTGAGGACAATGGCTGATGGTTTGCACGTGAATTATGATTATTTTGAGGGATTAGATCAGCTAAAATGATGTGGATGACACATGGGAAATTAGGCACACATTGGAATCATCTACAAACCAATAGGAAGTTGCCACCTTGCAAGTGTGACAAGGCTCCCATTTACATTTTAATTTCTTTTTCCTTATTTTAATTAAGCTTCAGCTGATGGGAGACACCAAGGAGCACGCCATTTTAAGTCTCAAATGGGATCCAACACATATCTCATTCATCTTCCACATTCTCTCTCTCTTGTTCATAGTGTTCTTCATTTTCTCTCTTTTGTTCTTCATTTTTCAGCCACCCTAACCTCCATTTTCAGCCACCAAACCTCCACAAAACTCATACCATTCTTCTCCTCTCTTCTTTCGTTCCATCCCTTCCATTTTCACAAGGATTGAAGCTCATTTCCATCATTCAAGAGCTATGGAGTTTGGCCTTCACAAGCAATCACTAGGGTTCTTGAAGATGAAGATTGGCTAAGTTTCTTTGTGGAATCCTAGAGAGATGAAGATGGAGGATGAGTCTTGAGCTTCAAATTGGCTAAGTTCTTTTGTTTCCTATCCTCTTCTCTTTTTACTAGATGGTTAGATTCCTTAATCTAGGGTTTAATCATCTTAGCTTATAAATTCTAATTTGAATTTGATGTTGATGTAAAGAGAGAGGATTGTTTCATTTAATTTCTTCCTTGGACAGCCATGACTGAATTTTGCCACTCTTTGTTTGGCACATAATCTTGTGTTTTTCAATTAGTGAATTTCTTGTGTTAATATTGCATAATCTTGTGGTGTTAATGCTTGTGTTGTTGAGTAGCTTGACATAATCTTGTGGTTGCTCAATTTATGTGTTTGACCATGGCTGTTGAGAGAGGATTTTGAGTGAATCACTTGGCTAATGTCTTCACCAATTGGTTAATTGAACTAGGGACTTTAATCTAAGACCTAGGGAGGTTAGCTAATTAGGTTAATTGGCTTAGGATAATTTTCTTAAGTCATGACAGCTTTAGTCAAGAGGAAAGGGAAGCTAAACTTAGCCTAATCATGAGAAGATAATGAGTCCAAAATCAACTAATCTCTAGGGTTCCATTATTGTAAAAGGGAAGTTCATTTCACTCACTTTCACTAGCATTTTAATTACTTGCATATTAGGTAATTAGTTTAGATAATTAGCTAGATAACTAAATTCCTACAAACTTTGGTTGATTTATTTCACTAGATAACTTTCAATTAGACTTAAAACCATTCCTTGGGAGATGACCTAGGGTTGGCCCTATATTGCATTAGGGTTAGCTTTAGTGTAATTTTGAGGATAAGCGACTAATTTCCTATCAAAATTTTGGCGCCGTTGCCGGGGAATGGTTTAAGTTTAATTCTAAGGTTGTTTAGTACTTAATTTATATTTTTAGTGTTCCTGAAAAATTTTTTTGAAAAATTATAAAAATTTGTGTTTTGTGTTTTGTTTAGTGTTTTTTGTGTGTTTTGAGTGTTTTTATTCTGTTTTGAAAAAGAAAAAAAAAATTAATGCAATTTTCGTTGGTTTGGTGTAGAGCTGAAAATACTCTGTTTCTAGTGTCTCTGTCTGAAATTGAAAAATTAACTGGGAATGAGTCTGAGGGAATTTGAACTTGAAATTTATTTCATTGAAAGCTCTATATCCTAGCTTCACTTTAAAATTGGTTTGGTCAATTTTGGACGTGGGAAGTGTCCTGTGGAAATTTTACAATCTAACAAGGTCCAGGGAGCCATTACAGAGGATTTCCAAAACCCTGTTTCAATTTTGAGTTAGCATATCTTCCTCTTTGTGCGTTCAAATTGATTGATTCCAGTTTCATTTTTCTTATCGCTGTCTTATCTTTGTTTCTTGTGTTTAGGATTTTCTTCAATTTTTCCATTTTCCTATTTGAAAGTTTGTTAGAAGCTCTGAAGGTCTTCTGGACGAAATCCTGTTTCTCCAGACTTGAGGACCAACTTGTGAAAAATTCTGGGAACGATTGGGAAGGATTTTTAATCTAAAAGTTTTATATAATTTTCCTGTATATCTCTTGTGTTTCTCATAAAAGTTTCAGGGGAATTTATCATGTGGATTTGCTGATAGAAAATTCACAAGTTCACTGTCTCCAGAGAGCCTACTGTGCGAATTCCAGAATTGCCAAAGCTTCTTGATTGAGCATTTCTAACTCTCTTTCTACTTGTTTGGTGTTATTTTTTTTCATTTTGTTGCTATTGAGTTTAATAAAAAAATAAAAAAAATTATTTCTCTTGCTTTTGTGTGTTTTGAATTGTTTCATGTTGATTTGCATTTTAGTTTAGCTTGTTCTTTGTTCTTAATTTTCTTGAGCTTGATTAGTGCATGACCCGAAGAAAACATACCTCTTTTGTTGAATTAGATCCAGAAATTGAAAGGACTATTTCTAGATTGAGAAGATCACAACCTATTCTTGATTCTCATTTGGTTTGTAATTCAACAATGGAAGGTATCTTAGGACATGAGCATGTGCATAATGAGGGCCATGGGAATGGGAATGAGAATTTGCATGATGATGGCCATGTTAATAATGAATTTGAAGGCTTGCATAACCCTAGAGAGGAGAGGAGCATTAGGCAATTAACTCAACCTAATTGGCATGATAATCCTTATGGCTTATATGTTCCTCCTACTAATGTTCAATTTGAAATTAAATCCTCCTTGATTAATGCATTGCCTAAATTTCATGGGTTACCAGGAGAGGATTGTCATAGGTTTTTGCATACTTTCCTATTGGTTTGTGATACTATGAAGCCTATGCATGTAAATGTTGATGATGTTCAAGCTAAGGCTTTTGTATTTTCTCTTGAAGGTTTAGCAAAGGAATGGTATTTCAACTACCCTTCTTATGTGAAAGTGAGCACATGGGCGAGCTAAGAAGACTCTTCTTAGATAAATTCTTTCCAAATTCCAAGGTCACCAATTTGAGAAAGCAAATCTATGGGGTCCAACAAGGAGAGGATGAGAGTCTCTATGAGTATTGGACTAGATTCCAAGGCCTTTTGGCTAAATGCCCACACCATCAAATTTCTAGTGAGAATTTAGTCCAATATTTCTATGAGGGCTTGATTCCAAGAGACAAAGTTAACATTGATGCCGCTAGTGGTGGATGCTTGATTGACCTCACTTCCTTAAAGGCTTGGGAACTAATTGACAAGATGGCTTCAAGTGGTGCTCAATACTCTACAAGGGAAAAGAGAAATGTGAATATGGTAGGTTCCTCAGTTCTTAATGATTCATATGTGGACTTGCTAGCTGCCAAGATTGGGAGAATGTTGGCTCCACAAATATCTCAAGTGAGCAATGTAAGTACTTCTCAAGCACTTGTCCCTTATTCTTGTACTTTTTGTGACTCACCTATGCATGTAGAAAGCAATTGTCCTATTAAGTTTGAACAAGTAAATGCTATCTACAATGGAAAACAATCCTATGGTGGGAGGCAAGGGCAAGGAGCTTATTCTAATACTTACAACCCTTCATGGAGAGACCATCCTAATTTCTCCTATTCAAATCCAAATGTGGCTTTACAAGACAATCAACAAAGAGGATCCTATCAAAACACCTTTGGCCGTGACCCTCCACCTCATTTGTCTCAAGGTAGCTCTTCTCAAAGCTACAATCCAAGTGGTAATTCTCTTGCACCTTCTTCTAATTCTTATAGTGATAGGAGGCTTGTTCCAATTGAGAGTTCTTCTAATTCGAACTCTTCTAATGATGTGAATGTGTTACGTAAGCAGTTGATTGAAATGAACTCTTTGTATAAAAACATGTATGATGGCTTAGGGAACAAGGTAGAGAGTATGGGTAACAAGTGTGAGAACATGAACTCTAAAATTGATGCCCTTACTTCTCAAATGAATATGCTTGCTAACCAATTAAGTGCAGCCAATGCTCAAGCCTCTACATTACCATCCAACACCGTTGCTAATCCTAAAGCTAATCTTAATGCTATCACATTGAGGAGTGGCAAGGAGTTGGGAGAAAGAGTACAAGAAGACAAAAGACAAGGGAAGGCCGAGAAGCCCTCTTTAAATTCTTCAATTGATGTTAATGTTTCTAGTTCTTCTTTTGCTCCTAATGATGCATCTTTTTGTAGAGATGATGAGGATGAAAACATTGAGGAGATCATATGTGAGCAACCACCATCTAAGGTGGAAAAGGGGACTATGGCCGAGTTGTTTAGTAAGGAAAAAGAGGGAGAGGCCGAGCAAAGTGAAACAAGAAAGGAGAGTTCAAGGAAGGAAGAAGGAAAGCAAAGTCAAGAGATTATGAAGAAGCTTCCTTTTCCACAAGCACAAGTGGTCCCTAAGCAAGTAAAGGGACAATTTGATCAAGAGGTATATGATTTCTTCCACAAGATTCATGTTAATGTACCCTTGATGGATGTAGTTAAGAACTTTCCTAAGTATGCCAAATTTTTGAAAGATTGTTGTACAAATAAAAGAAAATTTAGGCCTAATGCAAGGGTACAATTACCCTCATCTGTGAGTGCTATCATGAAGCCTCAACTCCCTATAAAATGTGAGGACCCCGGTTCCTTCACAATTCCATGCAAGATTGGCAACACACATTTTTCTCATGCATTGATAGACTTAGGTGCAGCCATTAATGTTATGCCTCTTTCAATTTATCATGCCTTGAGTCTTGATTGCATGCATAAGACACCTATGATATGCCAATTAGCGGATAGAAGTGTTAGAAGACCACATGGAGTAGTAGAAGACTTGTTGGTTTGTGTTAAAGGTCTATTATTTCCTGTGGATTTCTATGTGCTTGATATGTCAAAAGAAGGGAGTGGGGATGATATTTTGATTTTAGGAAGGCCATTTATGAGGACTGCCCGTACATTGATTGACATGGAAAAAGGTAGTTTGATTTTGAAATGTGGAGAGGATCATGTTATTTTTAATATATATGAAGCAATGAAACATCCTTTTGAGGATTATTCTTTGTTAGGTGTAAGTTCCATTGAGTTATTGCTTCATGATGCTTGTGAGTCTCACATGCTTGATTCTTTCTCACATGTTGATGATGATTTGTCTCTTGTTACTACTACATGTATTGATGGATGTAGTTGTCCTATTTGTTTAGAGATTGATGCATGCTTGAATGATGCAACTACTTCTTCTCATGATTTGTTTAAAATATCTCCTATGCTTGATCTTGAAATGCTTGAGAAGGGTATATCTTCTTGTGTTGTAGGTACTAAAGCCATTAAGGCCGAATCTATGAGTTTTTCTCCACTCGAGCTTGATGTTCTTAGGATTCCCAAGCTATTGGAGGAAAATTCTACACTTTCACATGTCGAGGCCGTGGCTCAAGTCCAAGCACTTGAGGACAAGTTGCAAGAAAAGGGGGAGGCTGTAAAGAAAGAAGAGGAGAAATCAAAAACAAGTGAGAAGCCTAAAAGACAAGATAGTACCATGGAATATTCCACCAAATTAGACTTGAAGAAGCTCATTCCCTCTTGTGTAGAGCCACCTACCTTGGAGTTGAAGCCTTTACCATCCAATCTCAAGTATGCATATCTCATTGAGAATGAGAAGCTTCCGGTAATAATTTCTAACTCTTTATCTCTTGAGGAAGAAAATGCATTACTTGATGTGTTGAGAAAGAACATACATGCTATTGGTTGGACTTTGGCTGACATTCCTGGTATTGACCCTATTGTGTGCACACATAAAATTTTTCTTGAGGACAATGCTAAGCCCATTAGGCAACCACAAAGGAGACTTAACCCATTGATTTTAGATGTGGTAAAGAAAGAGGTTGTTAAGCTACTTAGTGCTGGGATCATCTATCCTATAGCTGACAGTGAGTGGGTGTCTCCAACCCAAGTTGTACCTAAGAAAGGGGGGATTACTGTGGTAAAAAATGAGAAAGGAGAGCTTGTTCCAACTAGAGTTCAAAATGCTTGGAGAGTGTGCATAGACTATAGGAAGCTCAATAATGTGACTAGGAAGGACCATTTTCCTTTGCCTTTTATTGATCAAATGCTTGAGAGATTGGCTTCCAAGTCCCATTATTGCTTCCTAGATGGGTTTAGTGGGTATTTTCAGATTCCTATAGCTCCTAGTGACCAAGATAAGACTACCTTTACATGCCCCTTTGGTACATTTGCCTATAGGAGGATGCCTTTTGGTCTTTGCAATGCACCTGGTACTTTTCAAAGATGCATGATGTCCATATTTTGTGATTTTATTGAACATTGCATGGAAGTCTTTATGGATGATTTTACTGTGTATGGTGAGTCCTTTGATTCATGCTTGCATTCTTTAGATAAAGTGCTTGGTAGGTGCATTGAAAAGAAGCTTGTGCTTAACTTTGAAAAATGCCATTTCATGGTAGATAAAGGAATTGTTTTAGGCCATTTGATTTCTTCCAATGGCATAGAGGTGGATAAGGCCAAAGTAGATGTGATTGCTTCTTTGCCATATCCTGTTTGTTTGAAAGATTTGAGATCATTTTTGGGACATGCAGGCTTTTATAGGAGATTTATAAAGGGGTTTAGTGAAATTGCTTTGCCTATGTCTAAACTCTTACAAAAAGATGTTGATTTTGTTTTTGATGATGCTTGCAAAAGGAGTTTTGACACTTTGAAAAGCATGCTCATTTCCCCTCCCATTCTTAAAGCCCCAAATTGGTCTTTACCTTTTGAGTTGTCATGTGATGCTTCTAATTTTGCTGTGGGAGCTATGCTTGGTCAAAGAGAGGGCAAGTTATCATATGTGATTGCTTATGCATCTAGGACCCTAGATTCAGCTCAGGTTAATTACACCACAACTGAGAAAGAGTTGTTTGCTATTGTTTTTGCACTTGATAAATTTAGATCATATCTTCTTAACTCTAAAGTTGTTGTGTACACTGACCATGCTGCTGTGAGGTACTTGTTTAAGAAGACAGATTCTAAGCCTCGCTTGATTCGATGGGTGATCTTAATGCAAGAATTTGATGTGGAGATAAGGGATAGGAGTGGTTCTACCAATCAAGTAGCGGATCATTTGTCTAGACTACCTCATTTAAAAGCTACTATGGTAAACTCTAACCCTACTATTCCTTGTGATTCATTTCCTGATGAGGCATTGTGTGCCATTTCATCTAAGCCTCCATGGTATGCCTCTTTTGCTAACTATATTGAGTGTAGAGTCTTGCCTCCTTGTGCTTCACGTTTTGCCATTGAAAAATTGAAAAGAGAGTCTAGATTTTACATTTGGGAACCACCTTTGATGTGGAAGATTTGTAGTGATAAAGTGATTAGGAGGTGTGTTGATGATGTTGATGTGCCTTCTGTTCTTGAATTTTGTCACTCTCATGCATGTGGTGGTCATTTTAGCTCAAATAAGACAGCTAGGAAGGTTTTAGATTGTGGATTGTATTGGCCTAGCTTGTTTAAAGACTCTTATGAATTTTGTAAAGCATGCTTGAAATGTCAAAAGGTTAGTAGTTGGGGTAAGAGACATGAAATGCCTCAACAACCCATTTTATTTTGTGAGATTTTTGATGTTTGGGGCATTGACTTCATGGGTCCCTTTCCACCATCCTTTAGTTTTGAGTACATATTACTTGGTGTTGATTATGTTTCAAAGTGGATTGAAGCCATTCCTACTAGAACTTGTGATGCTAAGATTGTTTTGAAGTTTCTCAAATCTAATATTTTTTGTAGGTATGGAGTTCCTAAGGCCTTGGTAAGTGACCAAGGATCCCACTTTTGCAATAAGATGATGAAGGCTCTCTTGGCTAAATATGGAGTGCATCACAAAATCTCTACACCATATCATCCCCAAACTAATGGCCAAGCCGAAGTATCAAATAGAGAAGTCAAGAAAATCCTAACCAAGGTGGTGAACACAAATAGGAAGGATTGGTCTTTACACTTGGAGGATGCTTTGTGGGCTTATCGGACCGCTTATAAGACTCCCATTGGCATGTCTCCTTTTCGATTGGTGTATGGAAAGGCTTGCCACCTCCCTGTGGAGATAGAGCATAGGGCCTATTGGGCCATCAAGAAACTAAACTTGGATTTCCATCTTTCGGCTAAGGAGAGATTTCTTCAAATGCAAGAACTTGAGGAGCTTAGGTTGGATGCCTATGAGTCTTCTAGAATCTATAAGGAGAAAACAAGGATCCTTCATGACAAGCTAATCTTGAGGAAAAAGTTCCAAGAAGGAGATCAAGTCCTCTTGTTCCAAACAAGGTTTATTCATAAGCATGCCAAGTTGAAGTCTAAGTGGGAGGGACCATATCTAGTGACCAAGGTGTTTCCCTATGGGGTTTTGCAACTCTTGAATAAAGCCACGGGTTCCACTATGCAAATCAATGGTCACCTATGCAAGCTCTACAAAGATGCCAAATCACTTCAAAAGGAGGAGGACTTCTCTCAACATGTTTTTGAACCACCATGATAAGGTTGTATCTCTCTAACCTTGAGCTTTTACCTTCCTTTAATTGATATATTTAATGATAGGTATAGTTCAAGTGTGGGGGAGATGAACCTAGTAGGAAAATTAGAGTTTATTTGCTTTATTTGACTTCTTTGTTTTGTGTTTTAGTTTGAAAAAAAAAAAATCTGCACCACACTTTTGTTATGCATTCATTATTGATCTCACTTATTTTATCACTAGTCTATACATACATTGAGGACAATGCATGATTTAAGTGTGGGGGAGAGAAATAAACATTTTGTTTTGTTTGTTTGGTTTTGTTTGGTTTTGCAAAAAAAAAAAATTCAAAAAAAAAATTTTTTTTCTTTGTTTTGTTTTGTTTGAGGTTACTTAATTACCTAGCTCTTGAATGGATATTTTGATTCTTGAGATGTGGTAATTTTTAGGATTGAATAGGTGTGAAGTGAACATTCTTTTACCTTGAATTAATGGATTAGAGTGGCATATTACCCATTCATGGAAGAGGCTAAACACTCATGTGTGATTAATTCCTTAGTGATGTTACCCTCTAGAATTTGTTTCACTTCTTAATTAAGACCATATATCTTGCACTTGTTTGATAGGAGATGAGAGATGGCATTCATAAAAAATAGCCAAGAGCCAAATAGCCAACCTATTATTATTTATTATCCTTTGTTAGCCACTTTGAGCCTTTGGTTTGATTCTTAAAAAAAAAATATTCACCCTATTTTTCCCCAAGGAATGCATGTTACACTTTTATATGTCTTTTTAATATTCATTGCATGTCCTAGATCAAATGAGTGGATGCCTATTATCATTTCTCTATCCATTACTTCCATTGTTTTCAAAGAGTTAGGGGCAACCAAAAAAAAAAACAACAAAGATAGATTTGAAAAAAAAAATTAGTCAAAAAGAAAAGAAATAAAGTTGCTAGAAAAAGAAAAAAAAAGAAAAAAAAAAGAAAAGAAAGAAAAAAAATAAAAATAAAAATAAAAAGTTGCCTAGCTCATCCATTCCATTTGTTTTATTATTTCTTATCATTTCTTTCCATCCTCATTGTGTTAAGGTGTTCACTCAATTGAGTTAGGTTATGCTTTGCATATTAAGGGGATATATCTTGATTTAGCATTATTTTGATGCTAACCCTATTTTTTTTTATATACATGCATTTCTTAGACATCCTTTCATTACCTATATCACAACCTAATAAAGTCCATTTGATTCTTGATTGCAAGTGCTATTTAGTGATGGAGATGTAGAAGGGTTACAAATTCATAGTAGGGTTTATCCTAAGAAATTTTGAGTGAAATTTAATACCTTATACACTTTGAGTGATGAGAGCAAACACTTAACCTAGAGAGGCTTACTCTTTGACATTGATTCTTGGTAAGGGTTTGTTTGTGATGTGCATAATTCTTTCGTAATTATTGCCACATTGATTGATAATTTGTAGAAGTTCATGAGCTAGTATTTTAGTGACTTGAAACAATGTTTTTCTTTTATTTCTTTGTCTTATAGTTTCTTTTGGGACCTTTTTCACTTGATTTTGCCCGGAGTGCAAAAGCTAAGTGTGGGGGAATTGATAGAACACATTTGTTACCCACTTTTATTTGTCAATTAGGACCATTTTATTAATGATTTATCACCTTCAAGTGCACACATTGCATTAGATTTGGAACTTTGCCTAAGTTTCTAAGATCAGTGCACTAGGGGCATTTTGGTCCAAAAAATGAACTTTTGAGAAAATGTACAAGAAAAATTGACAAAGTGAATTTTATGTCCAGTTGATGAATGGTGAAATTATATTTTTAAAATTCATTTTAGTTTGGGAGTAATTAAATAAAAAAGTCAACACTTTCTTAAGTGTCTTAGTTTGTCCTAGTTTTTGGTTTGCCTTTGTGTGAAAATTTTTATATAATTTTGTGCAGCCTGAAACTTGATTAATTTAATAAATTCTCCCTTCTAATTATGAATTTAATTCTGGACATGAATTAGATTTTATTATATCATATGCTATTTAATTGAATTATGTGATTTATGTGACATAGGTGGCATGTGACTTGTGCATCAATTGGGCAATTGAGGTCAACACTCCTTGAGGACAATGGCTGATGGTTTGCACGTGAATTATGATTATTTTGAGGGATTAGATCAGCTAAAATGATGTGGATGACACATGGGAAATTAGGCACACATTGGAATCATCTACAAACCAATAGGAAGTTGCCACCTTGCAAGTGTGACAAGGCTCCCATTTACATTTTAATTTCTTTTTCCTTATTTTAATTAAGCTTCAGCTGATGGGAGACACCAAGGAGCACGCCATTTTAAGTCTCAAATGGGATCCAACACATATCTCATTCATCTTCCACATTCTCTCTCTCTTGTTCATAGTGTTCTTCATTTTCTCTCTTTTGTTCTTCATTTTCCAGCACCCTAACCTCCATTTTCAGCCACCAAACCTCCACAAAACTCATACCATTCTTCTCCTTTCTTCATTTTCGTTCCATCCCTTCCATTTTCACAAGGATTGAAGCTCATTTTCATCATTCAAGAGCTATGGAGTTTGGCCTTCACAAGCAATCACTAGGGTTCTTGAAGATGAAGATTGGCTAAGTTTCTTTGTGGAATCCTAGAGAGATGAAGATGGAGGATGAGTCTTGAGCTTCAAATTGGCTAAGTTCTTTTGTTTCCTATCCTCTTCTCTTTTTACTAGATGGTTAGATTCCTTAATCTAGGGTTTAATCATCTTAGCTTATAAATTCTAATTTGAATTTGATGTTGATGTAAAGAGAGAGGATTGTTTCATTTAATTTCTTCCTTGGACAGCCATGACTGAATTTTGCCACTCTTTGTTTGGCACATAATCTTGTGTTTTTCAATTAGTGAATTTCTTGTGTTAATATTGCATAATCTTGTGGTGTTAATGCTTGTGTTGTTGAGTAGCTTGACATAATCTTGTGGTTGCTCAATTTATGTGTTTGACCATGGCTGTTGAGAGAGGATTTTGAGTGAATCACTTGGCTAATGTCTTCACCAATTGGTTAATTAAACTAGGGACTTTAATCTAAGACCTAGGGAGGTTAGCTAATTAGGTTAATTGGCTTAGGATAATTTTCTTAAGTCATGACAGCTTTAGTCAAGAGGAAAGGGAAGCTAAACTTAGCCTAATCATGAGAAGATAATGAGTCCAAAATCAACTAATCTCTAGGGTTCCATTATTGTAAAAAGGGAAGTTCATTTCACTCACTTTCACTAGCATTTTAATTACTTGCATATTAGGTAATTAGTTTAGATAATTAGATAGATAACTAAATTCCTACAAACTTTGGTTGATTTATTTCACTAGATAACTTTCAATTAGACTTAAAACCATTCCTTGGGAGATGACCTAGGGTTGGCCCTATATTGCATTAGGGTTAGCTTTATGTAATTTTGAGGATAAACGACTAATTTCCTATCATTGAGGTGATGTAAAGTAGTAATTAGATAGTTATGAACTTAGAATGGATAAATGGAAAGGAGTTTATGGATGAATGTAGCCCTAAGTGGTAAAAATAAGTTTTTGGTCAAAATGGACTAAATGACTAAAATGTGTCAAATGTGTTCAAATTGGCATATTAGACATCTGAATAGAGAAAGGAAGCTTGAGAAAAGCTTGTGAGATAGTTGAAATCCATGGGTAACCTTTCTAGTGACAGAAGGGTTGAGGCAACTGAATAACTTTCTTTGTTTGACTATTTATTGTAACTGTATGTTAGTATGTTATGTAATGCATGAAATGGTTTTAAACTAAGCATGTTTTATAGCGTTGAGTGATTGTTTTCTGTTAAAAAACTTTTAGTTTAAATGAGCATTGAAATTTGTGTATTGAAATGAAAAATATTATTTTTATATAATGTGCAAGAAAGTGTGATATGGTAAATAGGAACTTTAAATGGTTCAAGAAAGCATGATTATAGGGGTGGGAGTTCATCTAAGTGTATAAGAGATAATAAATACCATATGGCAAGGTTTACATAGTACCTTGTTAAGGTGCGGTATTGGAAACAATTCTCCTTAGTGCCTCGAAAGGTGCGGTATTGGAGAAGATCTTCTTAGTGCCTATTAAGGTATGGTGTTAGAGATGAGAGAATCCTTAGTATCTTTGGGATACGGTGTTAGAGTTAACGATGCCCTATTGTGTGTATTGGGTCTGTATTGTGCGTTAGTACATCTTTGGCTAGGTGATTCTATCACTATAAGTGAGCTCAAGACTAATGAGAGTATACATTAGTCTGAAATAAGCCTATGGTTTTATATAGGGGTGATTTGAAGGTTTGATTAATAGAGATCATGCTAGTATATTATGCGATATGATAAAATATCTTGAGATAATACGAAATCCTTTGGGATTGATGAAAAGTTGAAAATGAAATGAGATATGTTATGTAAATGCTATTTTATGAGATTTTAATGATATACTATGTTTACTTTCATATTGTTGCATATGATAGTCAATAGGAGTGAGTTATTCTGTTACTAAGATTTTTATTTCATCCTCATGGTTATATGTTTACAGGACCGAGAAGTGATCAGGCTAAGGGAAGAGAGTTTGGACTGGCTTGAGCTAAGAAGCCGTATACTCTAAGGTTGTGTAATGAATTAAATTGAGACTATATATATATAAGTGTATATGAGTTTCCATAAGGTTTCATACATGTATTGAATTGAGTTTTTGTAAAATCAAGCCTGATTATGTATATATGTGTTGTTTGAGACAAAGGGGCTTTGATTTGAGTATGTTTGTGTTGGTGAATCTTAAGCTAAAGGACAAATTATGATAAAATGAGTAATTTAGGGGTTAAGATTGTATTGTGAATATGATTGCATATGTATGAGTTGAAAAATAGCCAAGTAGGCTAAGTCATGCCGAGAAATAGCATAGTATGTTAAGTTAGTGAATTGTGGAAATTGGCCACAGAAGGGTCAAATTTTGATATATGAGTATGATTATGATTAATTATGGTCAATCAGGTGTATTAGATCCTTTTAGACTTGGTTTAAGTCCTAGTGTGGTCTAATGAGGGTAAAGGATCAATTTGAGCGCTTGGGTGCACAAAATTTTCAGAAAAAGTGACTTTTTGCACCAGGGTGTCTAAATTTTGAATGAACTGTTAGATCATGTCCAAACCTATCTCATCAGTTAGTATACGAGCTAACCTACGTGTGGGCGTTTGAATCACTCTAATCGAATGTTATATGAGAAAATGGTGTACACCAGAAGTTCATCATTTTTGCTATCAAAATGACAGTAGAAATCCGGACAGGTGCGCCATAGCGCACGATGACACATGTCGTGGCATACTGAACGCCCACTACAATACATAGACCAAAATTTGGTTTTATTTGTGTGCAAAATTGCATGTGATTTGAATAGGAATGATGGTAGGTTATGTCCACTATATAATTGAGGTGTGTATGATTTACTTCCGCTGTGTTTTTCTCTGATTATGCTGTGAACTGATCGATTTTATAAAATAAGTCTTCAATCAAAGCTTTTAAAATGAAATTTGATTATTGTGATTGATTTGAGGTAGTGAGAAACACCGTAACCTTCTTGTATATGGAGTAGATATAGGAGGAGGTTACATTGCCAGCCTGCTCGAATGTCCTATAGTAGTAGTCCCAATATAATGCTCTATTAGATTACCCATGGTACTAGGCTGCATAATATTACACTAGATGTCCTATAGTGGTAGCCCAATATTATGGATTTGTTCTCTCACATCTCTAAACACACACATCTACACATACTCTAGGTGGACTCCCACCCTCTATGATCATGCTTTTCACAATTTCACAATATATCAATCACTACTTTCATAGTTTCCACTATATACTTATATGTAAATAAATTCATTACAATTTGAAATTTAATAGAAGTTCTGTGTACATTCCCAAATCATGTGGCATGCCAATATCATTTGTAATGCAAAATCATGTACCAAATGCACAATCATCAAAATCATAGTTTGACATATGTATATTCACTTCTACGCAGTTATAATAACTAATAAACATAATAAATTATATAGTTATCTCAACCTTTCTGCTCGCAAGAAAGAGTTACCCATATTTTCCCCAACCTTACTCAATTCCTCGTGCTACTGAGCTCATTACATAACAGAATTTACACAATTGAAGCACCCATAGTCAATTTCACCATTGATAAAAGTGCTAACTATAGCAATCAAGAACTAATCACTATCATTTCCCTTGTTCATGTCCATTCATGTGTATTATAACCAATTACCACACAACACAAGCTCTAACCTTTACCTAATCAGATTTCTCTCATATCTCTCTCTCTAAACTAGGTTAAATTAAGCCTAAAGCTTTAAAGCTTTATCATTCCAACTCAACCTAGTCACAAAGTAATAGTTTAGTCTTAGAGAGCCTTTCTATTACTATAGGGTAAGAAATCATCTCCTTAAAACTTTTAAATTTAGTTTCTTAATAGTTAAAACTAAGAGAAAATAGAGTAGAATCAAAGGTTAAGGTAGTACAAGACTTATTCGATAACTAACAAGTCAGAAATGTCATCCTTTCTCCCAAAACTGCTTGCCCTAGCAAAGATGCCCCTATTCTCCATACTAGATCTCTCTTCTCTTTGTCTCTCCTTTTGTTTTTCACTAGTTGACACATCCCATTTTATTTGATTTTTGTACCATGTGCTGCAATGCATCCAAACTTAGCCCGTAGTGCATGGCATAGTGAGGGAAATCCTCATTATACTCACATGCTTTGCTTCAGGACATCATTCTTCTACTCATATCTATTTATATAACATCCCAATGAGTCAAAATAACATTCTACTATCCAGAATCATAATCTCGCATTAAATCACTAATTCATTCCGTAATAAGTTATTAATACAGGATTAAAAATTCAAGATGTTATAAATCTACTTGATTCTTTCTTTCTTTTTTCCCTTAGATTTTCTCATATGGTTCTATCTTTATCCATTTTTTTTATTGATTTTTCTACAATGCTTGATTCCATTTTTGCTTTTCTCATGTAGGGGTATGGAGTTATATGATATAACGCTAAGGCTTTCTTCCTTCTTTAGTGCAATAACTTCTAATGGTGATTATCTAAATAACATCTTTTAAACCTCCCAAGTTTATAAGTTAATTAAATTATCGTATGTGGTAATAAGTCACCACAAGTAGTTTATATTCATTTAACGTGTGAGACTTTCATAGTCCTCATAAATTTTTATGTTAATTAATTTATCATGTATGGTGATAAATTATCACAGTACATCATTAAAAGTATTTTATATTCCTTTGATTGCGTGAGACTTTTAGAGTCCTCGCAAACTTATAAGTTAATTAATTTATTATTTATGGTGAGAAGTTATTGTGACCATTTTATTCTATTTGTTGCATGAGACTTTTAAAGTCCATGTAAGCTTGTAAGTTAATTAATGTATAATCCTATCGCATGTATATAGCTTTGAAACCATTAGCCATATGAGACTTTTAGAATTCTCACAGGCATATAAGTCAATTAACATATCATCCATAGTAATAAATTACCACATGTATATAGTTTTGAAATCATTCACTATGTGAGATTTTTGGAGTCCTTGCGGGCATAAGTCAAATAGCTCATTCAACGTGGTGATAAATTATCATGAGCACTATTTCAAAATATCTCATTCTTAAATAAAAATAAAAGTGTTTCTAAAAATAAATAAAATAAAATAAATCATGTTTTGAAAGGTGAGTGTACAAAGTTTTCATAAATCTTATCAAAATATTTTCCCAAAATTATTTCCCAAAATCTTGTTACAAATAAAGAAATAAATTATTTTAATAATTAAAAAAATTCTACCCAATATAAAAAATCATTTCAAAAAATAATAAATATCTTTCCTAAAAAAAATATCTCAACCAAGAGACATGCATTTTGTAATGTCCACCTTGACATTATCAAAATTCATTACACAATCACAACAAACAATCATAATTAGGAGCAATGATTTGCTCCTAATCTCACATTATATATATAAAGGTTAAAACTAATAATCTTTTAAAAATAATTGAGGAATATTTGGGATCCCATAAAAACTCTTTAAATTGAGAGTTTGAGCTCAAACTTAATGATTTATAAACGTACTAGAAGCATGGAAAAGTTTTGGTAAGCAAACTACTTCAAAACAGGGAAAAAAATGTCATTTTTGAGCATTTTAGTCCATGTGCCATGGCTCGTGGTCTGTGTGCCACAACTCGTAGCACAGAATGCCATGTTTTCTTGTTGTACTGTGCACCATGGCTTGCACGAAATGCGCCACAATGCACATGTCCATGATAGCAATGCTGTCATGATAGCTTTTCTGGACGAATTTTGGACATGTGCCATTTTTACATCTGATGTCTGATTGGAATGATTCAATCGCCCACGCGAAGCTTATTCAATAACCTAACTAATGGTACAAGTTCATAATGATCTGACACCGCATGAGAATTTTAGACACTTAGATGTAAAATTCAATTTTTTAAAGAAATTTTCAACCATCCAAGTACCCAAAACTCATAACTTATATCATTAACCCATTGTGAGGTTTGAACCAAGTCCAATAGACCAAAATACACTTGAGTGACCAATCAAAACACATAAAAACATACCAAATACAAAATTTAACCACTCAATGGCCAGTTTACCCAATATGGCCAAAATACCAAATCAACATCATATATGCTATTTGGCCTCTATTACCACATAATACACTACAAATACATTTTCACCACGTAAATAAAACATTTCTTGCACTTGTCTTAGTATTTTAGCCCATCACCATAAAAATTACCATATATTCACCTCATATACAATATTGGGCTAAAATACACAAAAACATAGTATGAAATAAGTGCAACCAATTAAAATGATATGCATTCCTAGTTGGTAACATATAATATCATATAACAAGTCTATGTATACCACTCAAACCAAAATTGGGCTTTATAAAGAGTGTAGCAGATATGCTAGCCCCTGCCCGACTCCCTCCCTGGCTCAGTCTCACTGGTAGCACCTATAAAATGATAATCCACAGAGTGAGATAAAAATCTCAGTAACTAAGATAGTTTACATTATTGATTAACAAGCCAAGTTATAAACAAGCATTGAAATAAGTAACATAATCACATCATATAATATCACCACAAATTTGCATGCATGATCCCTAACTATCCGATTCTCCAATACTCCCGACTGAACCAGTAGGCTATTTCACAGAACTAAACTACATGTATGGTCCCCAAGCTCACCATCCATGGTAGGACTACCCAGCTAAGGTGTCTTAAACTACTTTCGAACTACCGTTTCCCCCTATTACAAGTAATTGGGGTGTTATTACTCTAACACTGCATCCTACAAATGCTAAGGAGCATAGTCTCCAACTTTGCACCCTTTTGGGTACTAAGGAGAGTAAGGCTCCAACACCGCACCCATTTTTGGGCACTAAGGAGAGTAAATGTTGCACCTGGCGTCTCAAGGTGCTAGCAATGCTATATGGACTTAATCTTCACCATCTCCATTAAGGTGACCTCCCACCCTCTAATATGCCACATTTCACTACATATCTCCACTTGACCATGTATAAACAACTTTTCAAACAAATATAACAAAATCTTACCATTTACTTCAAAAATATAGAATTTCACAAAGTAATACTCCACTCATTTTCTAAAATAGTTAACTTTTAAAGAATTTATACATATATACTTAACAATTCATATAAAAGCACTTGAGAATAACTTATACAAGGTAATAAACAATGTAAATTATCTAGTTACCTGAACCCTTTTGTTACTAAAAGGGTTACCCGTTGTAAAAAATTCTCTTCTTGTGTCAAGGTAAGTCTTCCCACACCACAATCTACATCAACAAGTACTATATGTTAATTTTCAATTAATACAAGCACCATTAGCTAATAATAACCTCCTAATTCTCCCACTTCTTACTCAAATTCTCAATAAATAGACTTATTAAGATTAGAATTTGTTCACATCATCCCTTCAAGTCTCTTTCGAACTCTATCATAGCATAAAACTCAATATCTCAACTTATCATACTTCAACACCCTATGATCAAGTGAGGGCTTGAACCAACTTCCACTAAACAAGAAAGTAGCTTCCTATTACCACATATCCAAAATCAATAAATCTAAATTAAACCTTTAGAGTCAATAGAAACCTTCAAAACATTGACTCATGGCTTAATTCAATCAGACTAAATTCTCACTCTTCCAAATCCCATGGAAAATGAGATGAAAAGGTAGAGGAGAAGGGTAGGAAACTTACCTAAGAGTTTAAAGGCTCAAATCATCTTCAAAATCCTCCCAAATTGATGCCTTAGCAGTGCCTAAAGTTTTCCCCTTCGTGCTCTAGGTTTTTCACCCTAAAAACTATCCATTTCTGATGATTCTTGAAAATTTAAGTTGCCTACTGTGCCATGCGCCATAGCACACGCCACGCAAGCCGTAGCTTACGATACAGCGAGCAACAACTTGATTTTGCTATCTCAACTTGATCCAACTTTCATCCTATCTCAATTTAGAGCCAAATATGACTCAAAAATTCAATTAGCCATCCAAAAATATAATTAAATAAATTAATCATATTTTTAAATAATTTATCCCTTAATTAATCTATTTTTTCAGATTTGAAGTTTTAGGATGTTACACATTTTCACCTCGAACTGCTGGGTTTTGATCCCTCTAAAGTGTACGTAAGCTCTGAAGTCTTATTTTAGGTCAAGTTTAACTTATAAATAAATAAAAATTTTCCTTTTTTATCCTTACTTTTTATCTTTTTTTGCATTAAGGATAAATTTGAAATTTTTTAAGGCCATTTAAATTTATATAGTTAACTAAATATAACCATTTATATGAATGAGTATTGTTGGGTGCCTAACATCTTGCCCACACACAATCAACTAGTAATAACCTTAAATTTTAAATTAAATAAATTTTTCTCTTAATTAATATGTTATTTAATTATTTTAGTTCTATGGCAAATGGAGCATGGTGATTTAGTGAAACTTGTGCTAGTTGCTTACTTGAAGGTCCAAAGTTCAAATCTTATTGAGCAAAAGTTTGGTTTTATTTTTTTTAAATTATGAAAAAATAACCAAAGTGCCCTTATCTTTTATGTTATAACAAATAAATTTTGTATCCTTTCTTGTAATTTTCTTTATGCTCTTTCTTCTAATTTTCCTAATAATTCAATTGTTTCCTTTTTTTCTTTCCCCTCTACTTATTCGAATATCATAACGACAAGAGAGAGAAAAATACACAGAGAGAGTTTATCTCTACAACTCTTCTCCTCTTCCCCATCATGTTTCCTTTGACCTTGCCATTATACTACTATAAAATGGGATTTAGTAGCATCCTGAAACATCTTGAACTTTAACTCAAGAAACTAATTATTAATTAAGGGTAAATTAGTAATTAGTGGATTAGTTATGATATTGGATGTTGGGTTGATATATGGTGTTGATTGGGTGGTGTGTTTGTAGGATTGGTTAGTGGTAAGTTGGTTTAGAAAGAGGTGAACGAGTAACAGTGAGAAGTGCCTTATTATGCCACTTGTCGAGGCAGGTGCTACATATGCTGTGGCATATGGCACAAAATTTAGAGACCTCTTACATGCCAACTCGTGAAACTAGAGAGAGGAAGAGAAGGTAAAAAAATGAAGGAGGAGAGGAGAAGGTTTTTCTTTACTAGGGCTTCAATTTTCAAAGGTATGGGAGCTAGCTCCAACTAGTGATTTGCCAGGTAAATTTTATACTACCTTGTACTTCATATGTACCCTAATTTTCTTAGGTTTGGTTAATAGGGAAATTGAATTAGAAAGTTTTAAGAACTTAAATTCTTGAAAAAAAATGGTTTAAGAAGGGCAATTGGATGCAAAACTAAAGTTTTGCAACTAATTTGAGGTTTAGTGATTGGGCCTTTGAGTTATAGACTTAAATTAACCTAAATGGTTAAATTCAATAAGGTGAAAAATGTGAGTTTAGTAGGCTATGGTCACTTTAATGGCTTACGAATGTGTAATTGAGATGAATAGGGTAGGTAAACCAAAGAAGTGCCATTGATATCGTTATAAATGCTAAGTGATGTGATTTAGTCAAGTTATGTTTTACTTTGAGCTTGGAAACTAATCAAGGGCATCTCATTATCTAGACTAAGTAATTGAGTAACTATTTTTGGAAATATGTGCTCTTTAAGTGAGTTAGTACGAACGGTAATCCTTGGTAATAAGGGTAAAAAGTAACCAGAGAAACCATTTTGTCTACTAGTTTGTAAAATAATTTACAAGTATTTTATACAAATTTTATGCATTATGTTTTATGAAATGAAGGAGTAGCTACATTGCAAAAATAATGCACGTATGTGTGAATAGAGATGCTTGAAATGTGTGTGGCGATACATGTGCATTTGCATTTGTGAGTGTACCCTAAACTAGGGTAAGGTGTTGTGGCCCTATTCTATGTAAGGTTAAAAAGTCCTAGAAGTCCAGAGTATTGATTATGATCTACTAGTTTGGACATAAAAATGCATCCATGAGTATATCCTAGATTAGGGTAGGGGGTCGTGGCCCTACTTTGTATAAGGTTAGGAAGTCTTGATGGTCCAAGCGTAGATTTTCATTCACTAGTGGGGACATAGGAGAGCATACCAACCATTCTTGATACCCTGGTCTTAGGCAGTGGTTAGTGGACCTTATTTCATGTAAGGGTAGGAAGTTCTAGTTTGAGTATTGAGCTTGCTCTGCTAGTGGGAAGTAAGAGTGCATGAGTGTAACATTTAGAGATTTTTTCTAATTAAAGGAGAAATTAGTAAAAAATGATTAATTAATTTAATTATGTTTTTAGGTTGTTAATTAATGTTTTAGATCATTGTGTAGCTCCAAAATTGAGCTAGGATCAAAGTTGGGTCGAATTAAGACAAGATATCTTGATACCAGTAAGATTGGGCTTACTGTGCATTATGCCGTGGCACAAACACATTATGCTATAGCGTAATGGCCAGAGTCTGCAATATAACATATGTGAATCAACTTGAAATTCTAAATGAAGACTTGGTGAAAACGAGGAGCATGATGAGAGATCATGGGCAAGTAAGCTAGGGCTTCAATTTAGGTAAGATTGGAAGCTAATTTGGGTTCTCAACTACCAGGTAAGCTTGTTAACTTCTTCTCTTCCTTCTCTAAGTCATTTTTAAAGGGTTAAAAGGTTTGGAGATTTTGGGTTTTGAGTTAGGGAAGATTATACTTAAATCCTAAGGATTGTATGTGATGTTTGAGCTTAAATTAAGCTTCTATGAAATAAGTGTTAAATTGAAGCTTGAGTGTTTGGGCCTTGGATTATAGACAAACCCTAGACTAATTTAGGATGGTAGGTATTGTTTTGAGTTGTGTTAGATATGGGAAAGCTCTTACAATACTAGATGAAGTTGTTGGGGGTTAGTTTGAGCTATAATTAGCTTAAAAATAAGAGTTATGGGTTGTGAGTAACTAAACTGAGTTAAATTTAGTTAAAAGATATTTAAGTTAAGTTGAAAAAAATTAACATATAATACCTATTATTGCAGATGAAGGTATGGGGAATCTCATTAAAGATTAAAGTAGTGATAGGTGTGAATTTTTTTTTCTTTTTCAAACTTTTTGACAAAAAACACTAAAATCACATAAATGAAAACTAAAATAAAAATGTAACCCTCCCCTTAAATGAACATGATATAAGGAGAGAATTAACATAATCACTATATTAACAAAACTAAACTGTATTCAAATACCTTGTTTGAAAAGCATAGGCCTAAGACTTATTTTAAAGTTCATCAAAATCTTTAACATATCAAAGTAATACATAATCAAAACTAATCACATGCATTCATTACATTCATTGTATGCCTTTAAAATAAAAATATAAAGTCAAAAGTTGAGGCATGCGCCGCAGCAAGTAGCACAAAGCCACGAGTAACTTTCCTTTATGTCAGGCATCGTGGTGCACATGATAGTTTCTATAACTGTCATATGATAGTTCACAGGGTAAACTTTCGGCATGCTATATTTCAAAGAAATTAACGCATTTAAGGGTTCAAATCTGATCGAAGTGATTTAAGTGCCAACACGAAGCTTATTTCATAAGCTAACTAATGTGATAGGTTTAGATATGATCTAATACTTCGATCAAAATTTAAACACCCAAGTATAAAAAGTTACCTTTTCAAAGAAATTAACGCATCTAAGGGTTCAAATCGAACCTTTAGTTTCATTAGACCATTTTAAGCCTTGATCCAAGTCCAACATAACCTAATACACTTGATTGACTAAGTTTTATATCACATATACACAAATTAGAATTTGGGCATTTAACAACCCATTTCCACTATCATAAATTATTTCATAACTTGACACGAAAATATTCATCTGGCCATTTTCACAACAATATCACAAAAAATTCACTTCATAATCCCCACTAACATATTTACAATATATTCACAACTAAATCTTAGCCCTAATGTTCATCTCACCACGTACTCACATATAAGTGCTAAGATTTATAAAATCACTACACATCTCATGAAATCACAACTCAAACATGTATGCAAAGTGTAACCTCTTCCTGTATCCTCCAAATATAAGAGAAGATTAACAAAATCACCATGCCAAACACACCAATAAGAAATCAAATAGTTTGTTTGAAAATTTGGACATACGTAATCGAGTGTGAAATGTAACATCCTGAATTTCTTAATCCTAAGTTAGAGGTTAATCAAGGGTAAAGTGAAAATTAAAGTAGGATTATAGATTCAGATGATTAATTGGCAATTTGACTTGTTTGTGTGTTGTATGAATAGATATGCGTGATAGGAGTACATTTCAGGTCAAAGCAAGTATACGTAGTGAGAATAAATCTCACTATGCCATACACCATGGATTGTGCTGCATGCGCCGTGGTGCATAAACCAGAATTTTCCTTCATAAGTCATGAATTTTAGAAAATTTTAGAGAAGATAATTTTAGAAACACACAAAACAAAGAGAGGAGAAAGGCTGAGAAGATAGGTTAAGTCATTTTGGAGTGGTGGAGGGTGATTCGGATCGGTAACTTGCCAGGTAAGCTATATATAACTCTTACCTTCCATTCTAGATTGGCATACTGGACTCATGAATAGAGAAAGAAAGCTTGAGAAAACCTTGTCTGATAGTTAAAATTCACAGGTAACCTTTCTTTTGACAGAAGGGTTAATGTAATCGAATAACTTTCTTTGTTTGACTATTTATTGTAATTGTATGTTAGTATGTTATGTAATGCATGAACTAGTTTTGAATTGAGCATGTTTTATGGCATTGAGTGATTGTATGTGTAAAATGACTTTTGGTTAAAATGAGCATGGAAATTGTGTTTTATAATGTAAATTGCTATATATATATGCTATGTACAAGAAAAAGTAAATTGTGAAAAGGGAACCGGCTTGAGTTTGGACCAGCTTGAGCATGTGATACTTAATAGGAGAGAGTTATTCTATTATTGAGATTTTTATCTCACCCCATGGTTACATGTTTACAGGATCGAGAAGTATCTGGCCAAAGGAAGAGAGTCTGGACCGGCTTGAGTTAGGAAGCCATGTACTCTGAGGTTGTGTAATGAACTAAATTAAAAGATTGTGTATATAAGTATATATGAGTTTCCATAAAGTTGCATGTATGTATTGAATTGAGTTTTTTTTTGTGAAATCAAGCCCGATTATGTATATATGTGTTGTTTGAGACAAAGGGGCTTTGATCTGAGTATGTTTGTATTTAATTGGTTATATGTGTTGGTGAGTCTTAAGCCAAAGGCCAAAATTATGATGAAATGAGTAATTTGAGGGCTAAGATTGTATTATGAATATGATTGCATATGGTTGTATATGATTGAGTTAAGAAGTAACTAAGTAGGCTATGTTATGCCAAGAAATGGCATAGTTTGTGAAATTAGTAAATTGTGAAAATTGGCCGCAGAGGGGTCAAATTTCAATATATGTGTATAGTTGTGATTAATCATGGTTAATCAGGTGTATTAGATCCTTTTGGACTTAGTTCAAGGCCTAGGGTAGTCTAATGAGAGAAAGGGATCGATTTGAGTGCTTAAGTGTGCCAAATTTTTTTAAAAAGTAACTTTTTGTACCCAGATGTCTAAATTTTGACCGAAATATTAGATCGTGTCTAAACCTATCTCATTGTTAGTATACAAGCTAAGCTTCATGTGGGTGCTTGAATCACTCCAATCGAATGCCGTATGCGAAAATGGTGCACACCAAAAGTTCATCATTTTACTGTCAAAATGATAGCAAAAATTTAGATAGGCATGCCGCGGTGCATGACACAGACCGGATGAGCATATGGCTCTCTGCCACATGCCGCAATGTATTGACCATCCGCTGCAGCACACATACTAAAATTTAGTTTTATTTTGTGTACTGAAATGCATGCATTTGAGTTAGGAATGCTGGTAGGTTAAGTCCACTATATATTTAGAAAGTGTATGATTTATTTCTACTGTCTTTTCTCTGATTGAATTGAGATTTAATTGATTTTATAAAGTAAGTATTTGGCCAAATCTTTTAAAATGGAATTTGATTATTGTGAATGAGTTAAGGTAGTGGTAACACCGTAATCTTCTTCTATATTAAGTGGGTATAGGAGGAGGTTACATTTTTGGTATCAGTTTCTCATTTTTCGAGACCTGATTGTTATTAAAGCATTCATTTAGAAATATGGCAACTTATCTTGTTCATTACACAACTTTTTCCCTGATGCCTTTTGTGTTTTGTATTTTTGTCCTTAGGAGAGGAGAAAATAGTACAGTATGAGAGACACTTGTTCAAGAACTGCAGTATTTAGATGGGTTGTAGAGGAGGAACGGGAGCTAAAAGTTCAACTAGTTTAGCCACAAAGGGATAGATGTGATGAGCTACTAGAAGAGCTTAGGGATATAGTGGTGGACAAAAGATAAACTGTTAAGGATCATGACACGATCCTAAGGGGTAGAGAGTAAGATAAGCGAGTTAAAGCTCAGAATATCCTAGTGTAGGAAGCATATAGTAGACCTGAACCATCTCGAAATTCAGGTAGTGGACCAGAGATTTCTGGCATTGATCCATCTATTGATCATGCTTGGAAGATGTTTATTCAATTTAATCCGCAAACATTTGATGGAAGTATGAAGGAAGGTGAAGCAGAATTATGGATAGAACGAATGGAAACTATCTTTGAGGTGGTGATCTGTACTTTAGAGTAGAAAGTTATCTTGGCTACGATGCAGTTGGTTAATCCTGCTAAGAGTAGTGGGAATCTCTGAGACTAACTGGTGGTATTCATTTAAACTGGGACGAGTTCAAGAGAATATACTTTGATTAACACTTTCCAATCTCATTCAGAATTGAGAAGGAAGAGGAATTTCATGCTCTCAAGTAGGAAGACCTAAACGAGGAAGAATTTATAAGAAGATTCAATGACTTATCAGCTTATTCCACATATCTCCAATATAGCAATGACTCAAAGTGGAAAACTGAGTGATTACTTGAAAAGATGAGACCCGAGTAATGGCAACATATAGCCTTGCTTGAGGTGATAACGTATGAGGAAATGTGCCACAAGCTGAGAGTAGCAGCTAAGTATGGTAGAAAGGCAGATGCTGAAAGGAGACGAGATGATATAGGAAGATTTTGATCTCCTATGGGTCCAACTGGTGGAATCTTAAAGAGGACTAGGTTCAGTACGAGTAGTTCTAGTTCTTCTAGAAGAAGAGGTTTCAGTCAAGGATCACAGTTTTGACCTGTGCATAGAGGGTCAATGCAGAGAGGTAGAGGTGTGAGAACGTATGATCATAGGGGATAGGAGTTCACTCAGGATATGTAAAGATGTGTGTGTGGAGATATGGAAGTGAAAAATTCATATGGTCGAAAATCTTTTCTTAGGATCTCAAGGCTTTCAATGTTTTCAAACTAAATAATTTTAAAGAGACTAGAATGATTATAGTGGAGCGAATGGTAATGTCAATGGGAGCATTACAATATTAGTTGGTATGTTAATATCAATTACTTGAGTTTCGAGATCTGGTCATGTGCTTATTTGTGCATTTATCTTAGACTTTAGCAACTTATATATATTATTCATTACACCTATTCTTTCTCTTTTGTTTAACCTTCTTTTATTTTCATCCTTAGGGGGGGAGAAAATGAGAAGAAGAGGGACAGTATGGGAAGATTTACACCTTTCTTGGGTCTGTCGGGCAGTGTATTGAAGAAGCTCATGTATAGCTTGAGTAGTTCTAGAGCTTCAAGGAAGAGAAGTGTTGGTAGAGGTTCCCAGACCCAATCAATTTAAAGAGGGTATATGCAGAGGAGTATTGGGGCCAGAATTAGACCTTCGCAACCTTTAAGATAAACCTCGAGCACACCAGTTCCTACTTTTAGCACTGGAAGGTCACTACAGCACATTATTTATAGCAGATTCTACCCGAGAAGATGCTAGTCTTATTTCAAGTGTGGGAAGCTAGGCCATATCACTAAGCATTGTTCAGAGGGTAGAGTTGAGATGATGGAGTAGTGATCTACGATTCTAGTATGAGTGTTTGTTGTGACGCAGGAAAAGGCTAGGGCATCTCTGAACCTAATCAAAGGTATAATTTTTGTCCGTGGTAATATAATGGAAGCATTATTTGATTCTAGAGCTATACATTCTTTGTTTTGGAAGAATGTGTAGATAAGCTAAAATTAGAGTTGAGAGAGTTGCCTATGCTTATTAAAGTGACTATGCCTTCTAGGTCCTCAAGTATTACTAGCAAAGCATGTTAGAAAGTTGAGATTGTATTTGAGGATTGAGTATCTGTGATCAATTTGATATGTATTCCCATGAAAAAGATTGATGTGATAGTTGGCATGGATTGGCTAGCAACTAATAATGCTATGCTAGACTGTGCTAGGAAGCTAGTGTCTTTGTCAATATTGTTGGCAGGAACTAGTTCTACTAAGCAAGCTAGATTTCTATGAGTTGTGCAAGTTAAGAAGTTGATTAAGCAAGGGTGTGATGCTTACATGGTGATTTGTGTAACTAGCAGTGTTTATGACAGGGGTATTAAGAAAATTGGAGTGGTAAGTGAATTTCCTAAGATATTTTTTAAGGAGATGTCTAGATTACCTTTGGAAAGAGAAGTTGAATTCTCAATAGATTTGGTTCCTAGTACAAAACCAATTTCTAAAGCCCCTTATCGAATGCTTGCCTCAGAGTTGAATGAGTTAAAGAAGCAGATTAAAGATTTACTTGGTAAGGGTTTTATCAAGCTGAGTGTATCACCTTAGGGTTTACTGGTGTTGTTTGTGAGAAAGAAGGATGGCAGTTTGTGATTGTGCATTAACTACCAGCAGTTGAATAAGGTGACGGTGAAGAATAAGTACCCTTTACCCAGGATCGATGATCTGTTAGATTAGTCGGCTAGAGCCTTAGTCTTTTTTAAGATTGCCTTGAGGTCAGGGTATCATCAATTGAAAGTTTTTAAGAAAGATGTACCTAAGACAGCTTTTCATATGTGTTATGGGCATTATAAGTTCCTTATCATGCCATTCGGTCTAACCAATGCACCTGTTGTAACATCTTAAATTTCTTAATCCTAAATTTAGAGGTTAATCAAGGGTGAAGTAGAAGTTAGTATGGGATTAGAGATTTGGATAATTAATTGATATTTTGACTTGTTTGTGTGTTGTATGAACAGATACAGGTGATAAGAGTACGTTTCAAGTTGAAGCAAGTGTGCATGGTGAGAATAAATCTCACTATGCCATGTGCCGCGGCTTGTGCTGCATGCGATGTGGCACATGGACCAGAAATTGCCTTCATAAGTCATGAAAATTCAAAAATTTCAAAGGAAAGAAATTGAGAAACACACGAGATAGAGAGAGGAGAATGGCTGAGAAGCTAAGACAAGTTATTTTGGAGCAATAGAAGGTGATTCGCATTGGTAACTTGCCAGGTAAGCTATGTATAACTCTTACCTTTCATTCTGCATAAATTTCTCTAAAAATGAGTTAGAGGAAAATTGAATCAGTGGAATTTAAAGGGGTTTGATTCTTGCCTAATAGGAATAAAAAGGTTCTTGGAAGTTAAATTAAAGCTTTGCGATTGGTTTAGAGTTAAATGGTAGAGCTTTGAACTCTTGGGCTCAATTTTAGCCTTTAGAGAGAGAAAGTTAGGGCAAAAATTTGATTTAAGTGAAATAAGACCGGTTAAAGTGATGTAAAGTAGTAATTAGGTAATCATGCACTTAGAATGGATTAATGGAAAAGAATCTATGGATGAATATAGCCCTCAGTAGTGGAAATGAGTTTTTAGTCAAAATGGACCAAATAATTAAAATGTGCCAAATGTATACGGATTGGCCTATTAGATGCGTGAATGGAGGAAGGAAGCTTGAGATAAGCTTGTGTGAAAGTTAAAATCCATGAGTAACCTTTCTAGTGATAGAAACGTTAAGGTAACTAAATAACTTCCTTTATTTGACTATCTATTATAACTGTATGTTAGTATGCTATATAGTACATGAAACTATTTCGAACTAAGCATGTTTTATAGTATTAAGTGATTGTTGTGTGTAAAATGACTTTTAGTTGAAATAAGCATAGAAATGTGTGTTCTGTAATGTAAAGTATTATTTATATATATTGTGTAAGAAAGTGTGAAACAATAAATGGAACCTTAAATGGTTCAGGAACACATGATCATAGGACTAGGAGTTCACTCGAGTGTAGGAGATAATAAAGACCATGTGGCAAGGTTTCCTTAGTACTCGCTAGGGTGCGATGTTGTAAAAAATTCTCCTTAGTACCTTGAAAGGTGTGGTTGGAGAAGATCTCCTTAGTGCTTATTGAGGTACGGTGTTAGAGATGAGAGACTTCTTAGTGTCTATGAGATACGGTGTTGGAGTCAACAATGCCCCATTGTGTTTATTGGGGGAAATCATAGTCGGCACTATGCATAAGAACATCTTTGGCCGGGTGATTCTACCACTACAAGTGAGCTCAAGACTAATGAGAGTGTACATTAGTCTAAGATGAGCTTATGGTTTCGTGTCGAGGTGATTTGAAGGTTCGATTGGTAGAGATCATGCTAATATGTTATGTGATATGATGAAATATGTTGAGATAACATGGAATCTTTTATGATTAAGGAAAACTTGAGAAAGAAAATGAAATATGTGATATAAATGTTATTTTATGAGGTTTTAATGATAGACTATGTTTACTCTCATATTATTACATGTGATAGTCAGTAGGAGTGAGTTATTATATTACTGAGATTTTTATCTCACCCCCATGATTACATGTTTACATGACTGGGAAGTGAGTCATGAAGCCGTGCACTCTGAGTTTATGTAGTGAACTGAACTGAAAGATTGTATATATAATGTATGTGAGTTGCCATAAGGTTTCATGTATGTATTGGATTGAGATTTTATGAAATCAAGCTTGATTATGTGTATATGTGTTGTTTGAGACAAAGGGGCTATGATTTGAGTATATTGTGTTGAAATAATTTTGTGTTGATAAATCTTAAGCTAAGGGACAAATTATGATGAAATGCGTAATTTGGTAGCTAAAATTATATTGTGAATATGATTGTATATGTATGTGTTGAAAAGTAACCAAGTGGGCTAAGTTACACTAAGAAATGGCATAGTTTGTAAAGTTAGTGAAATTGTAAAAATTAGTCGTAGAAGGGTTAAATTTTGATATGATTATGATTAATTGTGGTCAATCAAGTGTATTCAAGGCCCAATATGGTCTAATGAGAGAAAGAGATCAATTTGAGTGCTTGGATGCGTAAATTTTTTAGAAAAAGTGACTTTGTGCACCTAAATGTCCAAATTTTGATTAGACCATTAGATCTTATTAGCTAGTATACAAGCTAAACTTTGTGTGGGCACTTGAATCACTCTGATCGGATGTCATATATGAAAATGGTGCACGTCAGAAGTTCATCATTTTTGCTATCAAATTGACAACAGAAATTCAGACAGGTGCACCGCGGCATGTGATGCCGCACATGGCACAGAAAGGGTGAACATGTAGCTCTGTGCCACATGCCAAGGTGCACGACCCAAATTTCAGTTTTTATTTTGTGTTGAAATGCATGTAATTGGATAGAAATATTGGTAGGTTATGTCTACTATGTATTTAAGGAGTATATGATTTACTTCCGTTGTGTTTGTCTCTGATTGTATAGTGAATTGATTGATTTTACAAACTAAGCCTTCGGCTGAAGCTTTTGAAATGTAATTTGTTTATTGTAATTGATGTGAGATTGTGGAGACACTGTAATCTTCTCTTATATTGAGTGGTTATAAGAGGAAATTATAAATTTTAGTATCAGTTTCTCGATTTTCAAGACCTGATTGTTATTGATGCATTCAATTAGAAATATGGCTACTTATCTTGTTCATTACACAACTCATTCCCTGATGTCCTTTGTGTTTCATATTTTCATCCTTAGAAGGGGAGAAAATAGTATAGTACGAGAGGTACACGTGCGAGAACTGCAGTATCTAGATGGGTTGTAGAGGAGGAGCAGGAGCCTAAAGTTCAATCGGTTCAGCCACAAAGGGACAAATGTGATGAGCTACTAGAAGAGCTCAGGGATATAGTTGTCAACATAAGACAAACTGTTAGGGATCATGACACGATCCTAAGGGGGATAGAGTAAGAAGAGAGTTAAAGCTTAGAATATCCCAATATATGAAGCACATAGTAGACCTTGACTGTCTCAGAATTTGGGTTATGGACCAAAGATTCCTGGCACTGATCCATCTATTGATTGTGCTTGAAAGATGCTTGTTCGATTCAATCTGCCGTCATTTGATGGAAGTATGAGAGAAGGTGAAGTAGAATTGTGGATAGAGTAAATGAAAACCATCTTTAAGGTAGTAATTTATACTTTGAAGCAAAAAGTTATCTTAGCCATAGTGTAGTTGGTTAGTACTACTCAGAGATGGTGGGAATCTGTGAGGACAAGTGGTGGTATTCGGTTGAGCTGGGATGAGTTTGAGAGAATATTCTTTGATCAATACTTTCCAATCTTATTTAGAATTGAGAATGAAGAGGAATTTCATGCTTTTAAGCAAGGAGACCTAGATGAGGAAGAATTTATAAGAAGATTTAATAAATTATTAGCCTATTTCACATATTTCCAATAAAGTAATGACTCAAAATGGAAGGTTGAGAGATTACTTAAAAAGATGAGACCCGAGTACTAGCAACAGATAGCACTGCTTGATGTGATGACATATAAGGAGATATGCCATAAGTTGAGGTTAGCAGCTAGGCGTGGTAGAGAGGCAGATGCTGAAAGGAGGCGAGACAATATGGGGAGGTTTTCATCTCATTTGGGTTTGATTGGTGAAATCTCAAAGAAGCCTGAGTTTAATATAGGCAGTTCCAGTTCTACTAGAAGAAGGGATTTCAGTCGAGAATTGCAATCTCGACCTGTGCATAAATGGTCGATGTAGAGGGGTGGAGGTGTGAGAATTGGGCCTCTACAGTCTTTGAGGCAAGCATCAAATGTTCCAGCTCTAACTTTGAGTACTGGAAGGATGCCCCAGTACAACATATGTGGCAGATCTCATCTGGGATGATGTTGTTCTTGCCACAAGTATGGTAAGTTGGGTCATATAGTGAGGCAATGCTCAGAAGGCAGAGTTGAGGGACAGAGTAGAGATCGATGGTTCCTGGCCAAGTATTTATGGTTACATAAGAAGAGGTCAGAGCATCTTCGAACTTGATTAGAGGTATGATTTCTGTTAATGGTCACAAAATAGAGGCAGTATTTGATTTGGGTGCCACCCATTTTTTTGTATCTAAGGAATATGCAGATAGATTGAAATTGTCTTTACAAGAATTGTCTATGCTCATTAAAGCAACGACACCTTTTGGATCATCTAGTATTACAAGTCAAGCTTGTCAGAATATGGAGATTCAATTTGAGGACAAAGTTTTCAAGATCAATCTAATTTGTATTCTTATGAGAAGAATAATGATAATTGGCACGGATTGGCTAGCAGTGAATAATGCTATGCTTGATTGTGCCAAAAGGATAGTTTTACTACTAGTGTTGTGTGCAACTATGAAATCCTTAGAGCAACCTAAGTTTCTCTCTATAGTAAGTGTTGAAAAGTTAATTCGGCAAGTTTATAATGCCTATATGGTATTCTTTATAACCAGCATGGTGTATGATAGTGGGATTGAGAAGATTGAGGTAGTAAGTGAGTTCCTAGAGGTATTCTCAGAAAAGATGACTGGATTACCTCCTGAAAGGAAAGTTGAGTTCTCAATTGATTTAGTTCCTAGAACCGAACCAATATCAAAGGCCCCTTATAGAATGTCATTGTCAGAATTAGCTGAGCTAAGTAGTTTAAAGATTTGCTAGAGAAAGGATTCATTAGACTAAGTATACTACCCTGGATCACCAGTATTGTTTGTGAGAAAGAAGGATGGAAGTTTGCGACTGTGCATCAATTACGGACAATTGAACAAGATAACTATGAAGAACAAGTATCGTCTACCAAGGATAGATGATCTTTTAGATCAATTGGATGGTGCCTCAATTTTTTTAAGATTGATTTGAGGTCGGGGTATCATCAGTTGAGAGTTAGTGCAGTAGATGTACCCAAGATAGCATTCAGGACTCGATATGGCCATTATAAATTCTTGGTTATGCCTTTTAGTTTAACCAATGCGCCAGCAGTGTTCATGGGTTATATGAATTGAATCTTTATGCCGTACTTGGATCAGTTTGTAGTGGTCTTTATAAATGACATCTTGATTGACTCTGAGAATGAGGAACAGCATGTTAGGCATTTGAGAATGATACAACAGATTCTAAAAGACAAAAAGTTATATGCCAAGCTCAGTAAGTGTGAATTTTGGTTAAGATAAGTGAGATTTTTAGGACACGTGATGCCTACAGATGGAATTTCAGTGGATCCGCATAAGGTTGATGCAGTATTAAAATGGGAACTCCTAGTTCAGCCATAGAGATACATAGTTTTCTGGGATTAGCTAGGTATTATCGACGATTTATTTAGGGATTTTCCCAGATAGCTTCTTTTTTGACTAAAATAACTCGAAAAGATCATCCTTATATATGGGATAACTAGTATGAAGTGGCATTTCAAAAGCTGAAAGAGAAATTAACCACGACACCAGTGTTGATTATCCCTAATCTAAAGTTACCTTACGAGGTATATACTGATGCGTCTTTGAGAGGGCTTGGTTGTGTCTTGATGCAAGATAGTCGAGTTGTAGCCTATGCTTCATGACAATTGAGACCATATGAGGAGAACTATCCTGCTCATGATTTAGAGCTTGCAGTAGTGGCATTTGCTCTAAAAATTTAGTGCCATTACCTATATGGTGCAATGTTCACTGTGTTTATCGACTATAAAAGTTTAAAATACTTGATGAATTAAAAGGAACTAAATATAAGGTAGAAAAGGTAGATGGAGCTTTTTAAAGATATAACTTTAAATTGAAATACCATTCGGGTAAAGCTAATGTAGTTGCTGACGCTTTAACCTGAAAGACTGTGCATATGGCAAGTCTTATGGTTAAGGAATACAGATTGATGGAGTCATTTGTTAAGTCACAGCATGATGCGCCATTGAAGGCATTAGTTGGTGCCTATTCCATTGAGATTAGCAATGATTTCTTGAAGGAATTGAGAATGGCATAACTAGAAGATGAGAGTCTCTTGAGGGTTAGAGAAGAGATTGAAGCAGATCAAGTTGTTGATTTTAGATTCAGTAATGATGGTCTTGTGGTTTACCGGGATAGGATTTGTGTGCCTGATGATGTAGATCTAAGAAGAATTATCTTGAATGAGGCTCACTGTAGTAAGTATATGATCTATGAGGGAGCTACAAAGATGTACCAAGATGTGAAGAGGTATTAGTGGTGGCCTGGTATGAAGAAATATCTAATGGAGTTTGTGACTCGGTGTTTGACCTATCAAAAGGTTAAGATAGAGCACCAAAGACCAGCAGAAATGTTACAACCATTGGATATTCATAGGTGGAAATGGTAGAGCATTTCTATAGATTTTAAATTGGGTTACTAAGAACTCAATCTGGACATGACACAATTTGGGTCATAGTCGATAGACTTACTAAATCGGCTAATTTCTTAGCGATTCAAATTAGTGATTCTCTAAAAAATTGGCAGAGATTTATATTCAAGAAGTGGTAAGGTTATATGGTGTGTCGAAGAATATAATTTTTGATAGAGGTCTAAGATTTACTGCTAAGTTTTAAGGAGCTTTACAGCGTGCCATAGGTACTGAGTTGAGATTCAATATGGCATATCATCTGCAAACAAATGGGCAGACAGAATGGACCATATAGACCTTAAAGGGTATGTTAAAAGCCTGTGTATTGGAGTTGAAAGGTAGCTGGGATAGCCATCTTCCTTTGGTTGAGTTTGCTTAAAATAACAATTACCACTCTAGTACACAAAGGGTACTGTATGAGGCATTATATGGGAGAAAATGTAGATCGCCTCTTTGCTGGACAGAGTTGAGCGAAAGGAGTATGTTAGAACTGAATATTATGGATCAACAACTCAAAAGATTGAGTTGGTTAGGCAAAAGCTTTTAATAGCTCAAAGTAGACAAAAGAGTTATGCAGATAGGCATAGAAGCTCGTTAGACTTCCTGGTGGGAAACTATGTGTTTCTAAGGGTTACACCAGTAATAGGAATTGGGAGGTCAATAAGAGCCAAGAAATTGACTCCTAGATTCTTTTCGAGATTCTAGAGAGAATTGGACCAGTAGCCTATAAGATTGCTTTGCCACCACAGTTATCAGGTGTATATGAGGTATTTCATGTGTCGCAGCTTAAGAAATATCAACCTGATCCTTCACACATGATAAAACTAGAGGAGATTGAACTCCAAGACAATTTAACCTATAAGGCTAAGCTAGAGTGAATCATAAATGTGAAAGAGAAGTAGTTAAGGAACAAGACTATACGATTAGTTAAAGTTTTATGGTGAGGCATGGCTCCTAGTGCTGCTACTTAGAAGATGAAGGATAGTATGAGGCTACAGTATCCTTACCTATTTCCATAGGTATATATTTATATCTTTTATGAATTTTAGGGGTAAAATTCTTAAAAGGAGGGGAGAACTATAACATCCTGAATTTCTTACTCCTAAGTTTAAAGGTTAATCCAGAGTAAAGTAAAAGTTAGTGTGGGATTAGAGATTCAGATGATTAATTAATATTTTAACTTGTTTGTGTATTGTATGAATAGATATGGGTGATAGGAGTGTGTTACGGGTCGAAGCAAGTGCGTGGTGAGAATAAATCTCATAGTGCCACGCTCCACGGCTTGTGCTACATACGCTACGGCGCATGGACTAGAAATTTCCTTCATAAGTTGTGAAAATTTAAAAATTTCAAAGGAGAGAAATTGAGAAACATACAAGATAGAGAGAGGAGAAGGGCTAAAAAGCTAAGACAAGTTATTTTAGAGTGGTGGAAGGTGATTCAGAATGGTAACTTACTAGATAAGCTACGTATAACTCTTACCTTCCATTCTACACAAATTTCTCTAAAAATGAGTTAGAGGGAAATTGAATCGGTGGAATTTGAGGGGTTTTGATTCTTGTCCAGTAGTAATAAAAATGTTCTTGAAAGTTAAATTAGAGCTTTATGATTGGTTTAGAGCATAACGGTAGATCTTTGAACCCGTAGGCTCAATTTTAGCCTTTAAAGAGAGAGAGTTAGGGCAAAAATCTGATTTGAGTGAAATAGGACCGGTTGAAGTGATGTAAAGTAGTAATTAAGTAGTCATGAATTTAGAATGGATTAATGGAAAAGAATCTATAGATAAATATAGCCCTCAGTAGTTGAAATGAGTTTTTAGTTAAAATAGACTAAATAACTAAAATGTGTCAAATTTATTCAGATTGGCCAATTGGATGCATGAGTGGAGGAAGGAAGGTTGAGATAAGCTTGTGTGAAAGTTGAAATTCATGGGTAACCTTTCTAGTGATAGAAGGGTTGAGGTAACTAAATAACTTTCTTTGTTTGACTCTCTATTGTAACTATATGTTAGTATGCTATGTAGTATATGAAACGGTTTTGAACTAAGCATGTTTTATAGTATTGAGTGATTGTTATGTGTGAAATGACTTTTAGTTGAAATAAGCATGGAAATGTGTGTTTTGTAATGTAAAGTGTTATTTACATATATTGTGTAAGAAAGTGTGAAATGGTAAATGGAACCTTAAATAGTTCGGGAAAGCATGATCATAGGGGTAGAAGTTCACCCGAGTGTAGGAGATGATAAAGACCATGTGGCAAGGTTTCCTTAGTACCCGGTAGGGTGCAGTGTTAGAAACAATTCTCCTTAGTACCTTGAAAGGTACGGTGTTGGAGAAGATCTACTTGATGCTTATTGAGAATACGGTGTTAGAGATGAGGGACTCCTTTGTGTCCTTAAGATACAGTGTTAGAGGCAACGATACCCCATTGTGTGTATTGGGGGAACCATAGTCCGTATTGTGCGTTAGAACATCTTTGGCCTAGTGATTCTACCACTGCAGATAGGCTCAAGACTAATAAGAGTGTACATTGGTGTAAGATGAGCTTATTATTTCATGTTGAGGTAATTTGAAGGTTTGGTTGGTAGAGATTATGCTCGTATGTTATGCGATATGATGAAATATGTTGAGATAACATGGAATCTTTTGTGATTGAGGAAAGTTGATAAAGGAAATGAAATATGTGATATAAGTGTTATTTTATGAGGTTTTAATGATATACGATGTTTACTCTCATATTGTTGCATGTGATAGTTAATAGGGGTAAGTTATTATGTTATTGAGATTTTTATCTCACCCCTATGGTTACATGTTTACAGGATTAGGAAGTAATCAGGGTAAGGGAAAAGAGTCTGGACCAGCTTGAGTCGTGAAGTTGTGTACTTTGAGTTTGTGCAATGAATTGAATTGAAAGATTGTATATATAAGTATATGTGAGTTGCCATAGGGTTTCATGCATGTATTGAATTGAGATTTTATGAAATCAAGCTCGATTATGTAGATATGTGTTGTTTGAGACAAAAGGGCTATAATTTGAGTATATTGTGTTGAAATGATTTTGCGTTGATAAATCTTAAGCCAAGGGACAAATTATGATGAAATGAATAATTTAGGGGCTAAGATTGTATTGTGAATATGATTGTATGTATATATGTTAACAAGTAGCCAAGTGGCTTAAGTTATGCTAAGAAATGACAAAGTTTGTAAAGTTAGTAAAATTGTGAAAATTGGTCGTGGAAGGGTTAAATTTTAATATATGAGTATGATTAATTGTGGTCAATTAGATGTATTAAATCCTTTTGGACTTGGTTCAAGGCCTAGTGTGGTTTAATGAGAGAAAAGGATCGATTTGAGCACTTGAGTGCACAAAATTGTCAAAAAAGTGACTTTTTGCTCCTAGGTGTATAAATTTTGATCAGACCGTTAGATCTCGTTAGTTAGTATACAAGCTAAGCTTCGTGTGGGTACTTGAATCACTTTGATCGGATGTCGTATGTGAAAATGGTGCATGCCAGAATTTTATTATTTTTGTTGTCAAAATGACAGTAGAAATTTAAACAGGTGTGCCACAGTGGATGGTGGTACATGCTGCAGTACATGGCATAGAAAGGGTGAGCATGTAGCTCTATGCCATATGCTGCAGTGCACGACCTAAATTTTAGTTTTTATTTTGTGTTGAAATGCATGCAATTGGGATAGAAATGCTGGTGGGTTATGTCTACTATGTATTTAAGGAGGAGTGTATGATTTACTTCTATTGTGTTTTTCTCTGGTTGTATTGTGAACTGATTGATTTTACAAACTAAGTCTTCGGTCGAAGCTTTTGAAATGTAATTTTTTTATTGCAATTGATGTGAGGTAGTGGAAACACCATAGTCTTCTCTTATATCGGGTGGTATAAGAGGAGGTTACAGTTGCGGTTTTTAAGGATTCCATGAACAGTATCTTCAGACCATATTTAGACCAGTTTATTATGGTTTTCATATATGACATTTTGGTTTTTTTGAAAGATGAGGAGCAACATGCCAAGCATCTTTAGATTGTCCTCTAAGTTCTTAAGGAGAACAAGCTATATGCCAAACTCAGTAAGTGCAAGTTTTGGCTTAGGGAAGTTAGATTCTTAGGCCATGTGGTGTCAACAAATGGGATTTCTGTTGATCCTCATAAGGTTGATGTTGTGTTGAAATAGGAGTGGCTTAGTTTAGTTATAAAGATTTAAAGTTTTCTAGGATTAGTTAGATATTACTGAAGGTTTATCCAAGGTTTCTCTTAGATTACTTCCTCGTTAACGAAGTTGACCCAAAAAGATCAACCTTTTGCCTAGGATGATAGGTGTGAAACTGTGTTTTAGAAGTTGAAAGAGAAATTAACTACTGCACCTGTGTTAATAATCTCGAATCTGAGACTATCATATAAAGTGTACACAAATGCTTTTCTAAGAGGCTTGGGTTGTGTACTTATGCAAGATAGGCGAGTAGTGGTATATGCGTCAAAATAACTCAGGCCACATGAAGAAAATTACCCGGCTCATGACTTAAAACTTGCAGCAGTGATTTTTACACTAAAGATTTAGCGTCATTACTTTTTTAGTTCGATATTTAGCATGTTCAGTGATAACAAGGGTTTGAAGTATCTAATGGATCAGAAGGAGTTAAATATGAGGCAAAGAAGATGGATGGAATTGCTTAAGGATTACAACTTTGAGTTGAAATACCATTCAGGGAAATGTAATGTGGTAGCTAATGTATTGAGTAGAAAGATGCTACATATAGCTAATTTGATGGTCTAAGAGCACAATCTGATAGATTCTTTCATCAATTCTCAACATGATGCACCATTAAAAGCTTTAATTGGTACTTATACTACTGTGATCAGTAGTGATTTCTAGGAGTTAAGAATGGCACAGTTGGAAGATGATTATCTTCTTAGGATTCAAGAAGAAGTTGAGTCAAATCTGACTGAAGATTTTAGCTTTACTGATGATGGATTTGTGATTTACTTGGATAGAATTTGTGTGCCGAATGATGTAGATCTGAGAAGAGTGATTTTGATTGAAGCATACTATAGTAAGTATACTATACACCTAGGACCTATAAAGATGTACTAGGATGTGAAGCGTTACTGGGGGTGGCCAGGGATGAAAAGAGATATGACTGAGTTTGTAACATAGTACTTGATTTGTTAGAAAGTGAAGATCAAGCATCAAAGGTCGGCGGGAGCATTATAGCCGCTAGAAATACCTAAGTAGAAATGGGACAACATTTCCATAGATTTCATCTCTGGATTGCCAAGAACTTAGTCAGGGCACGATGCTATTTGGGTGATAGTAGATCGATTGATGAAGTCAGCTCATTTCTTAGCCATCAAGATCAGTGAATCTCTAGAGAAGTTGGTTGAGACATATGTCTATGAGATTGTGCATTTGTATGGAGTGCCTAAGTATATAGTCTCTGATCAAGATCTAAGATTCACATCCAGGTTTTGGGGAGCATTGCAAAGAGCTTGAGTGCTACTTTAAAGTTTAGTACTACTTTGAACGAACTATTTAGACTCTAGAGGATATGCTGCGATCTTATATGCTAGAGTTGTGTGGTAGTTCGGATAGCTATTTGCCATTAGTAGAGTTTGCATACAACAATAGCTACCATTCCAGCATTTAAATGGCACCGTATGAAGCTTTATATGGAAGAAAATATAGATCACCATTGTGTTGGACAGAGTTGAGTGAAAGAAGCATAGTAGGACCTGACACATATAGTGCATGCAACACATGCCATAGTACGTGGCACAATGAGATAGATCTCTCTAATACTCGTGCATTATATCTTGCATCATTATCTCACTAATCAATCCTATTAATACACCAATCAACCAAACTACACATCAATCTACTATTCAAAACCATAATCAATCCACTAATTACTAGTTTATCGCTAATAAACAGCTAGTTTCTTAGATTAAAGTTCAGGATGTTACAATTCTCCCCTTTTTAGAGGAATTTTATCGCCAAAACTCAATCTTAACTATAAGCTTACCTTATGGAAAAAAATAGGGATACTGCTTTCTCATATTTTCTTCCGTCTCCCACATTGTGTCACTAACAGCCATTCCTTGCCAAAACACTTTTAACAATTGGATAGTTTTGTTACGTAGCTACTTTTCTTTGGCATCTACTACTTAATCCGACTCAGTTTAATATATGAGATTTTCCTGAAGCTTCACTTCCTTAGGCTCAATCACATGTGATGGATCCGGTTGATACTTTTTCAATTGCAACATATGGAATGCATCATGCACTTTGGATGATTGCAAAGGCAAATCAATCTAATATGCTACAACTAATTAGAATTTCTTGAATTGAAGTTCAAGATGTTACAACTATCCTAATAAATCTAGCCTCACTAATTCAATTCCTTTAGTGCTAACTACAAGTTCCTTAAGTAACCTCACTAGCTTAGCCTAAAAAAATTAACCAAGTGTTTGATTAAATCTCCTCTCCTTATGCCATAGTCAAAGTATACCCAAGCATAAAACCATGCAACTTGAGCATTTCATTAAACATTTATCAAATGATTACATGGTAAGTCAATGCAAGACATTTACCATTAGAAAATCACATATTTCAATCAAATATCTATAGTGGCCAAAATGTCCAGTAATAAAAGAAGAAGAAATTCAAGCCAACTGACTTGTTTCAACACAAACATTTATAATCCAACAATAAAACTAGAGTCAAATTGAACTATAATCAACCACAATCATAGTCTACTAATGAAATTGAAATAAGATGAGGAATAAGTTAAGCTTAGCCAAATATAGTCTTTAATGCTCCTCTTCCATCAACTCTTCCCTAGAATTCCATAGAAAATTTAGCTAAAAAACATCAAGAACACCTTGCTCCTATAAGAACTAGACATAACCAAGTAGAGTTTTATGAAAATTGTGGAATAAAGCTTCACATCTCCTTGCAAGTAGTAAGGATAGGTTCAATCATGAGGAATGGAATGGTGGTGGTTTTATAGAGGTTTGATGGTTAGAAGTAGAGATGGAATGGTTGGAAAAATAGGGTTTCGAGAGAGAAGGAGGAGAAAATGAAGAACAAGATGAATTAGAGAGAGAAAATGGAAGAGATAAATGAGTGTGTGGTAAAATAAGTGTTTGAATCTGTATTTTATAAAAGGGATGTGAAACATGGTTTTTTCAGCTGATCCCATTATTAAAAATAAATTAAAAAGGCTAAAGAGCATTACACTATGTGCACATGACCTTAGGTGACACTTTCTCATTAGTTGGGTAATAATTCCTATGCTCATATGAATATTCCTATGCTTTGCACTTAAGAAATCTAATCTAACCCCCGATCCTTTAGCCGTTTAGCATGCCACTCTTACCTAAAATTCCCTTCTTGCACTTCCTTGACTAACTGATACAAGTCTAAGTGCACGTGTGTCACCTATGTCACATAACGTGTGTCACCTATGCCACGTTTTTTGTAGTAGTGATGGGAGATAAATAATAAAATGCATTCCAAGGGCTACTCCACATGAAACCCTAAATAGGTCAAGAAAGTCAACAACCTTAATTTTGTGATTTTTAATTAATATCTCCCAAACCATATTGAATTTTCAAACATATAATTTCATATTCATTTTATTAGACATCAAATACATTTGGACTAATTTTATTGTACATTTTCTCAAAAGCAAAATTTTTGGACCCAAAATACCCCGATGCATAACTTTGCCTCTGAGGTAATTTTCTTCCTTTTAAGACTATGAATGCACCAAAATGAGGAAAATATAATGTAAAATGTGTAACATTCAAAAACTTCAAATCTGGAATAAATTAACTAATTAAGGGATAAATTAGTTAAAAAGATGATTAATTAATTTAATTATGTTTTTGAGTTGCTAATTGGCTTTTTAGGTTATATTTAGCTTTAAATTAAGTTAGGATGGAAGTTGGATCAAGTTGGGTGGCATTGGGGGATAAAAAATGACATTTTGCTCACTGCGTCATGAGCCGTGACTTGTATGTCATGCACTATGGCACATGGTACAGCACAGATAGCATAAATTTTGAAAATCATAAAAAAGCAGTTTTTATAGGGGAAAACCTAGAACATGAATTGGAAAGCTTTGGGCACTGTTAGGGCATCATTTTGAGAGGATTTTAAAGATAAATTGGGCCTTCAAACTCTTGAGTAAGTTTCCTACTCTTCTCCTCTACCTTTTCATCTCACTTTCCATGGAATTTAGAAGTGGGAGAATTTTCTCTAAATGGATTAAGCTATAAGTATATGTTTCAAAGATTTAAATTAATTCTAAGGGTTTGATTTAAGTTTCTTAACCTTGGATAAGTGGTAATATAAAGCTACTTTGTTGTTTGGTGAAGGCTGGATTAAGCCCTAACTTGATCATAGGGTTTTGAAGTCTGATAAGTTGAGATATTAAGTGTTATGTTGTGATAGAGTGAGAGGGAGGCCTGAGGGGATTGTGTGAGCAAATTGTAATCTTGACAAGTCTTTTGGTTGATAATATGAGTGAAAAGTGGGAGAATTGGGTGTTATTGATAGCTAATAGTGCTTGTGTTAATTAAAAATTAACATATAGTACCTGTTCACATAGATTGTAGTATGGAAAAACTTGCCTCGACATAAAAAGAGATTTAGTATCATGGGTAACCCTTTTAATAACAAAATGGTTGAGGTACCCAGATAATTTGCATTATTTATTACCTTGTATAAGTTATTCTCAAGTTGTTTTTCTATGATTTTTTATGCATATATGTATTAATTTTGTAAAAGTTAGCTATTTTAGAAAATAAGTAGAGTATTGATTTGTGAAATTTCATGTTTTTGAAGTAAGTGGTAAGATTTGTTATATTTGTTTAGAAAGTAGTTTATGCATAGTCAAATGGAGATATGTAGCGAAATGAGGCATATTAGAGGGTAGGAGGTCATCCTAGTAGAGTTAGCAAAGATTAGGTCCATATAGTATTGCTGGCACCTCGAGATGCTAGGTGCAGCTCATATTTCTCCTTAATGCCTGAAAAAGGGTGCGATGTTGGAGATTTACTCTTCTTAGTACCCAAAAGGGTGCGGAGTTGGAGAATATATTCCTTAACATTCGTAGGATGCAATGTTGGAGTAACGACACCCTAATTACTTGTAATAAAGGGAACCTATAGTCCAGAAATGGTTTTAGACACCTTGGCTAGGTAGTCCTATCATGGATGGTGAGCTTGGGGACTATACATGTGGTTTGATTCCATGAAATAGCCTACTGGTTTGGTCATTAGTATTGGAGGACCGAATGATTAGTGATCATGCATTTGAATTGTGGTAATTGTATATGGTGTGTTTATTATGCTTATTTTAAAGCTTGTTTATAACTTGGCATATAAATCAATAATGTAGATTATCTTAGTTACTAAGATTTTTATCTCGCCCAGTAGTTATCATTTTACAGGTTCTATTGTTGAGATTAAGCAAGGGAAGGAATCAAGCAAGGGCTAGCATACTTGTTACATTATTATTGTAAAGCCTGATTTTATTTTGAGTTGTGTACATAAAGTTATATGGATGATACCATGAGTTTTCAACTAATAATGCATGTCATTTTGATTAGTTGCACTTGTATTATACTATAATATTTTATATTTTAGCCCAACATTGTATATGATGTGTATACGCGGTAATTTTTATGGTAATGGGCTAAAATACTAATACAATGCAAGGAATGTTGTATACACATAGTGATAATGTATATGTGGTGTATTATGTGGTAATAGAGGCCAAATAGTAGTATATGTGGTGTTGATTTTGTATTTTGGTCATATTAGGTGAAATTGGCATTAAGTGGCCAAATTTTGTGTTTGGTATGCTTTTATATGTTTGAATGCTCAATCAGGTGTATTTTGGTCCATTAGACTTGGTTTGAGCCTTAAAATGGGTTAATGGTATAAGTATTGAGTTTTGGATACTTGGATGCTTGAAAATCATTTTAAAAACTGACTTTTAGATCTGAGTGTCTAAAATTCTCATCTAGTATCAGGTCATAACGAAACTTATACCATCAGTTAGCTTATTGAACAAGCTTCGCATGGGCACTTGAATTACTTCAATTAGACATCAGATGCAAAAATGGCACGCGTTTGAAATTCGTCCCGAAAAGCTATCATGACAACATTTTGCTATTATGGACACATACGCCATGGCGCATTGTGCGCAAGCCATAGCATATTGTGCGCAAGCCATGGCGTATATTATAATGAATAAATTTTCCTTTCTATGCCTCATGTCACGGCGTATGGACTAAGAGCCGCTGCGCATGTACCAAAATACTCAAAAATGGCATTTTTGGCCTCATTTTCAAGTGTTTTGCTTCCCATAACTTTTCCATGCTTCTAATACCTTTATAAATTATTAAGTTTGAGCTCAAACTACAAATTTAAAAGGTTTTTATAATATCCCAAATATTTTAAAATTATTTCTAAAAGATTATTAGTTTTAACCCTTATATATATAATGTGAGCTTAGGAGCAATCATTGCTTCTAATTATGACTGCTTGTTGTGATTGTGTGGTAAATTTTGGTAATGTTAAGACGAAAATTACAAAATGGGTCCTCAATGAATAGATAAAGTGTGTAAATAAGGTGTCATATTAAATTTCCCATACTTATTTTTTGCACTCCTAGCAAAATTTAGCTAAAAGAAGCCCTTTTCCAAGGAAAAACAAACCAAAACAAAGAAAAACAAAGTTTAAAGTTACCAAATTACTAACTCATGAACTTCTGCAAATTAGCAATCAATGTGGTAGCAATTTGGAAAGAATTATGAACATCATAAACAAACCTTTACCAAGAATTAATTTCAAAGAGTAAGCCTCACTAGGTCAAGTGTTTACTCTCTTCACCCATGGTGTATAGGGTATTCAATTTCACTCAAGTTTTTTTAGAACAAACCTTATCATAGGCTTGTAACTCTTCTACATCTCCATCACTAAAATAGCACTTTCAATCAAGAATCAAATAGACTTTATTAGGTTATAATGTGGCTTATGAAAGGATGACTAAAGAATGCATGTAAGAAAATAAGGTTAGCATCAAGAAAATGCTTTGGCTAAGATACATTGCCTAATATGCAAAGCATAACCAAGTTCAATTAAGTGAAAATCTTAACACAATGAGGGTGAAGAGAAATGACAAAAATGAATGTAAATGGGCTAGGCAACTTCTTTATTCTTTTTTTTTCTTTTTTCACCATCTTTTCTTTATTTTTCCTTTTCTAGCAACTTTATTGATTTTTTTTTCACATTTTTTTCAATCTTTACATAGATAATGAAAAATAATGGATATAATGATATGATAATGGGGGATATGAAGTAATAGATGGAAACATGATAATAAAAGATATCCACTCTTTTAATCTAGGGTATGTAATGCACATTAGAAAGACATAAAAGTATAACATGCATCCCAAGGAAAAAATAAGGTCAATATTTTTTTTAAAAAAGAATTAAACCAAAAGCTCAAAGTAGCTAACAAAGGATAATCATTAATAAAGGGTTAGCTATTTGGCTGTTGGCTATTTTTATGTGTGTAATCTATCATTTTCCATCAAGTAAGTGCATGAAATGTGGCCATAAATAAAAAGTGAGACAAGTTCTAGAGGGTATCATCACTAAGAAAACAAATCACACACAAGAGTGTTTGGCTCCTTCCAACAAGGGGTGAATTGTCACTCTTATCCATTAATTCAAGGTAAAAGAATGCTCATTTTACACCTATTCAATCCTAAAAAATTATCACATCTTAAGTATCAAAACATCCATTCAAAGAGGTAGGTCAATTAAGTAACCTCAAACAAAACAAACAAATCATTTTTTTAATATTTTGAAAATTTTTCACTAACCAAAATAAAACAAAACAAAATATTTATGTCCCTCCCTCATATTTAAATCATGCATTATTCTCAATGTATGCATGGACTAATGATATGACAAAGAAACTTCAATATGAATGCACTCATGACAAAAGTGCAAGTGCATAATTTTTTTTCAAACAAAACAAACAACCAAAAAGAAACAAACAAAATGAAGCAAATAAATCTATTTTTTCCTACTAGGTTGATCTTCCCCATGCTTGAACTATCACCATCAAATATATCAAACAAAACAAGATAAAAGCTCGAGGTTAGAAAGATGCAATATTTTCATAATGGCTTAAAATAGGTGGTGGAATCTCTAATGATGAAATTGAGTTCCTTCCATAAGCACTACTTAGAAAATTCTCCTTTGAAGCCATCTAGAGGCTTAAGCTCAATGGGCAAAGGTCACAGAAGATAAACAACAAAACAGTGACCTTGCACAAAAGGAGAACTAGATAAACCAATCCAATCATGTAAATCATTCAATAAAAAATCTAATGCACCATCTGTCACCTCCTCCCATATCCGCTCGATACAGGAGAAGATTAACTAAATCACCACATCAATGACACCAATCAGTAATCAAATATTTTGTTTGAAAAGCTTTGGCCAAAGATTTGTTTTGCAAAATCACCAAAACCATAATGCATCAGAGCAATGCGCAGTAGAAATAAATCAAATACATTCATCTCAATTAATGCATGCATTACAAACCCTAAAATTAGTTTGGAATATGGGTCATGCATCATAGTGGACAGTACATGCACTGTGACATGTGGCATAGAGCCACCCGCCCAAACTTTCTGTGTCATGTGCTATGGCATGATATACCATATGCCATGGCATGCCAGTCCAAAATTTCTGCTGTTATTTTGATAGCAAAATGATGAACTTTCGGTGTGTGCTGTTTTCACATACGACGTTCGATTGGAATGATTCAAGTGGCCACACGAAGTTTATCTCATAAGCTAGCTAATGAGATAGGTTTGGACATGATCTAATAGTCTGATCAAATTTTGAACACCTAGGGTGCAAAAAGTCACTTTTTTTGAAAATTTTATGCACCCAAATGCTCAAATCGTTTCCTTTCTCTCATTAGACCATATAAGGCCTTGAACTAAGTTTAAAAGGACCTACTACACCTGATTAACCATAGTATATCACAAACATACACGTAAACTAAAATTTGACCCCTCAACGGCCAATTTCCACCTTTTATAAGTTCTCATAATTTGCCATCACTTGGTACAACATGGCCTTTTCTCAACACATAGTCACATTTAATCATGCCTACAACATATTCACAATTCAATTTTAGCCCCAAATTACTCATTTCCTCATAATTTCCACACATCAATTAAGATTCACTAAAATTCATAAATTTTCAATGCATTTACACCCAAACCTTAACCCCTAATTTATTTCACCACATATATACACAATTGGGCTAAGATTTCACAAAATCACTACTCAAAACATACATGCAACCCTATAGCAATTTATTTACACATAGATTTACACAAGTTTTCAGTTTATTACAGAATCTCGAAGAGTTCCATGACAATGAGGGTGAACAGAATAACTCACTCATATTGACTATCACATGCAACTATATGAAAGTAAAACATAATATATCACATATTTAATCTCAATTCACAACCACATGTATCAATTTACTTCTTTTACCACTATAATCACCATTTTTCCACATATATAATATATAGCATGATCACTACCCACCAAACATCTAAATCACCCTGACATGAAACTATAGGCTTGCCTTAGACTAATGTATACTCTCATTGGCCTTAAGCTCACCTTTAGTAGTAGAATCACCCAAACAAAAGTGTTTTATCTCACTTCCAGATTGTGGTTTCTCTAAATATACACAATAGGGTGTCGTTGACTCTAACACTGTATTACACAAACACTAAGAAGTCCCAAATCTCTAACATTGTACCTCAATAGGTGCTAAGGAGATCTTTTCCAACATCGCACCTATAAAGGCACTAAAGAGGTATAATTCTACAACACCACACCTTATCGGGTGCTAAGGAGAATATGTGATATGGTCTTATCACCCCATCTCTACTCGGGTGAACTCCTACATCTATGATCATGCTTTCCGAACCATTCACAGGTTCCATATTCATACATGTATCCTTAATACATAGCATATATTTATGTAAAGCATGAAATCACATATTCCTACTCATATATTTGATCAAAAGCTATTTTCATGCATCATTCACGCAATGCTATAAACATCTTATTTTAAACAATTTCATACATTACACAGCATATTCACACATAGTTACAAAAATAGTCAAACAAAGGAAGTTATTCGGTTACCTCAACCCTTTTGTCACTAGAAAGGTTACTCGTGAATTTCAACCACCATTATAGCTTATCACAAGCTTCTTTTCTCAACTAACATGCTTAATATGCCAATTTGAACACATTTGGCACAATTTTGTCATTTAGCCCAATTTGACCAAAAATACATATTTACTACTTGTGGCTATGTTTAATTATATATTCTTTTCCATTTACCTGTTCTAGATCCATTACTATTCGATTACTACTTCCCATCACCTCAACTAGTCTCACTTCATTCAAACACAATTTCTTACCCTTTTCTCTCTCTAACTTAAGGCTAAATTGAGTATACAAGTTGAAAGCTCTATCATTCAGCTCTAAACTAGTTGTAAAGCTCTAACTCAACTCTCAAGAACCTTTTTTTACTATTGGGCAAGAATTAAACCCCTAAAGTTTCTCTAATTCAATTTTTATATAACTCATATTTAGAGAAATTTGTGTAGAATAGAAGGTAAGAGTTATACGTAGCTTACCTAATAAGTTATTGATCATAAGCAGCTTCCACCGCTCTAAAATAGCTTGCTCCAGTAGATTTCAGCTTTCTCTCCTCTCCTTTTATGTGTTTTCAGATTTTCTCTTATAAAATTCACCCAAAATTCATGACCTAAAGGATGATTTTCTTATTCATGTGCCGTAGCGCATGCAGGACAAGCCGTGGCATGTGGCATAGTGAGAATAATTCTCACCACATGTACTTGCTTCGACTTGAAACGTAATCCTTCAACTTATATTTGTTCATTCAATATCCTAATGAGTCAAATCATCACATAGTCATCTAAATCTCTAGTCCCACACTAATTACTACTTTACCCTTGATTAATAACTAATCATAGGATTAAAGAATTTAAAATGTTACAATTCTCCTCTCCTTTTAAGAATTTTGCCCTCAAAATTCAAAAAACACACATATATATACATACCTAAGGAAATAGGTAAGGATATTGTTGCCTTAGTTTATCCTCTGTCTCCTTGGTAGCATCACCAGGGGCTATGCCTTGCAAGAAAACCTTAACCAATCATACAGTTTTGTTCCTCAATTGTTTTACTTTCACATCCATGATTTGTTCTAGCTCATCCTTATAAGTTAAATTTTATTGGAGTTTAACCTCCTTTAGTACTATTACATGTGAAGGATTAGGTTGGTATTTCTTAAGCTGCAACACGTGAAACAAGTCGTGCACACCAGACAACTATGGTAGCAAAGTGATTCTATAAGCCATTGGTCCAATTCTTTCTAGAATATCAAAAGGACTAATGAATAAAGAAGTCAACTTTTTTGCTTTTATCAACCTCCTGATTCTCGTCATTAGTGTAACTCTTAGAAATACATGTCACCCACCAAGAATTCTAATGGCCTTTTATGACTATCTGCATAACTCTTTTACCTGCTCTGAGCTATGAACAACTTTTTCCTGATTAACTCAATCTTCTCAGTCATCTGATCTAAAACATTAGGTCCCAACATACTCCTCTCACTCAATTCTACCCAACAAAGAGGTGATTTATACTTCCTTCCATATATGACTCATAGGGTTCTATTTGGATACTGGAGTGGTAACTGTTATTGTAAGCAAATTTACCTAAGGGGAGATGGCTATCCCAGCTACCTTTCAACTCCAATATATAGGCTCTCAACATATCCTCTAAGGTTTGTATAGTTCACTTTGTCTACCCATCCATCTGTGGGTGATATGCTATACTAAATCTCAACTCAGTACCTATGGCATGCTGCAACACTCCTTAAAACTTAGAAGTAAACATAGGATCTCTATCAAACACTATACTTTTTGGAACACCATGCAGCCTTACCACTTCTAGGATATAGATCTCTACCAAATTCTTTAGAGAATCACTAATCCAAATAGCTAGAAAATGAGCCAATTTTGTGAGTTTATCGACTATAGTCCATATAGCATCATACCCTGACTAAGTTCTTGATAACCCAATTACAAAATCTATAGATATGCTATCCCATTTCTACTTAGGAATATCCAATGGTTGCAACATTCCTTCTAGTCTTTGGTGCTCTATTTTAACCTTCTGATAGGTTAAACACCAAATTAAAAAATCCATAACATATCTCTTCATAGCAGCCCACTACCTATATCGCCTCATATCTTGATATATTTTTGTAGCTCCTGGAGGGATTGCATACTTACTACAATGAGCTTCACTCAATATCTCTTTCCTCAGGTCCATATTATCGAGCACACAAATCTTGTCCTGATGGATAACAAAACCATCATCATTGAAGCTGAAATTAACAACTTGATTTGCTTTAATTTCTTCTCTCATCCTCAGAAGACTCTTATCTTCTAGTTGTGCCATTCTCAATTCTCTCCAAAAATCATTGCTAACCTCTATAGAATAGGCACCAACTAATGCCTTTTGTGGCACATCCTACTGTGACTCAATAAACAATTCCTTCAATCTATGTTTCTTAACCATAAGACTTGCCTTATGTAACGTCTTATGGCTCAATACATTAGCAACCACGTTCACTTTGCCCAGATGATATATCAATTCAAGTTATAATCTTTAAGAAGCTTCATCTATCTCCTCTACCTCATATTCAAATCCTTCTGATTCACTAGGTATTTTAAACTTGTATGGTCACTAAACATAGTGAATACTACACCATACAGGTAATGGCACCAAATCTGTAGAACAAACACCATTGCTGTGAGCTCTAAGTCATGTGCAGGATAGTTTTCTTCATGCAGTCTCAATTGTCATGAAGCATATTCTACACTCGACTGTATTGCATTAAGACATATCCAAGACCTTAAAAGATGCATCTGTGTATACCTCATAAGGTGGCCTCAGATTTAAGATAATCAACACTAGTACTGTGGTTAACTTCTCTTTCAACTACTGAAATACCACTTTACATTGATCATCCCATATATAATGCAGATCTTTCCTTGCTAACATAGTCAAAGAAGATGCTATCTGGGAAGATCCTTGGATAAATAGTCGATAATACTCAACTAATCCTAAAAAACTATGTATCTCTGTGACTAAATTAGGACGCTCCCACTTCAATATTGCATCAATTGTGGATCCACAGAAATTCCATCTGCAGACACCACGCGTCCTAAAAATTAGACTTCTCTTAACCAAAACTCACACTTATTAAGCTTGGTATACAACTTCTTATCTTTCAAAATTTGGATCATCGTCCTCAAATGCTTCGCATGTTGCTCTTCATTCTCAAAATAAATTAGGATGTCTTCTATAAAAGACCATTACAAACTGATCTAAGTATGGTTTGAATATGCGGTTCATATAGTCCATGAATATTGCAGGCACATTGGTCAAACTAAATGGCATAACCAAAAACTCATAATGGCCATACCAAGTTTTGAAAGCTGTCTTGGGTTCATCTGCTACATTGACTATCAATTAATGGTACCTTGACCTTAAATCTATCTTAAAAAAGACTTAGGTGCCAGTCAATTGATCTAAAAGATCATCTATCCTTGGCAAAGGATACTTGTTCTTCACCATTACCTTATTCAACTGTTGATAACCTATACAAACATGTAGACTACCATCCTTCTTCCTTACAAACAATATAGGCAATCCCTAAGGTGACATACTCAGTCTGATAAACCTTTTGTCTAGTAAATCTTCAATCTACTTCTTTAATTTAGCTAATTCTGATGGCGACATTCTATACAAGGCTTTTGATATTGGTTCAGTTTTAGGAAACAAATCAATTGAGAACTCAACTTCTCTTTCAAGAGGCAATCCATTCATTTCATCTAAAAATACCTCTGAGAACTTACTTGCTACATCAATCTTCTCAATTCCACCATCATACATAGTATTAAAGGCAAAGAACACCATATACACCTCACAACCCTGTCGAATCAACCTCTCGGCACTTACTACAGGCAAAAACTTAGGTTTCTCAGACAAATCCATTATTTTAGACAACACTGGCAATGAAACCACCTTTCTGGTACAATCAAAGTGTAGCATTATTTGTTGCTAGCCAATCCATGCCAATGATCACATCTATTTCTTTTATAGGAATACCAATTAGATCGACCTTGGAAACTCTATTCTCAAATTGAATCTCTACACCTTGACAAGCTCTACTAGTAATATTTGATGATCTAAAAGGCGTCATCACTCTAACGAGCATAGGCAATTCTTGCAAAGATAAACTTAGCCTATCCACAAAATCCTTAGACACAAAAGAATACATGGCACCAAAATTAAATAACGCCTTTACTTGGTGACCACAAATAGAAATTTTACCTCTAATTTGGTTCAGAGATGCTTTGGCTTTTCCTACGTGACTGCAAACACTCAGCCAGGAATAGTAGAATGTTGCTTAGTCTCTTTAACTCTGCCTTTTAGGCACTACCTTGCTATATGTCCCGACTTGCCATACTTAAAGCAAGCCCAACATCTTCTTAAATGAGATCGGCTACAAATGTTACACTGAGGTGTCTTTCTAGTAGTCAAAGTTAAAGCTAGAACATTCGATGCTTGCCTCGAAGACTGTAGTAGTCCAACTCTCACACCCCCTCTTCTCTGTATTAATCCCCTCTACACAAATTAAGACTGAAATCTTTTAATGAAACCTCTCTTTCTCAAGGAACTATAATTACCGATATTAAATCCAAGCCTCTTCAAAATTCTACCTATAACTTATTCACAATTCAATTTTAGCCCTAAATTACTCATTTCATCATAATTTTCACATATAGGCTAAGATTCACAAAAATTCACAACATTTTCAACATATTCATACCTAAACCTTAGCTCTGAATTCATTTTACTACATATATACATAATTGGGCTAATATTTCACAAAATCACTACTCAAAACATGCATGCAACCCTATGGCAACTTATTTACACAAGATTTTAGTTCATTACATAATCTTAGAGACTTTAATGATAACAGCACCGTTATGCTGATCCTATTTCTCTTCCCTTGCCCTGATCATTGCTTAGTCCTATAAACATGTAACTATAGGGGTAGGATAAAAATCTCAATAATAGAATAACTCACTCCTATTAACTATTACATGCAATTATATGAAAGTAAAACATAATATATCATTTAACATAATATATTACAATTTCATCTCAATTCACAACCACATGTATCAATTTACTTTTTTTACCACTATAATCAACACTTTTCACTTTTTTCTACATATACAACATATAGCATGATCACTACTAATTGAACCTCTAAATCACCCCGACACGAAACTATAGACTTACCTCAGACTAATGTACACTCTTATTGGCCCTGAGCTCACCTTTAGTAGTAGAATCACCTGGCCAAAGGTGTTCTATCTCACTTTTTGACTATGGTTTCCCCCAATACACATAATGGGGTGTCGTTGACTCTAACACCACATCACATAGACATTAAGGAGACCTAAATCTCCTACACCGCACCTCAATAGACACTAAGAAGATCTTTTCCAACACAATACCTATAAAGGCACTAAGGAGGTATAATTTTCCAACACTGCACCCCGTTTGGCACTAAGGAGTATAACCTTCCCTATATCTACGCAATATATAAGAAGATTGTGGTGTTACCATTAACTCACATCAATCATAATAATCAAATTTCATTTTAAAAGCTTTGGCCAAAGACTTATTTTACAAAATCATTCAATTCACACTACAATTAGAGAAATATATAGTGAAAGAAAATCATACACTCCTCTAATACTTAGTAGCCATAACGCACTAGCATTCCTATTCCAATGACATGCATTTCATCACAAAATAAAATTGAGAATTAGTATGTGCACCATGGTGTGCAGTCTGTGTGACGTGGCATGTGGCATAGAGCTACACACTCACCCTTTTTATGTCGTGCGCCGCAGCATATGTCACCATGTGCTGCGGCATGCTTGTTCGATTTTTTATTGTCATTTTGACAGCAAAAATGATGAACTTTCAATATAGCCATTTTCATATATGATATTCGATTGGAGTGATTCAAGCACCACACATAGCTTAACTTATAAGCTAACTAATGAAATAGATTTGGACATGATCTAATGGTCCAATAAAAATTTGGACACTCGGGTGCAAAAAGTCACTTTTCTGGAAAATTTACGCACTCAAGCACTCAAATCAATCCTTTACACTCATTACACCACACTAGGCCTTGAATCAAGTCCAAAAGGATCTAATACACCTAATTAACAATAATATGTCTTAATCATACTCGTATATCAAAATTTGGCCCTTTTGCGGCCAATTTCCACTATTCACTAACTTTACACACTTTGCCATTTCTTAGCATAACTTAACCCACTTGGCTATTTCTCAGTACATTCAAACATATTCATAATCATAATATAATCTTAGCCCCTAATTTACTCATTTCATCATAATTTGTCTCTTGGCTTAAGATTCACCAACACACATTCATTTTAACATAATATACTCAAATCATAGCCCTTTTTATCTCAACCAACACACACACATATAATTAGACTTGATTTCACAAATCTCTATTCAAAACATGCATGCAACCCAATGGAAACTTATTTACACAAATACATACAGTCCCAGTTCAGTTCATTACACAAAAGAAGAGTGCACAACTTCACAATTCAAGTCGGACCAAACTCTCTTCCCTTGCCCTAATCACTTCCTGGTCCTATAAACATGTAACCATGAGGGTGAGATAAAAATCTCAGTGATAGAATAACTCACTCCTATTGGCTATCATATGCAACAATATAAAAGTAAACATAGTATATCATTAAAACTTCATAAAATAGCATTTATATCACATATCTCATTTCATTTCTCAACTTTTCATCAATCACATAGGATTCCATGTTATCTCAACATATCTCATCATATCATATAACATGCTAACATGATCTCTACCAACCAAATCTCTAAATTACCCTAACACGAAACTATAGGCTTATCTTAGACCAATATACAATCTTATTGGCCTTGAGCTCACCTGCAATAATAGAATTATCGACCAAAAATGTTCTAACGCACAATACGGACTATAATTTTTCCCACAATACACATAATAGGGCATTGTTGACCCTAATACTGTATTGCAAAGATACTAAGGAGTCTCTCATCTTCAATACCATACCTTAATAGGCACTAAAGAGATCTTTTCCAACACTACACCTTACAAGGTACTAAGGAGATTTGTTTCCAATACTGCTCCCAAACGAGTACTAAGGAAACCTTATCATATGGTCTTTATCATCTCCTACACTCGGGTGAACTCCCACCCCTATGATCATGCTTTGCCAAACCATTTAAAGTTCCATTTACCATTTCACATACTTTCTTACACATAACACATGCATATAATACTTTAGATTTGAAATCACAAATTTCAATGCCTTATTTCAACCAACAATCACTCAATGTTATAAAACATGTTCAATTTAAAACTATTTCATGCACTATATAGCATACTAACATACAGTTATAATAAACAATCAAACAAAGAAAGTTATTCAATTACCTCAACCCTTTTGTCACTATAAAGGTTACGTGTGGATTTCAATTATCACACAAGCTTATCTCAAGCTTCCTTCCTCTACTCACATGTCCAATATGCCAATTTGAAAATGTTTTAGTCATTTGATCCATTTTGACCAAAAACTCATTTTTACTACTTTAAACCAGTTACAAAGCTCTAATTTAACTTCCATGATATTTTTATTATTATTAGACAAGAAAAAAACCCCTCAAATTCTATTGATTCAATTTTCTTATAACTCATTTTTAGAGAAATTTGTGTAAAATGGAAGGTAAGAGTTATACATAGCTTACCTAATAAGTTATCAATCCAAATCACCTTCCACCACTCTAAAACAACTTGACTTAGCTTCTCAGCCCTTCTCTTCTCCTCTCTCATGTGTTTCTCAAATTTTCACTTTTGAAAATCACCCAATGTCATGACTTAAGAAGTAATTTTCTAGTCCATGCACCACGGTATATGCAGTACAAGCCGTATCATGTAGCACAGTGAGATTTATTCTCACCACATATACTTGCTTTAACCTGAAATGTACTCCTCTTACCCATATCTGCTTACACAATACATCAACAAGTCAAATTATCAAGGAAGCATCTGGATCTCTAATCGCACACTAATCACCATCTTTCCTTGATTAATCACTAAACTTGTGATTAAGAAATTTAGGATGTTTTAAAGAGAATATGCCATAAGGTCTTATCACCACATCTCTACTTGGGTGAACTCCTACCCATTTAGTTATGCTTTTCGAAACCACTTATAGGTTCCATATTAATACATGTATCCTCAACACGTAGCATACATTTATGTAAAGTATGAAATCACATATTCCTACTTATATATTTGATCGAAAGCCATTTTCATGCATCATTCACACAATGCTATAAAACATGCTTTGTTTAAAACAATTTCATGCATTACATAGCATATTCACACACAGTTATAACAAATAGTCAAACAAAGAAAGTTATTTGTTTACCTGAACTCTTTTGTTACTAGAAAGGTTACTTGTGGATTTCAACCACCATTATAGCTTATCACAAGCTTCCTTTCTCAACTCACATGCTATGTCAATCTAAACATATTCAGCACAATTTAGTCATTTGGTCCAATTTGAGCAAAAACATATATTTACTACTTGTGGCTATATTTAACCCTTTATTCTTTTACATTTACCCATTCAAAGTCCATTACTACTTGATTACCACTTTACATACCTCAATCAGTTTAACTTCATTCAAACATGATTACTTACCCTTTTCTCTCTTTAACTTAGGGCCAAATTAAGCCTACGGGTTCAAAGCTCTATCGTTAAGCTCTAAATCAGTTGCAAAGGTCTAATGTAATTCCTAAGAACCTTTTTATTACTATTTGGCAAGAATCAAACCAATAAAATTTCTCCGATTTAATTTTTCTATAACTCATATTGAGAGAAATTTGTATAGAATGGAACATAAGAGTTATGCATAGCTTACTCACTGAGTTATTGATCAGAAGCACCTCCCACCACTTGCTCTAGTAGAGGCTAATTTTCTCTCCCCTCCTTTCATGTGTTTTTAGATTCTCCCTTCTAAAATTCACTTGAAATTCATGACTTAAGGGGTCATTTTCTAGTCCATGCATTGCAACGCATGCAGCACAAGCCACGACGTGTGGCACAGTAAGAATACTTCTCACCACGCGCACTTACTTCGACCTAAAATGCAATCCTTCAACCCATATCTATTCATTTAACATCCCAATGAGTCAAATCATGACATAGTCATCCAAATCTCTAATCCCATACTAATTACCACTTTACCGTCAATTAACAGCTAACCACAGGATTAAAAAATTTAGGATGTTGTACCATCAATAAAATTTAAATTAATTAACTCCCTTTCTTTGTCCGGAACAAGATCACATGAAATGATCTCTATAGAAGAATCAAGAATAAGCTCTTTATTAGTGTGAGGTATGTTTTGAAAATCTAAAGCTAGAACTTGTTGATTTCCTTCTTGAATAGCAATCATGGCCTCTTTACTTTCAATAATAAATCCTTCAAATTCATGATGGTTCTCAGCCATATCAATTTATAGACCTACAAAATCAACCAAAGAACCTTCCTCAAGCATGTTTTCGTTTAAGAAAAATAAATTCAATTGAGAGGAAAAAGTTCCTTGACAAGCCATGCATAAATTATCAACATCACAAGTACAAGAGAGCAAGGAAGACAAAACTACCACTAAAGGCATCATGAAAAGCAATGGAAGGATTTTGCAAATCAACCTCCTTGACTTCTTGAGTTATCTTCATTTCTTTGTTCAAGTCATCACCACTTGCCATAGCTTCTTCTAAAATGCTAGGAGAATGCATAGCTTTAGGGGTATCAAGAGCATAATTTTCCTCCAATAACTTGGAAAGCTTATGGTTATCAAGTTTAAGTGGACAAAATTCTTTAGGATTAGCCCCTTTAGTGTGTGTACCTACATCACAAGAAACAATACTCTTCTCGTGCAAATGAAGTTTAAGCATAGTAGACATTTTCTCATAAGAAGAGGTAATATTCAAGTATGTACCAACATCTAAGCAATTTTGGCACACATAATTATCAATGCAAAAGCAAGGGACATAAGTAGTAGCAAATGTAGACTCATGAGTAGGGAATAAGTTAGTAGCAAGTGTAGACTCAACCATAGTTATAGTTTGCTAATGAAATTGAAACAAGATGAGCAATAAGTTGAGTATAGCCAAATGTAGTCTTCAATGCTCCTCGTCTATTAACTCCTCCCTAAGATTCCATATGGAATTTAGCTAGAAAGCATCAAGAACACCTTGCTCCTCTAAGAACTAGACATAGTTAAGTAGAGCTCCAAGGAAATAGTAGAATCAAGCTTTAAATCTCCTTGCAAGTGTTAAAGATAGGTTCAGCTATGTGAGAGGAATGGAATGGTGGTGGTTTTATAGAGGTTTGATGGATGGAAGTGGAGATAGAGTGACTGGAAAAATAGGGTTTCTAATGAGAAAGAGGAGAAAATGAAGAACAAGATGAACTAGAGAGAGAAAATGAAAGAGATAAATGAGTGTATGGTAAAATGAGCATTTGAATCTATATTTTAATGAAAATGGACGTGCAACATGGTTTTTTTAGCTGATCCTATTATTAGAAAGAAATTAAAAGGGCTAAAGAGCTTCACACTATATGAGCAAGTGTGTGGTAAAATGTGTAACCCTCCCTTAATCACTACCAATCAAGCCAAACAGTAATCAAATATTTTGTTTGAAAAGCTTAGGCCTAAGACTTTATAAAATCATCAAAATCTTAACATATTAAAGCTATACACAGCGGAAACAAATCATATGCATTTATATCAATAATTGCATGCCTTTAAAATAAGGAAATAAGATCAAAATATGGGGCATGCGCTGTAACATGCACCACATGCGCTATGGCAGATGGCATAGAGCTATATGCTTTAACCTTATCTGTACCATATGCCATAGCACAGAAGCCTATTTCTATTGTTGTCATTTCACAGTCGTAGGGCAAACTTCTAGCATGCGCCGTTTCCACATATGATGTTCAATTGGAATGATTCAAGGGCCCACATGAAGCTTATTTCATAAACTAACTAATGAGATAAGTTCTAACACGATCTAATGGTCTGATCAAAATTTGATCCTCTAAGTACAAAAAATCATCTTTTATAAAAAAAATTTAGCACATCCAAGTACACAAATCGCTCACATTGTCTCATTAGACCATTATAGGCCTTGAACCAAGTCCAATAGGATCTAATACACCTAACTGACCACATTTTATATCATATGCACACATATATCACATTTTAGCCGTTCAACAACCTTTTTCAACATTTCAGAACTTAAACATGCATGTAATCCCTATGGCAACTTATATACACAATATTTATAATTAATCTTAGTTCATTACATAAATTTAGAGATTTTACAGCCACAACACCACTATACCGATCTTGACTCTTTTCCCTTATCTTGATTACTACTCTGTCCTATAAAAATGCAACCATAGGTGAGATAATAATCTCAGTAATAGAATAACTCTCTACTATCGACTATCACATCAACCATAAGCAAGTATAGCATAATATACAATTGAACATAACATATAACAGGTGTTGCACTTTAAATCTCACCAATATATATATTTCACCACTTTTAAAACTAAATTCACCATAATTCACCACTTTTCACTGTTTTTGGCGTGATCACTATCGACCAAACCTCCAAATTACCTTGACTTGATATCATAGGCTCGCCTTAGACTAATACATACTCTTATTGGCTTTGAGCTCAACTTCAGTGGTAGAATTAATTGGCTAAAGGTGTTTTATCTCACTTCCAGACTATGGTTTTCCCTAATACACATAATGGGATGTTGTTGACTCCAACTCCACATTGTGTCAATACTAAAGAGTCTAAATCTCTAACACTGCACCTCAATAGGCACTAAAGAAATAATCTCCAACATCACACCTCAAAAGGAAGGTGCTATTCTCTAATATCGCACCTATAACCTCCTCTTATATTCAGTCAATATAAGAGAAGATTACAGTATTACCACTTCCTCACATCAACTATAATACCAAAATTTAATTTTTAAAAGCTTCGATCGAAGACTTATTTTTTAAAATCAATCAATCCACTACAATCAGAGAAAAACACAATGAAATTAAATCATAAACTCCTCAAATACATAGTGGACATAACCCACCAGCATTCCTATCCCAATTGCATGCATTTCAATATAACATAAAAACTAAAAATTGGTTCGTGCACCGTGGCGTGGAATCTGTGCACCGCGGCATGTGGCAGAGAGCCACACACTTACCCTTTTTATGCTGTGTATCTTAACATGTGTCACCATGTGCCAAGGCGCGCCTGTCCGATTTTCTATTATCATTTTGACAACAAAATTGACAAACTTTAGGAGCGTGCCATTTTCACATATGATATCCGACCAGAGTGATTCAAGCACCCACACAAAGCTTAGCTCTATACTAACTAATGAGATTGGCTTGGACATGATCTAATGGTCCGATTAAAATTTGGACACCCAGGAGTAAAAAGTCACTTTTTTAAAAAAAATTTGAGCACCCAAGTACTCAAATTGATCCTTTTCTCTTATTAGACCACACTAGGTCTTCAACTAAGGCCAAAAGGATCTAATACACCTGATTGACCTCAATTAATCACAATTAGACTCATATATCAAAATTTGACCCTTCTACGGCTAATTTTCACAATTCACTAACTTCACATACTTTGCCATTTCTTGGAATAACTTAGCCCACTTGGCTACTTCTCAACCCCAAACATATAATCATATTCACAATACAATCTTAGCCCCCAAATTACTCATTTCATCATAATTTATCCTCTAGCTTAAGATTCACCAACATAATATAATCAAATTATAGCCCCTTTTGTTTCAAACAACATATATACACATGACCTAGCCTGATTTCATAAAATCTCAATTCAATACATGCATGTAACCCTATGAAAACTCATATATACTTATATATACAATCTCAATCAGTTTATTACACAAACTCAGAGTGCATGGCTTCATAACTCAAGCCAGACCAGATTCTCTCCCCTTACCTTGATTACTTCTCGATCCTATAAACATGTAACCATGGGGGTGAGATAAAAGTCTCAGTAACAGAATAACTCACTCCAATTGACTATCACATGAAACAATATGAAAGTAAATATGGTATATCATTAAATCTCATAAAATAGCAATTATATCATATATCTCATTTCATTCTCAACTTTTCATCCTTTATAAAGAATTTCATGTTATCTCAATATATTTCATCATATCACATAACATGTTAGCATAATCTCTACCAATGAAGCTCCAAATCACCCTAACACAAAATCATAGGCTCACCTTAGACTAATGTACACTCTCATTAGTCTTGAGCTCACCTACAGTAGTAGAATCATCTAGCCAAAAATGTTCTAACACACAATACAGACTATAGTTTCCCTTAATACACACAATGAGGCATCATTGATTCTAACCCATATCATAAAGACTCTAAGGAGTCTTTCATCTCTAACATTATACCTCAACAGGCACTAAGGAGATCTTCTCTAACACTACACCTTTCAAGACACTAAGGAGAATTGTTTCCAATACCACACCCTAACGGGTTCTAAGGAAACTTTGTCGTATGGTCTTTAATATCTCCTATACTCGAGTACACTCCTACCCCTATGATTATGCTTTCCCGAACCATTTAAGGTTCCATTTACCATTTCACACTTTCTTACACATAATATATACAATAATACTTTACATTACAAAACACACATTTCAATGCTTTTTATAAGAGGACAAAATTTGCTTGCTTTAAATTCTATTATGTCAAATCCTATTAGTAAAGCTTCATATGCCTCAAGATTTTAAAAATAAAGTTTAAAAACCCACCCCAAAGCCCTATCTAACAAGGGGCTCAAAATGCTAAGGTGGGTGCACCGAATGCAAATCAATGGCAAGGCCAAGTTGCTTCTAATGGCAATGGCAATGGTAATGGTAATGGTAATGGTAATGGTAATGGTAATGGGTAGCCTTACAATAATAGGGTGAATGGCCATTAAGGGATTCAAATTAATAGAGAAGGAGAGGGACATTATAACCCCCTTAATAAAATCTCAATTAGGTAATTGATTACACCAAATTAGCATGATAATCCATATGGTGTGTATGTTCCCCAAACTAATGTGGGGTTTCAAAATTAAGCACTCTCTTATGCAAGAATTGCTAAAATATAATGGATTGCCTAGTAAAGGACATTCATAGATTCTTGCATTCCTTATATCTAGTTTGTATCACAATGAAATAAGTAGGGATACATGTAGATGAAGTCCAAGCTCGATGCTTTATTTCTTGTCTTGAGGGTAAAGCCAAAGATTGGTACATGAATTATCCTCCTCACATTAAGATGCATATATGGGACCAATTTAGGACACTAGTTCTTGAGAAGCTTCTTACTTCTTCCAAATTATCTAGTATGAGAAAAGAGATAATTATCACTACATAGGGATTTAATGAATCTTTTTATGAGTACTATAGTAGATTCAAGGATTGCTAGCAAAGTTCATTATCACCAAGTACCTAGCAAGTATCTTGTGTAATATTTTTATTATGGTTTAGTAGATAGAGATAAGATCATGATAAATGTTGCTTTGAATGGTGCTTTGGTTAAGTTGTCACGTAATAAAGCTTGGGATTTGATAGAGAAAATTTCTCAAAGTGGTGCCCAATTTGAGACAAGGAAGTCTAGGGTAGCTTTAGTTCCTACTAACCCTCTCATTGTTTGCCCTTCTCAAGTTGATAAGACAGCCTATAAGGTTGGCAAAATGTTTATCTTACATTCAATACTAATGTAGCTAATATGTCAAATGTGAATATGCCTCCTAATACTTTTAATGCCCTTATACCCTTGTCTTGCAACATTTTCGATTCTTCCATACATGTAAAGGCATGTTTCCCTACGCAAGACAATTATGCTTTTGATATGAATGCTCTTTATGGGGGAAACCAAGGCAATCGAGGAGGATGATATGGCAATACTTACAATGCAAAGTAAAAGACCCATCCCAATCTTTCTTTTGGGAATCCACATAGAGCCTTACAAGAAACAAATCAAGGAGAAGGGTACAGCATTAACTACGGCCAAAATACTCATTATGGTCAAGGTAGTAATTCCTCGTACTATCAAGGCAAAAGTAGTAGTTCTAATACTCTAAACTTAAATAGGCAACTTGTACCAATTGATGGTCCATCATCTTCTTCTTATCAATTGAATACTAATTCTAAATTGGATATTATTATTAATGAGATAAAGAATGATAAGAAAAATTTAAATTAGAAATTCCAACAAACACAAGCACAATTTGCACAACAACAAGACTTTAATACTGCTACCTCTAGTAGGCTTAATAAGATAGATAAAGTGCTTGACACTCTTTATAAGCATGCTAGTTCTTCTACTAACCAAGTTGCATCTTCTAATGCCCAATCCCCTTCACTCTTTAGTAATACCGTGGTTAATCCCAAAGCCCCCAGAAATGCAATTAAACTTAGGAGTGGTAAAAAGGTTGGCAATGATGGTGGTGATGTTGTTGATGATGGAAAATTTGAAGGAAAATGATAAAAATGTGATAATTGATTATCCTTGTAGTAGTAATGTAGGTAATGATGGCTATGATGATAGTGATGATGATATGGAGCAAGTATATGAGGAACCAAAGCTCAAACATGACCAAGATAAGCTAGTGGAAGGTGCTGAAAAAAAATTTTAGTACTACTCTCCATGCCAAAAACCATATAGCCAATGCTCAAAAAGGGGAAGAAAAGGCTCAAGAGGAGATACAAAGTAAGGAGATAGTGAGAGAGCTTTCATTTCCTTAAGCCAAAGTTCTTCGGCCTCTAAATTCCAAGAATGTTTATAATAAGGAGGTAATAGAATTATTTGCTAAAATTCAAGTAAATGTGCCTTTATTGAATGTTTTGAAGAATTTCTCTAAATATGCTAAGTTCCTTAAATATTGTTGCACTAATAAGAGGAAGTTCATTCCTCATGCTAGAGTATAATTACCTTATTTTATTAGTGTAATCATGAAGTCATAATTACCTATTAAGTATGAAGACCCCTAATCTTTTATTGTTCCTTGCATGATTGGTAACTTGAAACTTTCACATGCTCTTATTAATTTGGGTGTTGCAATAAATGTCATGCCATATTCCATATATACATCTCCTAAACTTGATTGCATGCATCCAAATAACATGATTTGCTAACTTATGGATATAAGTATGAGGAAGCCACATGGAATTGTGGAAGATTTGATTATAAAAGTTAAGAATTTATTGTTTCCTGTGGACTTTTATATATTGAATATGAATGATAAGGGTTGAGGGGAAGATATTTTAATCTTGGGTAGACCATTCATACACATTGCTAAGACTATCATTGACATGGAAAATGGTTTCCTTATTTTAAAATATGGTCATGAATATGTGAAGTTTAATATTTATGATGCCATGAAACATCCATATGAGGATTATTCATTTCTTAGTGTGAATGCTATTGAATTTGTGATAGATGAGCTTGCTGATAAATATGCTCTTACCTTGACTAGTTTTTCTATTACACCATCTTTTGCATCATTTGCTTCTTCTTCTTGTATGGATAATGTATTTTGTGATATTTGCAAAGAGATTGATAATTACTTGCTAGATGATAAATCCCTTTTGGATCCCTCTCTTATTGATGACCTTGATTTGTCTACTTGATGATTATGCTTGATTAAGAAAAGTGCGTATCTTCTTGTTTTGTAGGTGGTAAGGGCAAGCTTACATCTTCTTCACTTGATGTTCTAAGGATTCCTAAGTCCAAGGAGCGTAGCTTTTCAAAAAAATGATTAAAGGCCTTGCAAACTACTCAACAAAATAAGGATTTTTGCCAAAGGAAGGAGATGGTTGAAAGGTGCCTTTTGAGCCAAGCAAAGAGAAGTTTATGCATCATTGAGGAAATTTCAACTAGTTTAAGCAGTATTGACCTTAGCCAAGAGGGAAAAAGTAAAGAAAAGAAAGCCAAAGTAAAAAGGTATGAGGACTTAGAGCTTAAAGAGCTCATTCCCTCTACTATTGAGCCACCTACTCTTGATTTAAAGCTTTTGCCATGTAATTTAAAATATGTTTTTCTTCTTAAGGGTGAGAAATTACTTGTAATTATTTCTAACTGTCTTATTGCTGATGAAGAAACTACTTTGTTGTCTATGCTTAGAAAGAACATTAAGGCTATCAGGTGGATGTTAAGAGATATACTTAGGATGGATCCATTAGTGTGCACTCATAGGATCTTGCTTGAGGAAGGTGCCAAACCTATTAAGCAACCCTAAAGGAGGTTAAATTCTGTAATCCTAGATGTGGTTAAAAAGAAAGTAATTAAGCTTTTGAGTGCAAGAATCATATATACCATTAGTGATAGTGAATAGGTCTCTCCTACTCAAGTTATGGCAAAGAAAGGGGGTGTGATTGTTTTAAAAAATGAGTAGTGAGTTAGTACTAACTAGGGTGCAAAACTCCTAAAGGATGTGTATTGATTATCGGAAGTTAAATGATACTACTAGGAAAGACCACTTCCCCCTTCCTTTCATATTAATTAGATACTTGAGAGATTTACTTGCAAGTCTTACTACTACATTTTAGATGGGTCTGGTGGGTACTTCTAGATTCTTATAAATCCTATAGACTAGAAAAGACCACTTTCACTTGCCTCTTTGGTATCTTTGCTTATAAGAGAATGCCTTTGGGCTTATGTAATGCACCTGGCACATTTCAAAGATACATGATGAATATGTTTTCTAATTTTATTCAAAAATGATGGAGACGTTCATGAATGATTTTACTATTTATGGTGACTCATTTGCTTCTTGCTTGACTGATTTTCATGATATTTTACAAAGGTTTACAAAAAAGAGACTGGTTTTAAATTTTGAAAGGTATCACTTTATGATTAATTAAGGGATTGTTTTAGGGCATCTTGCCTCCTCTAAAGGCATTGAGGTGGATAATTCTCTTCCTTTCTTTACTTGCTTGAAAGAGTTGAGATCCCTTTTAGGTAGTGTTAGTTTTTACAAGAGGCTTATTAAGGGTTTTAGTCAAAGTGCCTTACCTATGACTAGATTGCTTTAAAAAGATACACCATTTGTGTTTGATGATAATTGCAAAAAGGCTTTTGACACTTTCAAAAAATTTCTTTACACAGCTCCCATTTTAAAATCCCTAAATTAGTCTCTTGTTTTTGAATTATCTTATGATGCTTCCTTCTCACTATGCCATTAATGCTATGCTTAGTCAAAAAGATGGTAAACTTTCACATAGGATTGCATATGCATCTAAGACACTTGATGTTAATTACACTACCACAAAAAAAGAGTTGTTTGTTATTATTTTTGTATTGAATAAATTTCAATCTTACTTGATTTGTTCCAAGCTGGTTGTGTATAGTGATCATGCAATTTTGAGATACTTAATGAAGAAGGCCGAGTTTAAGACTAGACTTATTAGATGAGTGATCCTGATGCAAGAGTTCAACATATAGATTAAGGATAGGAGTGGTTTTACAAACCATGTGGCTAACCTTTATTTAGATTGCCTCATCTTCAGGAAGCTATGGTAAACTCTAACCCTTACTCTCTTGTGTATTACTCTTTCCCCGATAAAACCTTATACGCTATTTCCACTCATACACCATGGTATACTCATGGTGTAAAGTTTATTGAATGTGGTGTACTACCACTTGATTGGTCTCAATTTAAAGTTGAAAAACTAAAAAGGGAGGCAAAATATTACTTGTAAAACCTCCCTTATTGTTTCAAATTTATAATGATGTCATGTTTAGGAAATGTGTGGATGAAATTGATTTTGATTCTAGTCTTGACATTTTCCATTCACATGGTTATGGTGGACACTTTAATTCTAATAAGATTTCTAGAAAAGTTTTGGACTATGGATTGTATTGGTCTGCTTTGTTTAAATATTTACATGAGTTTTGTAAAAGATGTTTGAAATGCTAAAAGTTTTCCTATTAAGGTAAGAGGCATGAGATGTCTCAAAACCCAGTTATGTTTTGTAAGATATTTGATGTGTGGGGCATTGATTTCATGGGACAATTTCCCTCTTCCTTTGGTTATAACTATATATTACTTTGTGTGGATTATGTGTCCAAATGGATTGAGGTCGTGCCTACTAGGGTTTGTGATGCTAAGTTTGTCATTAAGTTTCTCACATTTCATATTTTTTGTAGGTATGGGGTTCCAAGGTCATTAATTAGTGACTAAGGTTCCCACTTTTATAACAAGCTTATGTGCAAGCTATTGGCTAAGTATGGGGTGAAATATAAAGTGTCTACATCTTAGCACCCCCAAACAAATGGGCAAGCTGAGGTGTCTAATAAAGAGATCAAGTCTATTTTGTCCAAGGTTGTCAAGACCAATAGAAAGGATTGGAGTATTCATTTGGATGATGCCTTGCAGGCTTATAGGACCGCCTACAAAATTCCTATTGGGATGTCTCCCTTTAGGTTAGTTTATGGAAAGGCGTGTCACTTTCTCATTGACGTAGAGCATAGAGCATATTGGGCTATAAAAAAAAGCTCAATTTTGATGAACAAGCCATGACTAAAGAAAAGTTGTTTCAACTTCAAGAGTTAGAGGAAATGAGGCTAGACTCTTATGAGAAGTTAAGGATTTATAAAGAGAAGAACAAGATCCTACTTGATAAGATGATAATGCAGAAGGAGTTCAAAGAAGGAGACTTGGTTCTATTATACCAAACAAGATACATACACAAGAAAGTCAAGCTCCTCTCTAAATGAGAAGGCCTATTTATGGTTACTAATGTCTATCCATATGGTGTCCTCCAGCTCTTACATAAGCCTTCATCTAAAACTTTTCAAGTAAATGGGAACCTATGCAAGCTTTACAAGAGGGGATCATGGGAAGATATAAAGGGACATAATTTCAAGCCTCTATGATTGGCTTTAAGGTCATATCTCTCCAACTCACACTCTCTATTTGCTTTGACTATCCACTTTGCATACATGTTGAGCACTTTCTAGTATATACTTGCTGACACTTGTACACACATGTGGATCACTTGATCATTGCTTGTGATTGTGCTTTGTGATATCCATTTTTAAGGTTTAAGTATGAGGGAGGTATCACCATTTCCATTAGGTTTAGAATTAGATTTATTTTCTTTATTTCTTTTTTGAAATAAAAGGGTTTTTGATTCTTGAATTGGGTGTTTGGTTTCAATCTAGTGTTGCCTTTTGGTCTTGAGTCTTATTTTGTTGAGTCTTGTTGAAACTTTCATTCATAGAAATTTTTTCTCTTGCATTTTCCATGCATTCTTTTGTGAAAACATTATCTAAGGATATGTATGTGCAGATATTGAGGACAATATATGATTTAAGTGTGGAGGGGAGATAAAAATATTTGATATTTTCTTTTTACTTTTAAAAAAATTAGAAAATTATAAAAATTTGTTTTGTTTTGGGTTATTTAAGAAACTTGTTTTGAATTTTTGGAACTTAAACTCTTGAAATGATATTGCCTTAATTGTTTTACCTTGTTAAACAAGCTTCCTTTTAGGTTGAGCGCAATTGATTAGAAAGGCAAAAACCCTAGTTGAAAGAACTCTAAATACTTTTGTGTGATTTGTCTTTAGCATTTATTTCCTCTAAAACTTGGTTTTCCTCTTAATCAAGGTTACATAATTGCATTTATTATAGGAAAAATGATAAAGGCATTCATTAAAAATAGCTAGAGACTTAAAAGGCCAACCCTAATGGATTGATCACCTTTTTGTTAACCCTTTAAGCCTTTTGTTTATTTTGTTCATTTCTTAAACAGTATCCTTATTTTATTATAGATTGCATATATTGTATTTCAAGTATGTTTCAACATTCTCATCTTTCTTTTCCCATTTTTCATTCTTCTATTATTCCATTTCATTCAAAAAACTAGTGCCTTATTCTCTTATTGCTTGATACTTTAGATGAATAGATTAAAAAAAAAAGAGAAAAGTGAAAAGTGAAAAAGAAAGGGAAAAAAGAGAAATTAAAAGAAGAAAAAAGTTAAGAAAATTGAAAAGTGAAAAAGAAAAGAAAAGTTTGAATAAAAGGATTAATCCTTAGGTTATAAGTCATAAATTTTGTTCTTTACTTTTCACATACATTCCACTTACATTTCCATACATTTTTCACCTTGTATCCACTTAGTGAAGTCTTAGAAGGATTTGAATATTGTTGCATATATGGCCAAGACTTAGTTCCTTGAGCCAAACCTTAACTTTCACATGAAAATCCAAGAGCATCGATTTCATAGCCGCATTACATCCCATTAAAGTCCATTTAATTCTTGAAAACATTTGCATATTAGTAGGGGAGAAGTAGAGAAATTACAAGCTTATGGTAAGACATTTGTAGTAAAGACTTTGAGTGAAATTGTTAAACCCTAAACACTTGAGTGCTTGAGCGCATATACTATCCTTGGGAGGCTTTCTGTATGAAATTGTATCTTTTTAATGGTTTTCTTATAGTTGATGAGGTATTCTAACTAGGACAATAACATCTCTTGTGTTTTTGTGAAAAATTTCCTTGAATTTTAACTGGATTACCCTTGACAAATTGTTTTGTTTTACTTTGTTCTAGTTTTGGGATTTTAGGAGAGTTTGTTTTTGGTTTTGACTTTTGCCCAAAGTGCAAAAGGTAAGCATAACCTTCCCCCATATCTGCCAGATACAGGAGAAGATTAACCAAATCGCCACATTAATTACAACAATTGAAATTAAAGATTTTATTTGAAAAGCTTAGGCCCAAGACTTGTTTGCGAAATTATCAAAATCATAATAACTCATAGCAATACACAGCAAAAATAAATCATATATACTCACCTCAATTATTGGATGCATTATAAACCATAAAATCAGGTTGGAAAATGGACTATGCATCGCAGCATGTAGTGCGTGTGTCGTGGCATATAGCACTATGCACCGTGGCGTGCTAGTTCTGAACTTTTGGTTATCATTTGACAGCAAAAATGACAAACTTCCAGCGTACACCATTTTTACATACGATGTTTGATCAGAGTAATTCAAGTACCCACACGAAGCTTATTTCATAATCTAGCTAATGAGATAAGTTTGGATATGATCTAATAGTCTAATTAAAATTTGAACACTCAAGTGCAAAAAGTCACTTTTTTAAAAAATTTCACGCACCTAAGCACTTAAATTGATTCCTTTTTCTTATTAGACCACACAAGGCCTTGAACCAAGTTCAAAAAGACCTATTATGCCTAACTAACCACAGTTTGTCACATATATACACATATATCAAAATTTGGCCGTTCAATAGCCTGTTTTCACTTTTTATAACTTTTCACAATTTGCCACAATTTGGCACACTTAGCCCACTTGGCCCTTTTTCTCATTACATATTCACATATCTTCATTCATATCATATTCACAATTTAATATTAGCTCCAAATTACTCATTTCATCATAATCTTCACACATAGGCTAAGATTCACTAAACTGACAGCATTTTCACCACATACATACTCAAATCTTAGCCTCTAATTCATTTTACCACATATATACACAATTGGGCTAACATTTCACAAAATCACTACTCAAACATGTATGCAGTCCCTATAGAAACTTAAGTATAGATAAATATACAAACTCTCAGTTCATTACACAATACTCTAAGTTCACACGGCTTCAACAACTCTAAGTAGATCTAAAGTCTTTTCCCTTACCCTGATTACTGCTTTGTCCAGTAAACATGTAACCACGGGGGTGGGATAAAAATATCAATAACAGAATAACTCACTTCTATTGACTATCACATGCAACTATATAAAAGTAAGGCATATATAAAAGTAAGGCATATATACCATTAAACAAAACATATATCACAAGTTTTACTTAAATCACACCAATGTTCACATTTCATTGCTTTACACTACTTTACTATCACAAGCATGATCTCTATCATCTGAACCTCTAAATCACCTCGACTTGAAACCATAGGCTTGCCTTAGACCAATATGCACTCTCATTGGCCTTAAGCTCACCTTTAATGGTAGAATCACCCAACTAAAGGTGTTCTATCTCACTTCGGACTATGGTTTCCCCCAATACACACAATTAGGTATTATTAACTCTAACACCGTATCACATAGATGCTAAGGAGTCCTAAATCTCCAACACTGCACCTTAATAAGTGCTAAGAAAATCTTCTCTAACACCACACCTCAAAAGGCAATAAGAAGGTATAATTCTCTAATAGCGCACCCCATCGGGCACTAAGGAGAATATGCTATATGGTCTTATCACCATATCTATAATCAGGTGAACTCTCACCCCTATGATTATGCTTTCCTCAAATCATTCATAGGTTCCCAATCACCACTGTACTAACATATATGCATATACACATTTTTACATCAATTTTCATAAATTTCATTAGTTATTTAATCAAAATCTCTTTTTATACAACAAACATTTAATGCAACAAAACATGCTCAATTTAAAACTATTTCATGTATTACATAGCTACTCACACATAGTTATAATAAATAGTCAAACACAGGAAGTTATTCAATTACCTTACCTTTCTGTCACTAGAAAGGTTACTCATGGATTTCAACCACCACTCAAGCTTATCACAAGCTTCCTTTCTCAACTCAAACACTCGATATGCCAATCTGAATACATTTGACACAATTTAGTCAATTAGTCCAATTTGACCAAAAATATAAAATTACTACTTATGGCTATATTTAGCCATATATTCTTTTCCATTTATCCAATCTAGGTCCATTACTATTCGATTACTATTTTACATCACATCAACTAATCCCATTTCACTTAAACATGATTTTTGCCCTAAAATCTCAATGGATTAGGGCCAAATTGAGCCTACAGGTTTAAAGCTCTATCGTTCAGCTCTAAACCAGTCACAAAGCACTAATTTAACTCCCGAGGACCTTTTTATTACTATTAGGCAAGAATCAAACCCCTTAAATTTCATCAATTTAATTTTTCTATAACTATTATTCAAAGAAATTTGGGTAGAATGGAAGGTAAGAGTTATAGGTAGCTTGCCCGCTAAGTTACTTATCAAAAACACCTTCCACTACTCCAAAATCTCTTGACCTAGCATACCTCAGCTTTCTCTCCTCTCCTTTTATGTGTTTTCAAATTTTTCTCTCTAAAATTCACCTAACATTCACGACTTATGGGGTCACTTTCTAGTTAATATGCCGTGACGTATGTAGCACAAGTTACAATGCATGGCATAGTAAGAATAATTCTCATCATGCACACTTGCTTCAACCCAAAACACAATCCTTCCACCTGTACTTTTTATACAAAATCCCTAAGACACAAATCATCAACTAACCGTCTAAATTTCTAATCCCACACTAATTACCACTTTTCCTTCGATTAACAGCTAATCATAGGATTGTGAAATTCATGATGTTACAATAAGTGTGGGGGAATTCATAAGTCACATTTATTACACATCTTTCCTTGTTATTATTGATGAAAATTTTTTATATTTGCTTAAATTGCATACTTATTGTATTGATTGTGAAAAATTACCTAACTGTAAGATCTTATGTATTAGGGGCATTTTGATCATAAAATTAGACTTTTGAGAAAATGTTTGATAAAATTTGTGAAGATGAATTTTTAGTGCAAAAGAAAAATGGTCCAATTATATTTCTCAAATTCATTTAAGATTAAGAGTAATTAATTTCATAAGTTAACTATTTTAGAAAGTCAAGATTTTAGGTTAACCTATTTTCTTACACTTGGGCTAAGTTATTTTTGTACATGTGTGGGTTTACATATTTTAGGGCTCTAAGTCACACCTACTTTCCTCTTTCATGATGTCATTATTAGTTGTTATTATTTAATTTGCATTGCGCCACACATTTGGGAATTAATTTTAATTGAAAATGCAATTATTATCCATACACTTTGAACTTTGATCTTATGTGTCACATTTATTTATGTAGGGATGTACCCTTAGATTTGACACATGGACCATTAGATAGGAATAGTATATGACTCAAGAGGCTAAACACTTTAGTTTTGGGGTGAAAGTACAAGCCTTGCAATTAACTTTATTTAATTCAAAACTTTCCAGCTCTTGGTAACTCTTCTTGTTCGGCCATTTACCCTAGAAAAATAAAATTACCCTAGCTCATTTTTTACCCATTCACTAAACACTTGATTTAGGCCTAAAAACCGTAGATGAAGATCCACCTAACCTAATTTCATTTACCATTCCACTCTCATTCATCCATAGACATGGTAGCCATTCCTCTCCATTCTTCTCTCCATTGTTCTTCTTATTCTTCATCTCCATCTCAACTTCTCCCCTTCATAGCTCATGATCCAACTATTAAAACACTAATGCAACTCCACCTTTTCTCTCATCTCACACCTCAAACCCTTGTGCTTTGTTTCTTGGTTTGGCTTCAAAATCTTCAAGGTGTTCAAGGATCATGGTTTGGCCACTATAGAAGAATTGCATTCAATTGGATTTCAAGATGACTAGAGACTAAATCTATAACGAGTGCTCGAAGGGAAGGATGCTAGATGAGTTTTGAAGTGTCTCAAGGAATGTGAAGGGTTATGCCATTCTCTAATCAGACCTAGGTAAATGTAATCTTATTCTTAAAATTAAGAGCATTGTCATATCTTGTTCTTATTGAAAACAATTGTATTTGACTTGATGATTTCTTATTTTTCTATTTAATTTTTCTTTATGTAGCTGCTAGAAATTTTATCTAATACATTGTAATTCATATAAATATATGTTTTATGTGTGTTGAATGTGTCTTACATTGTCTATACATAAATATATTTAGTTGGTGTTTGATAGAATGTCTTGTATGCAAAATTGTACACCAAACTTACCATAAGCCGAGCTACACTAAAGGGAAATTAAAGAAAATTTTAATCACTTTGCACCTAGCTAAGGAATTGATTAGGGTCTGGTACAAAATTATGTAATGGCTTAGTTAACTAAATTGGTTAGGAAGGCATACTTATATAAAATTATGTGAGGGTTTAATTCAGTCAAGAAAGTAGCGGTTAACCTAAGCTTGATTAAAAGGAATAGATAAGGAATCTAGTATCCCATAACTTGTAGGACTCCACTTTAGAAAGGTTTAAACACTCCCATTTCCATTTCACAAATTAATTAGGTTTTTAATTAAATATGTCCATTTAGTTTAATTAGTCAAAATAAATCAACTCTTGATTAGTTTAGTTCACTAGTTTAGCCTTAATTAACCTTAGTTAGCCTCCTTATTGAAGAATGACCTAGGTTGCCACTAGTACTATATAAGTGTTAACTTAGCTATTTTGGGGTGTAAGTGACCCATCACTCCAATAGTATTTTATAACGTTTGGAAATTTCGAATGGAAAGGGAAGATGAAATATAAGCAAAACAAAGGCTGATAGGGCTTTAGAAAAACTTTCTAAACTGGTTAAGATAAAAAAAAGCATGTCTAGAAAGTAATTTTTCTAATTTTAAAATTATTTTTGTATCAATTTCTAAACTGGTTGCACATGAAACTAGTCTAGAAAATAATTTTCAAAATTAACTTTGAGAAAATTTAAATCTTTCTAAGTTGGTTCTACATTTAACTTGTTTAGAAGGTACAAAAATTTCATTTTTTCCAAAAAAAAAGTCACATATTCCAAATTGGTTATCATGTCAATCGTTTTAGAAAATGTTATTTAGACTGGTTCTATTTTTACCTAGTCTAGAAAGCCTTAAAACATGCCATAGAATTATGATAATGCCACCACCTCTTCATTCTAAACCGCATATGCTATAACTGATTTATAAAGTGGGCTTTTGGATTACTATTTTTCCTTTAATGTTTGGATAAGATTTTAGAGAGGAGAAGAATGAGATGGTTTTGTGTGATTTAGTTGAGAATTGAGAGAGATATGAGTAGATGATTAGGTGAGAAAATAGAAGAACAAGTGAAAAAGTAAGAGAAAATATTTGAAGATGAGAAAATTAATGTGTTATCTGAATGAGAGGCTTAAGGCATGAATTGGGGTAAGGGAAAGGGAGAGATAAGTGATGGAAACTTGTAAAGTAGTTGTGGCCTTCAACCATCTAGTGACTTGGCCAAAACTACCTCCAAAATTAGAGGGAAATGATGACAATTCTAAAGCTAGACTTGATCCAATATAATGTACCATTCCAAGCCTAAATTGCACCCTCTCAAATCTATAGTTGTCATGCCATAATTTCCCTTTATAAGCCTTCTTTGATTGCTTTGAATTATGTCTTTAATTCTCTCACTTATTCACCTAAGTCACAATTTAATCAAATAATCATAATGTGACATTTATTTAATTGGACTAAGATAGAAATACTTAATTGAACCAAGATATTAAAATGACTAAGGGAATATGAATACAAATGTCTCACAAGACACAAGTGTAAACAAGCATAGACTTGAACCAAATCAAAGGATAAAATGAAAACCCCTTCGAGAAACAACATTAAAGTTTGTGTTTTCTTAATAACTCCCAACCTATGATGAATCAATAAAAATCAATTGGACCAATCATATTAGCTCATCAAAAGACATAATTCTCAAGATTAACTTCACATTGGTGAAAAAAATGCATTTTATGACCAAAATACCCCTAATGCATGCAAACTCAATACCTAGGTAGTTTTGCACTAAGAATGTGATATAAATGCATATAAATACTAATTGAGCTTGTAAAATGGTCTCTTAAAGCTAATAAATGTTTGTAAATAATGTGTCTTATCAATGGGTAAATGCAATACAATTATAGGGAGTATAAGAGAGGATATGTTTGTGGTGGATGTGTTGGGGATTTTATTGTTATTTTGGCTACATGGTAAGCCACAACCAAGAATTGCCTGATTGGAATTTCTTTTCAGGGCCCCTTTCCTCTAGTTTGAGACTGTGGGACATTGGGCACCTCTTATTTAAGGAGGAGAGTGTAGTCTTATAGGCAATGTATTTTTAGCCTGGAGTATTCTCAAAACTATCCTTTAACTAGTGGAAAAGGTGGATGGAAAGTATAAGGGAGGATCTAGGATGGCATCACTTAGTTGCGTAATTTTTTTTTATGATGCAATTTTCGTTTGTGAAAATCATATTCCTTAGTTTTAAAATTTATTTGTGAATGTTGTAAAAACTATTATGTATGTAAATATGTTGCAAAAATGAGATTTTTAATTGGTTTGCTAATATATTTAGAATTCTCATATGTTATTGGGACATTAAGTCTCACTTGTTACCTCTTATAATTTTTTCAAGTCATGGTTTAAATAGATCATAAGGGAAGACACCAAAGAATTGAGCTTGTGTGCTGAATAATCTTTTGGTTTAGCACATGTTTCATTTTGTTTAGTTAATTGCCATGATCTAGGATATTAAAAATGTTTATTTGAGATTTGGGAACTTAACATTTTAAATTCTTGATTTTTTTTTAGGTTATGGATTTATTCTTATAGAATTAGATTGAACTTTAAGTATACTATTTGAATTATCAGATTGCTTATAAAGTTGTTGGCTTCTTTTTATTGGAGGATTTTTGGCCAAATGCTCTAGGATAAGTCATTTATGTTTTTAGAAATCCTATTATTTTAATATGTGCAATTGTTATTAAAATATTTTGTAAAATATGGTGGTATTTTAGGATGTTACAAAATCGAGCCAATTGGGTCAAAGTAAATTTTAGAAAGAGATTTGTTATAACATCCAGGAAAATATAACCCTGATTTATTAACCTAATCAAGCTAATTAGTAAGTTAATGAGTTGTGTGCCCACAGGGGCTTAACTTGGCATAATTGTTATGATTTCAGCCCTAAAAGTGGGTCCAAATCGATGACGGGCCACCTAAGCAAGAAAAAAGGAAGAAAAAGTGAATAATTGTTCTCTGTGCCACATGCCATGACACATAGAGATAAATTTAAATGCAACGGGCTCCTCTATGCCATGCATCGTGGCAGAGGGCAATGTGTGCCATGGCACATGGTCAAAAATCTGATATATCATATTCGTATTGGCACGAGAAAAATAAAAAGAAGAAGGAGAAAATGAAGAGCTCTACTTAAGCACTACTAGGGCACAGTATTGGCTTTCATTGTTAGCATTTTGAAATTTCCAAACACCCAAGGTAAGTTTATAGTGCCTTCTTCTTCCTTTCTCTCCCTCATTTATAATGACTTATGGTAGGGTTTGAGTTGGGAGATCGATTTTCGATCCATAGGAGTATGGGTCTGATTCCATGAGTTAAAATAAGCATAATGAGAGTTGTTTAGTGTATTAGAACACCACATTGAAGATTTTAAAAGTGGTTGGTCTCTGGAGGCATTTAATATCTGAAAATTAACATTCATATGGTAGTTGGAAGAGGTTAATATGCATTAGTGATGGTTTGAGGTGTTATTAACGATAAGGTGCATTAATAGAATTTAATGAGCCTATTGGGTATGAATGGGTAGTGATTATGAGTTGATAAAAATAGAGAGTGTGGAGTTATAAATTGATAGATTTCCAAGATTGAGACAATGATGAAATATTTATGGTATAAATGTAGAGAGGTTCGTTTTTAGCAGCATTCGAGCTTGTTAAAGCTTTGGGAAGTTGGTATGATGAGGGGTAAACCTTTAACCTCTTAAAGGTTTGAGGTAACTGGGGAAAATTTAATCTTTATAGTTGAATATTAATTATGTTTGTGAAATGTGAATTATGAGTTAAATTAATGATGCATAATGGCAAAGTGTTTGATTTGTGAAATAGTTTTTGGAAAGAAAACCTTGATTTTGCCACCCTCAGTGTTTTATGAAATCTATTATGATTTATTATTATGGGTGGAGAAATGTGATATATATATATATATATATATATTATGTGTCAAATTGTGAAGTATTGAGTTATGCAAGTTCATGTATTATGAATTGATTGTTAAATGCATATTATATGAGAAATATATATATATATATATAGCATGATCACTGGCAGGAGTTCGCCTAGGGAGAGGAGTAGATTGGTTGAAATCCACATAGTATTGGTAGTGACCATTGGAATCGGGAACTAGCCTTGGCACCGACCGTTGGAATCGGGAACTAGCCTTGGCACCGACCGTTGGAATTAGGAGGTAGTCCTTGTCTCATAGCTGATTTAGGACTGTCCTACTTGTTTTATAAGGCACTCAAACTTAACTAGTCTCTACCGGTTCATGAGGAGGCTAGATTAGGGGTACGACACCCCATGGTTATTAGTATTAGGAAAAACTGGATTACATAAGTGAGTGAGTTCACCTTAGCCTGGTAGCTCCTCAAAAGTGAAAGGATGGGTTAGTCTGTGAAGGACGTAGCCATGTGATAGCTACTGATTTCATATCGAAGGTAACAGGAGGATATAAGATTAGCATATGATCATGCATATAAGTCTAGTCACGTGGTTGTTAGTTTTGTGGTCCGGCATGTGTTGAAGGCATATAGTTGTTATTTTTGTGACCCTGTATTATGTTTTTGCTAAATATCATGATAAAGTGTTTTATGGCAAACTTGGTCACATGGTTGTTAGTTTTGTGAACCGTGGCCAAGGGTTATATGTGATATCTGTGTTTTTACCTAATTACATTTATTTATAATTAATATGCAACTGTATAGGTTAAATAAAACTTGGTTACTGAGTAGTTATACTTACCCCTTAATTATCAATATTTTTAGGACCTAGCTGATCAGATCCAAGTCACAAAAAACATATAGAGGCCTAAGATTTATGGAGTAATCCTCTATATGCCTCTCTTTTGTTACTTTCATGTGTATTTGTTAATGTAATTGCCAACTATGAGTAATTGACATGTTTTATGCATTACTTGCATGACTTTATATATAAGTTGTGTATTTTATGCCTTGGGTTAGTGAGTTTTGATTGTGAACCCGTGGATAGGGCCAAAATACTTGTGTAAGTAGAAACATATGTATTTTAAGAAATTTAGAATGAAATTATTGATTTTGTGCAACATTTTCTCCCCCTTTATATTTCGTGAAAATCACGGTTGAGTGGTGATTTTATGAGATGAGAATTTTTGATTGTGTGTAGTGTATTGCACGAGTCTGTAAGAGTCTATTGAGTATGGTCGGATGGTCAGTGTAAGCTTTTGGCACATGTGATTGAGTTGGGACACCCCATTTGTGAAATTTTGTAAAAAAAGTGGTCAAAATAGATTTTGATGTCTAACTTTTTATAGAAAATATGTTTGAGTATGAAATTGATGCCATTAGCTAGAGCTAGGAGAAAGCTCCATGTAGATACTAAAACCACTTCAATCAAACATCGGACAGAGATTTAGAAAGTGTTGGAAGTTTGTGCCTTGTGCTGTCAAATTTCATGCAATGTGCTACAATGCATGGCACCTCACGCCATAGCGTATGGCACAAAAAAGACACGTCATGGCGCACATGACACTTTCTGCATGAAATATGTTCTTAAATTTTAAAACTCATTATTTTAGGTCCCAATTAATTTCCTAGCTTCAGCTATACTTTTAAAACTCTAATACAAACTTATTAAATAATGTTTGAAATTTGAATTGTTGAGATTGGGATTCCTTTGGAAGAATTTTGAGAAATTATTTTTTATAAAAATTTACAATTTGGTAATCTTTTTGGGGTTAATCCTTAGATTACTATGATTTGGAGTCAATTGTAGTTTAACCTCGGGTAGGTTATAGTTTGCTATCAGTTTCTCTAGTTTTGAGAATTGGACTGTGGATTTGTGAATCAGTTATGAGTTTGCTTGTGAATGGTGCATTTGCATGTAGAAAGTTGGAAATTACCATTATACACATGTTCTTTTCCCCTTGGAGCTAGTGTTAACTATTTTTCTTTTATGGGATAACTTCCATCCTTAGAAGGGGAGAATGGTGCAAACAAGAAATACAGCCAGTAACATTCCGGTGAATGTATCAAGACAAGTACAGGAAGTATTAGTACAAGAGGAGAAGATTGTCCCCAGTGAGCATGTTGAGATGGGATAAGGCTCAGGTCAAGCTAGAGAGCAACCAAGATCTACAATAGGTAATGAGAATATATTTCTTGAGCTGAGAAGCATGATAGAAAGAATTGAACAGAGAATAGATGAACATGATGAAATTTTGAAGAAAAGACCGGAAGAGTCAAGTAAGATAGTAAAAAGAGTTGGCGGTCATAGTGGAGTAAGATTAGAGAGGGAAGTAATTGACCAACAAGAGGAGCATTATTATAAATAAAGTAGATCGAGGAGGCCTGAACTAGTGAGGCCTAGAGGAAGAGAGCAAGAGAGCTATATTGATTTAGCCTTGAAGAAGTTCATAAAGTTGAATCCTCCATCATTTGAGGGTTCCATAGAGGATTGAGCGGTTGAAAAGTGGATAGATCGGTTGGAGATGATCTTTGCTGTTATGACTTGCATGTCTAAGCAGCGGGTATTACTTGCTACTTTCCTACTTGAGGATGCTGCCAAGCAGTGGTGGGAGAGTATGAGACCAGCCGATGGGTCTCAGTTGGTATGAAGTGAGCTCAAGAGGAGGTTCTTCTCCTACTATTTTCCTACCTCCTTCAGAGCTGAGAAAGAGGCTAAGTTTCACTAATTATAGCAAGGAAACGTGAACAAAGAAGAATTTATAGTAAAGTTCAATAAGTTATCCAAATACTCGACTTACTTGAGGAACCATGATAATGAGTATTGAAAGGTCGAGCAACTATTTGAGAAGATGTGGCTTGATTATAAATAGCAGTTGGCACCCTTTAATATTGTTTCATATAGTGACATACGCAGTAAGTTAAGAGTAATGGCCAAATGTGGTAGTAAGGCTAAGGATAGCCAGAGGAGAGATGGTAGGGGCTATTTCTCTATATATATGAGTCCTACTGGAGGTGTGGGCAAGAGAGCTAGATATAGCTCTGGACCATCTGGATTAGGTAGCAGTGGTAGTAAGAAGAGAAGCTTCCAAAGGGGTTTACATTCTAGAGGTTCCTAAATGAGCAGTAATGCCCACAAGAGTTTGGGTGGGCAAAGTCAAGCTTCGAGACAGGATTCTGCTCCTACTATAGCTAGACCAATTAGAGCCCCACAGTATAGCAAGTATGGGAGACATCATACTGGGGAGTGCTAGACATGTTTCAAGTATTACAAGGTTGGGTACATAGCTCAGTATTGCCCGGAGAATGCTCCTCACACCGACCAAAGGTTTGCTATTTTTGGTCATGTGTTTGCTATGACGAGAAAAGAGGCTGAAGCTTCCCCGAAACTTATCCGAGGTATGATTTCTTTAAGTAATCAATAAATTTCTACTTTGTTTGATTCTGGTGTTACTCACTCATTTGTTTTCAATGAGTGTGTAAAAAGACTAAGTTTGCATGTTGTTGAAATGCCTTTCATGATAAATGTGTCTACACTAGCTGGTGCTTTAGTGAGAACCAATCGAGCTTGCTTGAAAGTAGAGTTGAAATTTGGTGAAATAGTCATAAGTATTGACTTGATTTGTTTGCCATGTCAAGAATTGACGTGATAATTGGCATGGATTGGTTGTCTGTTAATGGAGCAATGTTAAATTGTAATAGAAAGATGGTTTCATTACTAATGTACACGACAATTATAGCAAATGATGAGACTACACCTTCTGTAGTTGTTATTACTCCAGAGACTTCTAAGTTCTTATCAGCAGTACAAGTGGAGAAATCAGTGAAAGAGGGATGTCAAGCCTTTATGGTGTTTTACTCAGTACACAAAGTATATGATGGAGCATTAGACAAGATTGGAGTTGTCAATGAGTTTCTTAAGGTGTTTGCAGATGAGGTGTTAGGATTGCTACCAAAGAGAGAGATTGAATTGTTAATCGACTTGGTACCTAGTACTAAGTCAAATCTAAGGCTTCATATCAAATGGCTCCAACAGAATTGAATGAGCTTAAGAAGCAGCTAGAAGAGTTATTAGAGAAGGGTTGATTAGATCTAGCATTTCACCTTAGGGTTCGCCTGTTCTGTTTGTTAAGAAGAAAGATGGTAGCTTGAAATTATATATAGACTACCAACAGCTGAACAAGGTGACAATTAAGAATAAGTATCCGTTACCCTGAATTGGTGACTTATTGGATCAGCTTGTTGGAGCAACGGTATTATTTAAGATTGATTTAAAATCCGGCTATCACCAGTTGAGAGTGAAAATGGATGATATGCCAAGACTACTTTCAAAATGAGATACGAGCACTGAGTTTCTTGTTATGCCCTTCGGACTAATGAATGCACCCGCAATCTTTATGGATTACATAAATCAAATCTTTAGGCCCTACTTGGAAAAGTTCGTAGTGGTCTTCATTGATGATATCTTAATATATTCGATTGATGAGGAAGAACATGCTAAGCACCTGTGGATTGTGTTGCAAATTCTAAAAGAGAAGAAGCTTTATGTAAAGTTGAGTAAATGTGAATTCTGGTTGCATGAGGAGAAGTTTTTAGGCTATGTAGTGTCGGCGAATGGTATTGTAGTTGATCCTCATAAGGTGGATACCGTACTATAATAGGAAAGACCAACTTTTGTGATAAAGATCTAAAGTTTCTTGGGTCTAGCAGGATATTATAGGTGGTTTATTTAGGGATTTTCCTAGATTGCATCTGCTTTGACCAAATTGACTAAGAAAGATCAGCCTTTCATATGGACCAACAAGAGTGAAGAGGCTTTCTAAGAGCTAAAGCAGAGATTGACAACTGTACCTGTGTTGACTATCCCAAAATCTGAAATGGCCATTTGTGGTGTATGTGAATGCTTAAGGGTCTTCGATGTGTCCTAATGCAAGATGATAGGGTTGTGGCATATGCTTCAAGATAGTTATGACCACATGAGGAGAACTATCCTACCCACGATCTTGAGCTTGCGGTAGTGGTGTTTGCACTTAAAATATGGAGACATTACCTTTATAATGCACAATTTGAGGTACACAATGATCACAAAAGCCTCAAGTATCTAGTTGATCAAAAAGAGTTGAATATGAGGCAGCAGAGATGGATGGAGTTCTTGAAAGACTATAATTTTGAGTTGAAGTACCATCCTGGCAAGGCTAATGTAGCTTATGCATTGAGCTAAAAGACACTACATGTAGCATTCTTGATGATGCAAGAGCACAAGATGCTAGAGGTTTTTTCTAATGAACACAAAAATGTTCCTGATTTTGCATCATACAATGTGAATGTCATGGTGATTACAAGTGAGTTCTAGAAAGAATTGAGAAAGGCATAGTTAGAAGATGAGTACTTGTTAGAAATCAAGGAGGACATTGAGGAGAACTGAATGATGGCCTTTAGCTTCAGTGATGATGGTTTTGTATTGTATCATGATCGTATGTGTGTTCTTGATGATAAGGAGATTAAAGATATCATTTTATTAGAAGCTCACAAGAGTAAGCTAACAATCCACCCCGATGCCACTAAGATGTACCAAGATATAAAGAAGCAGTGGTGGTGGCATAGAATGAAGTGAAATGTGACTGAGTTTGTTTTTAGGTGTTTAACATGTCAGAAGTCAAGATAGAATACCAGAAGCTATCAAGGTTGTTATAACCTTTAGAAATCCCAATGTGGAAATGGTACAGTGTGTCTATGGACTTCATAATGGGATTGCCACGTACTCAGGCAAGTCATAATGCTATATGGGTGATTATGGACAAATTGACTAAGTTAGCTCATTTTCTAACCATTAGAGTAGATTATACCTCAGAGAGATTTTCTGAGGTTTATGTTTAAGAGATAGTATAGTTATATGGGGTACTGAAAAAGATTGTGTCAAATTGCAATCCAAGGTTCATATCAAACTTTTGGAGAGCTTTACACCAAGCTATAGGTACTAAGTTGAAGTTTAGTATGGCCTATTACCCTCAGACCAATAGTCAAACCGAGAGGATGATTCAAACTCTCAAGGGTATGTTATGAGCGTGTGTTATTAAGTTTAGTGGAAGTTAGGATAAACACTTACCACTCATGGAGTTTTCCTATAACAACAGCTTTCATGCAAGTATTCAAATGGTTTCGTATGAAGCTTTATATGGTTAGAAATGTCAATTGCCTCTTTGTTGGACAGAGTTAAGTAAAGGAGTTTTTTAGGTCTAGATTTGGTAGATCAGACCACGAAGAAGATAGAGGTAATTTAATAGAAGTTGTTGACTACCTAAAGTCGACAACAAAGTTATACGAATAAGAGAAGGAGACTGCTAGATTTTATGGTCAGAAACAATGTATTTTTAAAGGTATCACCTATGACTGGTATTAGGAGATCTATTCAAGCCAAGAAGTTGACTCCCAGATATATTGGTCCATTTGAGATTCTAAAGAGAATTGGACCTTTAATGTATCAGATTGCATTACCCTCACATTTGTTAGGTGTACATGACATGTTTCATGTCTCACAACTCAAGAAGTACCAACCCAATCTATCTCATATTATTAAACCAGAAGAACTGGAACTATAGGAGAATTTGACCTACCAGACTGAGCTAGAAAGGATGGCTAATATGAAAGATAAGCAGCTAAGAAACAAAACTATTTGCTTAGTAAAAGTAATATGGAAGGGAATGACTCCCAGAGATGCCACTTAGGAAATGGAGGAGAAAATAAGGTAACAATATCCCCATCTTTTCTAGTGAGGTAAGATTTATATGATTTACCAAATTTTAGGGATAAAATTCTTAAAAAGAGGGGAGAATTGTAACATCCGAGAAAATTTAACCCCGGTTTATTAACTTAATGAGGCTAATTAATGAGTTAATGAGGTGTGAGGCCAGAGGGGCTTAACTTGGCATAATTGTTGTGATTTCAACCCTAGAAGTAGGTCCGGATTGATGGCGGGCCACCCAAGTAAGGAAAGAGGAAGAAAAAGTGAAGAATTGTTCTCTGTACCACATGTTGCGGTGCGTGGTTAGTCCGTCGTGATGCACAGAGAAAAATTTAAATGCAATAGGCTCCTCTACGCCTTGTGTCGTGGCGGAAAGTAACGTGTGACGCAACACACGACTAAAAATCTGATATATCATATTCGTATCAACGTGAGAAAAATAAAAAGAGGAAGGAGAAAATGAAGAGCTCAACTTAGGCTTTACTAGGGCATAGCATTGGCTTTCATTGTTGGTGTTTTGAAGCTCCCAAACATCCATGGTAAGTTTATAGTGCCTTCTTCTTCCTTTCTCTCCCTCATTTATGATGACTTATGGTAAGGTTTAAATTGAGAGATTGATTTTTATTCCATAAGAGTATAGGTCTGATTCCATTAGTTAAAATAAGTATAATGGGAGTTGTTTAGTATATTGGAACACCACATTAATGATTTTAAAAGTGGTTGGTCTACAGATGCATTAATATAGTAGTTAGAAGAGGTTAATGTGCATTAATAATGGTTTGAGGTGTTATTAACGATAAGGTGATTTAATGGAATTTAGTAAGCCCATTGGGTATAAATGGGTAGTGATTATGAATTGATAAAAATAGAAAGTGTGGACTTATATGTTGATAGATTTTCAAGATTGAGACAATGAAGAAATTTTTATGGTATGAAAGTAGAGAGGCTCGTTTTTTGCACCATTCGAGCTTATTAAAGCTTTAGTAAGTTGGTGTAATGAGGGGTAAACCTTTGACCTCTCAAAGGTTTAAGGTAATCGGGGGAAACTTAATCTTTATAGTTGAATGTTAATTGTGTTTGTGAAATGTAAATTATGAGTTAAATTAATGATGCATAATGGCAAAGTGTTTGATTTATGAAATGGTTTTTAGAAAAAAAACCTTGATTTTGCCACCCTTAGTGTTTTATGAAATTTATTATGATTTATTATTATAGGTGGAGAAATATGATATATATATATATATATATATTATGTGTCAAATTATGAAGTATTGAGTTATGCGAGTTCATGTATTATGAATTGATTGTTAAATGCATATTATGTGAGAATTGTGCATAGCATGATCATTGGCGGGAATTCACATAGGGAGAGGAGTATATTGGCAGTGACTGTTGGAATCGAGAACTAGCCTTGGCATTGACCGTTAGAATCGAGAGGTAGCTCTTGTCTCATGGTTGATTCGAGACTGTCCTACTTATTCTATAAGCGACTCGAACCTAACTAGTCTCCACCTGTTCATGAGGAGGCTAGATTAGGGGTATGACACTCTATGATTGTTAGTATTGGGGGAAACCGGATTACATAAGTAAGTGAGTTCACCCCAATCCGATAGCTCCTCACAAGTGAAAGGCTAGGTTAGTCTGTAAAGGACGTAGCCATGTGATAGCCACCAGTTTTGTGTTGGAGGTAACAGAAGGATATAAGGTTTGGCATATGATCATGCATATAAGTCCAACCATATGGTTGTTAATTTTGTGGTCCGACATGTATTGAGGGCGCATGGTTATTATTTTTACAATCCTGTGTAATGTTTTTGCTAAATATCATGATAAAGTGTTTTATGGTAAGCCCAGTCACATGGTTGTTAGTTTTGTGAATCGTGGCTGAGGGTTATATGTAATATCTATGTTTTTGCCTAATTACATCTATTTATAATTAATATGTAACTGTATGGGTTAAGTGAAACTTGGTTACTGAGTGATTGTATTCACCCCTCAATCCTTAATATATTCAGGACCTAGCTCATCGGATTCAAGTTAGGAAAAACATACAAAGGCCTAGAATTTGTAGAGTAATCCTCGATATGTCTCTCTTTTGTTACTTTCATGTGTATTTGTTAATGTAATTGCCAACTAGGAGTAATTGACATGTTTTATGCACTACTTGCATGATTTTGTATATATCTAGTGTATTTTGTGCGCTGAGTTAGTGAGTTTTAGTTGTGAACCCATGGATAGAGCTAAAATACTTGTGCAAGTAAAAACATATGTATTTTGAGAAATTTGAAATGAAATTGTTGATCTTGTGTAACATTTCCTCCCTCTTTATGTTTTGTGAAAATCAGGGTTGAGTGGTGATTTTATGAGATAAGCATTTTTTATTGTGTGCGGTGCGTTACACGAGTCTATAAGATTCTATTGAGTGTGGTTGGATGGTCGGTGTAAGCTTTTGGGGCATGTGGTTGAGTTGGGACACCCCATTTGTAAAATTTTGTGAAAAAGTGGTCAAAATGGGTTTTGGTGTCCAACTTTTTATAGAAAATGAGTTTGAGTATGAAACAGTGCCATTAGCTAGAGCTAGGAGAAAGCTCCATGTAGACACCAAAACCACTTCAATTGAATATCGGACGGAGATTTGGGACACGTCAGAAGTTTGTGCCCTATGCTGTCAAATGACAGCACTGATGCTGTCAAATTTCATGTAATGCGCCATAGCGCATGGCACAAAGAAGACACACTATGGCGCATAAATTGTAAGCCGTGGTGCACGTGACACTTTCTGCACAAAATCTATTTTTGAGTTTTAAAACTCATTATTTTAGGTCCTAATTGATTTCCTAGCTTCCGCTTTACTTTTAAAACTCTGATACGGACTTATTAAATAATGTTTGAAATTTGAATTGTTGAGATTGGGATTCCTTTGGAAGAATTTTGAGAAATTCCTTTTTATAAAATTTTATAATTTGGTAATCATTTGATAGTTAATCCCTGGATTACCATGAGTTAAAGTAAATTGCGGTTTAACCTTGGGAAGGTTACATTTGTGGTGTATTTGGTTCTAGCTTTTTTATTTCTAAAGTGCTATGTTTTTTTCCTATCATAATAATTTTCTTGTGCATTCTCAATTAAAATGTTCTTTTTACGTTTTGGATATGAAATGCTGATGCAATTTTCAATGGCTTATTGTATCAAATTTTGTTTAGTATAAATTTCCCCTTTAATGATTTATTTCAAATAGTTTTCATGCTGCTAAAATAATATTCTTCTAGATTATGTGTATAGAGTATTGCTTTTAGCGATCTAATGCTTTTAGGAATTTACTTGTTTAGTCCTAGGATTTACAATAACACTTTATGATTTTCAATTTTCGATATCATGATTTACAACTCTATTTCCCATGTTCGATCAATGTATAACTTTAAGAATTATACTTGTTGTTAATGTACATATTTACTTCATATAGTCCTTTAAGCTTAACTTTCACTTTCATCTTTACAGTGATAATTGTAGTGTATATATGATTAAGTATATATTCTGCTAGGGTGGTAGACAAAAGAAAGGGGGACATATAATGTCCACCTTGACATTACCATTGATCTTTGCATAATCACCACATGTAACAGTATTTATGAGTCATTAGTCCCTCCCAAACTTACTAGATTTACAGAAAGGTTAAATCATTTAAATATTAAGAATACAATTGAAAACTTTTAGGATTCCTGAAACCTTAAAGAATATAGTTTATGCTCAAACTAAGTGTTTAAAAACAATTTAGGAAGCATGAAAGCTAAATAGAAGAAAACACACGAAATCAAAGCTAAAAATGTCATTTTGGCACATTCTAGCATATATGCTACGGCATATGGTGCATGTACCATGACATGTGGCATACAGAGGGTACTCTCATCTCTGTACCATACACCATGACTTGTGATTCTTGTGTCGGGGCACACATGGTCTGTCGTGATAGCTTTTCTGAACTAATTTTAGATGTGTGCCATTTTCTCATCCAAAATCTGATTAGATTGATTTAAACTCCCACATAAAACTTATTCCATAATTTAAGTAATGGTACAAGTTTTGTTATGATCTAAGATCGTATGTAAATTTTAGACACTTGGATGCAAAAATTAAATTTTAAAACAAGTTCAATGCATCCAAGTACCCAAATCTCAAACAAGTTAAATTTGGTCCAATAGACCAATATATACCTGATTAACCATTCAAATACATAATAATATATAAAGCACAAGATTTGGTCACTTAAGGGCACAATTTTGCATAATAGGGCTAATCAACACATAAACACATATATTTTCCATTTGGCCAAATGCTCCCTATATGACATACCTATTTATCACCACACAAACTTGTAAAACTACTTTAGCCTAGATAAACAATGTTTCACAGAACATTTCATTAGGCCAAAATATAGTGTAATTAAATTGTGCAAGTATAATTTAACATATCACAATCTGTTTACATAATATTTGCACTTGTACTAGTATTTTAATCCATTATCATAAAGTCACCACATAATTCATCACATAATACCAATTCCTAGGCTAAAATACATCGCAACATGATGTCATACAAGTATAACTTAAAAATAACATACATTCCTAGTTGGAAACTCAAAATACTTTATAATTACAATTATGTATATAAACTCAAAATACAACTCAAGCATTACACTATATCCGTATAGCTGAGTAGCTATTCCTTGCCTAGCTTTTTGCCTTGTCCTTTATTTAACTTAGAACCTATAAAACAATAATCATGGGGTGAGATAAACATCTCAATAATCAGAATAATCTATATTATTGATTAACGAGCAAAATTATGAACAAGTCACAAAAATAGATATTTAAAACATGTTGGTAGAGTAAATGACAAATCGCTACAAAATCATGCATGACCCTATCTGTCCAAACCTCTAATACTCTCGACTGAACTTGTAGGCTACTCTATAGGATCAAACTAAATGTCTGGTTCAAGCTCACCTTTCATAGTAGAACTACCTAGGCAAAAGCATTTTAATCTACTTCCTGACTATAGATTTCCCCTCTTACAAGTAATTAAAGTGTCATTATTCAAATATTGCATCCTACGAATGCTAAAGAGTATAGTTCTCCAATATTGCACCCTTTAGGGCATTAAGAAGAGTATAAGTTTCACCTAAAGTCCCGAGTTTTCAACAGTACCATATGAATTTTAATTACTACTATCTCTACTAGGGTAAACTCCTACCCTTAGTAAACTCACACCAATAATTAACACTAAGTCATGCATATGAAAATCTTCCCAAATAATCATGCATTACCATTTATTTTAAAACATACATGTAACCAATACTTTTACCTTCAATTTAAAAATAAAACTTAGATTGCCATGACTTTATTTCTTTCAAGATCTTTTGCTTTGTAAAATATAAACATATATAAGTATAGTCTACTTCATAATAAAACTACAAACTTGTAAACAACTTTGTAGGCTAATAAATAATATAAATTATTTAGTTATCTCAACCCTTTTATTAGTAAAAGGTTACCTATGGAAAACAATAACTATAATCACTTCCTTAACCTTAGCGATGTTCCACAACCAAAATCACTTCTGTAAGTTCTTTCTAGCTAAATTTAATCTAATTTCACCACTCACAACCCACAACCCTAATAGTTAGGTTAATAAATGCTACAACCAACTCACATCATCATCTTAATTCTTTACTTGGTGAAATCACAACTTAATGCAACTTTTATAGCCCCAAAACCTTAGAATTTGACTAGGACTTCACTCAAATCCAACCTCCAATCACCACACTTCATAAAACCACTAGCCCAAGTCTTAAGAACCTAGATCAAGCTATTAAAATTACATGCAACACTTAAAACATGGATCCCTAACTTTTTCAACCTATATCAAAACTTTCTCACTCTAAATTCCCGTGAAAACAATATGGGAAGTAGGACAGAGTAGTAGACTTACCTACTAGTTATAGGGTTCAAAACAATTTTTAGGATTATCTAATATGTTGCCCTAGCAAAGCTTTCCTCTTCTCCCTTAGTCTCCTCCAAACTTTCAAAGTTTTCACCTACTTCTTATTAAAACTAACTAAGGGCCATATGCTCTGGCATAACATGCACATGCCATGACATGTGGCATACCAAACAGTCTAATTTTTGATTATCTCAACCCCATCCGATCCAATCTCTGCCTTAGCCTATCCTTAAAGCTATCTAAAGGTTTGCAACATCACATAATAATCCAAAAACATGATTGATTTGATTAATTCACCCATTCACTAGTTCTACCCTTAACTTCTAGATTAAAAACCTAAAATGTTACATGACATACCATGAAGAGAAATGAAATTAGAGTCAATCAATTAATGTTATAGGATACTTTAATTTTCTTTATTATATAAATTTGGCTCTTGTATGAACTAATTTTGCTAAACTTTCACATTACATATTTTTAGAACTTAAAACATATAAATTATTTCAAATAACTAGCTTAATTAGCTTTTTTTAATTGGTTTAGGGCTATGGAATTGAGCATCTATGATGAAAAAGAGAGCAATTCAAATGCATAGAGATATGAACAAGATCTACCATGAAATAATGGGCTAAAAATAGACTAATCTAGATGAAGTAGTGTCTTGTGGATCAATATATTTGTGATTGTGAGCTCTAGTATTTGAAGTGGTATAATGGTGTTGTACATAGTTTACATATCCTAAAAAATACCTACCTAGTTGATAAAAAAGTTTTATTCCATGTTTTTCATGACATGGGTTTTTCATCTCCAAAAAACTATCTACCTAGCGAACAAAAAATCTTTTGATTCAGTTTTTTCCATGAAATGTGATTGACATATCCTAAAAAGTAACCACCTAAAGGATAACAAATATTTCTATTACATGTTATTTCATGAAAGGTGATGCACATATCATGAAAATTGACATGGGTGCAAGTCATTAGCCTCAAACCTTAGGTTACAAGTCATTAGCCTTAATGTGCAAATGAACAGGCTTAGTATATGAGTGAATTAAGCTTAAGGTGCAAGGTAATAAGCTTTATGTGCAAGATAATAGGCCTAACATGCAAGGTCATGGCCTTAGTGACTATGTAAGGTGATAGGCTTAATGTGCAAGATCATAGGCTTGGTGTACAAGGTGATAAGCTTAGTGTGTAAGGTAATAGGCATAGTGTACAAGGTCACTTGGTGTGCAAGGCAATAATCTTAGTGATTGTGCATGGTGATAGGCTTAATGTGTAAGAGGATAGGCTTGATGTGTAAGGTGATAAGCTTAGTGTCCAAAATGACAGGCTTAGTATGCAAGGTAATAAGCATAGTGACTGTGCAAAGTGATAGGCTTGATATGCAAGGTGATAGGGTTAGGGTATAAGGTGATAGGTTTGGTGGGCAAGCTAATGGGCTTAGTATACAAGATAGGATTAGGGTGCAAGTTAATAGACTTGGTATGCAAGGTGAGAGGTGTGTAAGGTGATGAGCTTGGTATCCAAGATGATAGTTTTGTGTATAAGGTGATGGGCTTAATGTGCAAGGTAATGGACTTGACATGCAAGACAATAGACTTGGTGTACAAGTAGAACCTCAGAGTGCAAGTGTATATTTTTCATGATATGATTTTGCCATATGATGAAAGAACATGAGACAAAATGTTTTGGTTGCCAAAGTAGTTATTTACTAGGAAATGTTAATAGTGTATCATGAAAAAACTGAAACAGAAAATCTTAGGATGGTTATTTTTCATGATCTCTTAAAGTACATGTCATGAAAAATTTTGGTTACAAGCAACCTTTCACTGGCTATCAGAGCTCTAGTAGACACACTGTCACCTGCTGGCAGAGGGACCAAAGCATCGACAAATAGATTTTGTGTGTTTTTTAATTTTGTTAATTAACACATAAGGGCATTTTTGTCCATTCACACTATCCCTTTTTTTATTATTTTAATACAATTAGTCCATCAATTTGCCTTAGTCCTTGAAAACAATTTCCCTTCTAATAAAGGATTTTCTTGGAATTTTCCTCAAAACACACACACACATAAAAGTTAGTACTAAAAATAATATTTATACTAAAATAATTAATTCCAGTCATATAAGTAATGAGAACTTTTTAAAGGCATTTTTAAATGGTGAAATGTTCAAAAATATAATGCTATGTTTGGATGTAAAGGGATTTGGATTTGGATTTACATTTAAGCCAAATCCATTATTTGGGAAATTAAAAATGTATAGATTTGAATTTGCCCCAAATTCAAATCCAAGCTCTGCCTCAATCTCTTTGTAATTTAAAATCTTTTTCAAACCTCTATTATTTTAAATCCTACCCCAATCTCTTTTTAATTTGATTGGCCCGTTAGTGGTGCCAACCAGTGTAATATCTAAAATTTTCAAATCTAAAAAATTGATTAATTAAGGAATAAATTAGTTAAAAATATGATTAATTTATTTAATTATGTTTTTGGGTTGCTAATTAGATTTTTGGGTCATATTTGGCTCTAAATTGAGTTAGGATAAAAGTTGAATCAAGTCAGGAGGCGTTAAGGGGAGCAAAATCAACTTGTTGCTTGTTGCGTTGTGAGTTATGGCTTGCATGGCGTGCGCTGTAGCGCACGGCACAGCAGACAACTTGAAATTTCACAAATCATCAGAAAAATTTAGTTTTTATGGTAGGAAACCTAGAGCACAAAGAGGGCAACTTTGGGCACTAATAGGGCATCATTTTAGAAGGATTTTAAAGACAAATTGAGCCTTTAAATCTTGAGTAAGTTTCCTACCCTTCTCCTCTACCTTTTCGTCTCATTTTCCATGCGATTTGAAAGAGTGAAAATTTGATCTGATTGGAATAAGCTATGAGTCTATGTTTTGAAGGTTTCTATTGACTCTAAAGATTTGATTTAGGTTATTAATCTTGGATATGTGGTAATATGAAGCTTTTTTTTTGTCTAGTAAAAGTTGGATCAAGCCCTAACTTGATTGTGGGGTTTTGAAGTGTGATAAGTTGAGATATTAAATGTTATGTTGTGAGGGAGTTAGAGGGAGGCTTAAAGGAATTGTATGAACAAATTCTAATCTTAACAAGCCTCTTTATTGACAATATGAGTGAGAAATGAGAGAATTGAGAGGTTATTGGTAGCTAATAGTGCTTATGTTAATTAAAAATTGACATATAGTACTTGTTGATATAGATTGTGGTGTGCGAAGACTTACTTTGACACAACAAGAAATTTAGTACCATAAATAACCCTTTTAGTAACAACAAAGTTGAGGTAACTAGATAATTTGCATTATTTATTACCTTGTATAAGTTATTCTCAAGTTGCTTTTCTATGATTTGTTAAGTATATATATATATATATATATAAATTCTTTAAAGGTTAACTATTTTAGAAAATGAGTAGAGTATTAGTTTGTGAAATTCTATATTTTTGAAGTAAATGGTAAGATTTGTTATATTTATTTAGAAAGTTGTTTATGCATGGTCAAGTAGAAATATGTAGTGAATTGTGGCATATTAGAGGGTGGGAGGTTACCTTAGTGGAGTTAGTAAAGATTAAGTCCATATGGCACTGCTGGCACCTCAAGATGCCAGGTGCAGCATTTACTATCCTTAATACTTGAAAATGGGTGCGGTGTTGGAGATTTACTCTCTTTAGTACCTAAAAGGGTGCAGAGTTGGAGAATATGTTCCTTAGCATCCATAAGATGCGATGTTAGAGTAACGACACCCCAATTACTTGTAATAGGGGAACCAGTAGTCCAAAAGTAGTTTAGGACACCTTGATGGGGTAGTCCTACCATGGATGGTGAGCTTGGGAATCATACATGTGGTTTGGTTCTATGAAATAGCCTACCAGTTCGGGTCGGGAGTATTGGAGGACCGAATGAGTAAGGATCATGCATGTAACTTGTGGTGATTTTATATGTTGTACTTATTTTATTTGATTTAAGGCTTGTTTATAACTTAGCACATTAATCAATAATATAGATTATCTTAGTTACTGAGATTTTTATCTCATCTCGTAGTTATCATTTTACAAGTTCTACCAGTGAGACTGAGTCAAGGAGGGAATCAGGCAAGGACTAGCATATTTGCTACATTCTCATTGTAAAGCCTAATTTCAATTTGAGTCATGTACATAAACTTGTTATATGATATTATATGTTGCCAACTAGGAATGCATATCATTTTGTTTGGTTGCACTTGTTTCATACTATGTTATTTTGTATTTTAGCCTAATATTGTATATGATGTGAATATGTGGCAATTTTTGTGGTAATAAGCTAAAATACTAATACAAGTGTAAGGAATGTTTTATCTATGTGGTGACAATGTATATGTAATGTATTATGTGGCAATAGAGGCCAAATAGCATATATGATGTTGATTTGGTATTTTGGCCATATTGGGCAAAATGGCCATTGAGTGGCCAAATTTTATATTTGGTATGTTTTTGTGTGTTTGAATGCTCACTCAAGTATATTTTAGTCTATTGGACTTGGTTCAAGCCTCACAATGGGTTAATGGTATAAGTTATGAGTTTTTGGTACTTGGATGGTTAAAAATTTATTTAAAAACTAACTTTTATATCCGAGTATCTAAAATTCTCATATGGTGTCAGATCGTAATAAAATATACCATTAGTTAGCTTATTGAATAAGCTTCACGTGGGCACTTAAATCACTTCAATCGGACATCGAATGCGAAAATGGCACGCGTTCGAAGTTTATCCAGAAAAGCCATTATGATAGCATTGCTGTCATGGACACGTGCACCGTGGTGCATTTCGCGCAAGCCATGGTACACAGTATAGCGAGCGAACTTGGCTTTCTGTGCCATGTGCCGCGGCGCATAAACCACGAGCCGCGGCATATAGACCAAAACACTCAAAAATGACTTTTTTGGCCCTGTTTTAAAGTGTTTTACTTCCCAAGACTTTTCCATACTTCCAATACCTTTATAAATTATTAAGTTTGAGCTCAAACTATCAATTTAAAGGATTTTTAAGGGATCCTAAATATTCCACAATTATTTTTGAAAGATTATTAGTTTTAACCCTTATATATATAATGTGAGCTTAGGAGCTCCTAATTATGATTGTTTGTTGTGATTGTGTAGTGAATTTTGAGAATGTCAAGGTGGACATTACAACCAGGACCAAATTCCCAGTAGCGACCAAGACCGAACTACCACCATTACTGACCAGGAGCAAATAGTTGGCATGAACCAAGACTGGACAGTCGACTTTCACTGAGATTGGATTGCCAGTGATGACCAAGATTAAAGTACAGGCAATGATGAGGATTGGACATTAGACTTCTACAGTGATTAGACCATAAGCAACTACTGAGACTGAACCACCAGCAACAACAAGCATTGAGCGCAAGGGATAGCGGGGATTGGATGATCGACTTTTACATGACTAAACCACCAACACCTACTGTGATTGGAGTGTAGGTGATGATGAGATTGCACTGCTAACTTCTATCGAGATTGGACTGTCAACACCTACCAGACTGGAGTATAGGTGACAACCGAGATCGTACGGTCGACTTCTACTTTGATTGAACTATCGATATTGGCTGGAACTGGATAGCAACTTGCAATCAAGATTAGGTAGCTAGATCCCACTGTAATCAGGACCAACGACTTCAACCAAGACTAGACTAATAACCTTGACAAGGACCAAACCACTAGCGCCAACCAAGACAAGGCTACCAACATTGACCAGTCTTTTTTCTTAAACCTATCCAATAGCAGTCCTGTCTTGATTGATGCTAGCAGTCCTGTCCCAAGTCAGTGTTGGCAGTTGAGTCTCGGTAGAAGTCGACTGTCCTGTCCTATTGTCACCTACACTTTAGTCCTGGTCGACGATGGTAATCTAGTCTAGATAAAAGTCGACTGTCCAGTCCCGATCGTCATCTGTACTTTGGTCCTGGTCGACGCTAGCAATCCTGTCTTGATTAGTGCTGTCAGTCAAGCCTCAGTCGGTGCCAATGGCCTGATCTCAATAGAAGTCAGTTGTCTGGTCTTAATCATCGTTGGTGATATGGTCCCAATAAAAGTCTTTCATTCAATCAAGGTAGACATTGAAGATCCAGTCCCGAATAAAATCTGTCGTCCAAACCACCTACTTTGACTAGGATTGAACCGCCTACATTATCCGAGTTGCTTTTAAATTCAACATAGAATTTAAAATTTGAAATTCTACTTAAGATCGAAACAAATGATTTGAATATTATAATTTAAAATTTTTATATCATCCAAATAAAGAATTTAAAATTTATAAATTTTAAATGTGAGATTTTAAATATGAAATTTTAAATCTAAATTTTTAACCTAAATTTACCTATCTAAACATAACCTAAAATATTTTGGGCCTTTTTAATTTTCAATTAATGAATTTTTTTCAAAAACAATTATAGAGATGCAATCAATAAGATGTTTTAATTGAAATATCTTTTTAAATAAAGGTAAATATAAACATTTGTCAAAAAAATATAAATATAAAAATGTGTAATTTAAAAAATAATTAATCAATTTATTTGGAAATGTAATTCAATTAAAATTTTTTTATAATATTTAAAGGTGTAATTAGGTTAAAACAATCTTTTTATAATATTAATAATTTAACTTTAGTTTCTTAATTTTTACTCCCTTCAATGTAAGGTATTTTTTAAGAAGTTGAATGTTCAAAAATGTAAGATATTTTTAGTCTTTCGAAGTATAATCATTAAATTTTTTTAAAAAATACCCTTATTAATAAATAATTTTATATTTATTATAAAATATTTAATAAATATAAATATAAAAAATAAATTTAATTTAAAAATAAATAATTATTTTATTAAAGATAACATTTAATTAAAAATATTTCATACTTTTTGAACGGATGGAATGTAAAATTTTTAAAAGTAATTTATATTTAAAATTTAAAAGAATATTAACAAAATACATAGGGAAGAGCGAGGAATCATCAAACTGACGACTGGTGCAACTTGATGGGGTAAAAACAGCTGGCATATCTGGATCCATGCAAGGACACACATGTGAGACTGTGAAAGTGGTCCCTCTGAGTAATGACCGTAGTCCGGGGCGATGTCTTCCTTTTTAAAGACACTCACGTGAAAGCAATCCCTACTGAGTAATGACTGTAGCTTCGTCTTTTTTCACATGCATGATGTACGTCCCCAGTTAATGTCAATTTTGTTTTGGAACGTTAAAAGCACAGTTGTTGACAATTGATGACGACGTATGATAAGACAGGAAATAGGATACGTCCGTATCAACTTTAAATATTTTAAAATTTGTTTCAAACTTGTAACTAAATTAACACCACAGAACTTATTCACGGGAAAATGTTACGGGAGGAAGCTTTCCAGTGGTCCAGGGGAACTGCTTGTGATAGGTGTGTGAGGCTACTTGTAAAAATGGAATAATTTCATTTAAGGAGCATGATTTTGGGGAAAAAACAAGAAAAAACAGAAGGACCAAAAAGCGTGACATATTTTGAAATAATGATTAAAATATTCAAAAATTTTATTTTAGGATGTTGTGCCTTAATATTGATATAACAAATGAAAAATAAAATTAATAAAATATCTTTATGTAATATATCGCAGCATAACAAATAAAATAAAAAAATTAACAAGTAAAATAAAGTATTTAACAAGTAATGTAATTTATAAATAATAAAAGTTTATGTGACAATTTAAATCCTTAACTTGTTAAACCATTATTATAATCTGTAAAACCAATACATTATTTGTTAAAATTTTTATTTGTTAACTTCTTTGTGTTACTTGTTATGTCCATTACATTGCAACTAACATGATTACCAATCTATAGGAAGACTTGTTAATTCCTTAACTGTATTTGTTCATTCCCTTACATTATTTGCTAGCTCTATAAATTTATTTATGAAGTCCATATGATGAGTTAAATTAATCTATTACTTGTTAAGATATTAGCATAACTTTTAAAGTCAATTACATTACTTGTTAAATATTTTACTTTATTTGTTAGTTCTCTTATGTAATAACTTGTTTCATTGCAACATATTGGAATAAAGATATTTTGATCATTTCATTTTACAATTTCATTCCAATCCTAGCCCAACATCTTGCAATAAAATTTCTTATTATATAGGGTTTGGTTTGAAAATATGTCACATACAAAATTGTAAGATAAAATTCTCCCTATAAATAGTTAAGGGGAGGGGGTGTGTGTGTGAGTGTATACATTTAATCAATATAAAATAATCTTTTAAAATTTAATATATAGATTAAAAATGTAATTAATGAAGTTAAAATTAATTATATGATAAAATTTAGCCCTTAATAATATGTTAAATAAATAAAAGTTATTGACGTAAATAAGTGAATAATAAAAAACTTTAACAAACACTACTTTGAAATATAAAGTACTAAAGAGAACTTACTCCCTCTGATCCAAAATATAAATAATTTTTAGAAAAAAATTTGCATACTATAAAGTTCATATTCTCATAAAAATATATTTCCGCCCCAAATTATAAGACAATATTGAGAAAATTTTATTATTTCAAAATATAGGACAATTTGAAAAAATAAGATTTCATTAATGATAATTTTTTAATATTACACTTCAAATGAAGAGAAAATTAAAATAATATTGTAAGGTAATGATTAAATGCATGGAGGCATTTTTAAAAATTTATAGTTTTACATATTTAGAAAAGGTAAATTTGAAAAGTATTAATATTGGTATGCATAATATTATCTCAAATTATCTTATACTCTCTTCGTTAAAGAATATAAAATATTTTTAATTAAATTTCACATCTCATAAAGTAATTACTTGTCTTCAAACTAACCCTATTTTTTACATTTAACTCTATTTCATAGGATGTTTCATTTTAAAATAAATATAAAGTGATTAATTCAATAAGAATATTTTTTTTAAAAAGATAATAATTATATCTGAAAAAATTAAAAATAATATTTTTTTAATATTCAACCTCTTAAGAATATTTTATATTTTAAATAGAAGGAGTAATTTAGGCTGGACGAAGTCCTATGTAACTCCTTCTTTGCTATAGAAATAGCATCATAATCATGATGTTCGGGTTGAACCTCCTCCGCCCGAACAAAGATCAATAACCTCCATTGAGTCAAATTCCAATATTACTTTCCTAGCACTTTAAAGAACTTACTTTCATCAAACCTCTACTTAGATACAAAAAGTATACTTTTTGAAATTTCATCCACAATCGAGATAATGGAAAAATAAAGAGAAAATGACAATTATATTTGAACCTTATAAATATATTAATGGCAATTGATGAAATATTTAAATATCAAAAAATACTATAACTTTTATTTGCAATTATAATACTTCTAATTATTAAAATTATTAATATAAAATTACTCATGAATTGAGGAAAAGTTAATCATAAATTTAAAGATCACTTGCGAATATAATAAAAAGTCAATAGTGAATAATTTGATATTAGTTCTATGAATGTAATCATCGTTGCTTATAAATTTAAAGAATATCATTTATAAATTTTAAAATAATTACTTGTAACTTTATGAAAAATCAATTGTAAATGAATATTATTGAGAAACATGTGAGGTTCTTTAAATCATTAACTTTCAATTAAGATTATTCACATAAATTCACAACTAATGTTTCACATATTCATAAGTAACATTTCCTAAATTCATAATTCATTATCCCTAAATCACAAGTGATGCATAAATCACTAGAATATTTATTTATTTATAACTAAATTTTTATAAATTAACTAGTGACCTTGTTAAAATTGACAAGTTATTGTCCTTAAATTTATAAGTAACGATAAATAATTTCATAAAATTATCTATCCATTCACAATCAACTTTTCATTTATTGACAAGTGATATTACTTACAATTAACTCTACTTAAATTTACGAGTCATATTTCATTTATTATTATTTTAATAATAATTTATTTTTAAATTACAAAATAAAGACTATAGTCCTTTAATGACATTTTAATAATTTAAGGTCTTCAATTATTATTAATATTTTCACAAGGCTTGTAATTGTCATTTTCCCAAAAATTAACTTGAAAAACACAAGTGAAAAGCTGCGTTTATATAGTTTCTCAAGGTCATTTGGTAAGTTGGTCAAAGAAAAGTCAAGTTGGCAAATATATTTTTGGAAAACTGTAAACCAAGCATGCGAAAAATATGCTATTATAAGAAGGATTCCGGCATTGGACAGTCAAGATGCCTTGGGTCGACCACTAGGCTTCAAGTTTAACATTAATAGATATTGAGAATGTCTGTTTTGTTTTTCTACCCCTTTTCTTTATTCTTCTTCATCTTATGTTAAGAAATGAAGGCATGTATAATTCAACAAAATTTTAAAAAGAATCTTACAAAACATCAATCTAACATTTAATGTATAATAACAGAATAACCAGTAAGAAACTCTAATATATATTCCTATGTCATGAATAATATAAATTATATTAAATTATATATATTATATATAAGAACATGTTAAATCAAGATATTAAAAGTGAAGCAGTCATTAAACCATTAAAGACACTAGGTTAGAGATAAATGGTTTAACCGTGATTAAATTAGTTTTAATTCAATAAATATATATACTCCCTTCTATTTTTAATTATAGGACACTTTCGATCATTTTATAAATCTTAAAAAAATTTATTTATTTTTATTGATATTATAAAAATACAAGATATAGTTTCTTTTTTATCCTTAGCTTTAAATAATAATGATATAATTACATTAAATACCTTTATGTTAATTAAGAAGGGTAAAATTGAAAAGAAAAATAGCTTAATTATTATAAGGTGTTATATATTTTGGACTAAAAATTACTTTTTGAAGGTGTCTTACAAATAGGACTAGAGTAAGTGTGTGTGTATGTGCACGATCACACGTGTGTGTAATTTTATATTATTTTTAGCTAAACATAAGAGTAAAAAGTAAACCAAAATGAATAAATATGAAATGTCAAATATGAAATGTCATATAGGCCAAATATGAAATGTCACTTGCCAAAGCGTTTAAATAGGCCATAAAGCCATATAGGCCAAGTGACTGAAGAGTCAGGCCCAATCAACAATCTAAACAAAAGGGTTACTCTTGAGCTCAATTGAAAGCCTTAGCCAGGTAAGCATGTTGAAAATCCCGCTAGTGGCAAACCCCCTCTTTGGAATGTTGATACATAAAGACACGATCTCAAATAATCCTGAATCTCATAGGAACAATATCATTATGCCTAAATATCTCAGCGAAATAGGCTGGTTACTGAAAATGAAAACCAATGATTAAAGACCATACCATGAGTTTTGCTGGATCCCTGATTATTTATAAAAACATTCCAGATTCTAGGGAAAAAGCTATCGTCACTTTGTCACTATAAATAGAGCACCAAATTACAAAAGAAGACATGGATAACACTTAAAAGACTTACATTTTGCACCCATAGTTCTTAGGTTTATCAATTAGTTTTTATCTTTAATTCAAATTTGTAACCATTTATGTTTCATAACTTTTTAATAATAATCAAAAACTTATTCTACCAAGTCTTGTGTATCTTTTACATTCAGGTAAATTGTGGTAAGAGAGCTCGGGGACTCTTAATTATTAATTGAGACTTAGTGTCTCTAGCATGCTTGGTAACTTGTTGTTCTTAACGAACAATTTTTGGCACGCCCGATAAGACCTATGTAACAAAGATGGCAAGGATAAGAAAGGACAAAAGGACTAAGGAAATAGGAATTAGTTCTCACAAACTAGAAGGAAACTTTGCACTCGTAAGATTAGAACCATTGATGCTTGAAGTTGAGATGGCTGAACGACGTGAACACATAGTGTTGATGTCAACAAGTAACAGCAGCACGAGCCTTGGATCAAAGCTATGAAGTGAATAGGCAAATTCACTGATTATGTCCAACAGTCCAGTAGTGAAAGTGCTATGAAGAATTCAAGACCACATGGATAAATAGCTAAGTTCTTTGCTATGTCCTTGAAAACATCAAAATGTAGGGAAAAGGAAAGACACCAACTTATGATGTAGGCTTTGCATGATGGAATAAGGAATTTAGCTACATCCTTGAGAGGGGCTCCTCTAGAAGCAGGCTCAAACTTGGGGCCTTATGGAGGAAAATAGGCAAGAGTTAATGCAACTGCAGCCCTTCGAGGCCGCACAGCTGTAAGGGACTATCCTAATCTCCATGTTTTCATTAACACTAATCTTTTAAATAATTCCTTATGTTATTTATAAGATCCTGGCACAAGCTGACCAAGGGGCATGGGAATAGTCCTAGAGCGTCAAAACGAGCCACTGAATGAATTTGTGAATATGGAGGCTTTGTACATATACGGACTAGTACTAAGGCTGATTAGCCATCTTACTCTCTCAAAGCATTATCCTGAATACATAGATAGAGATAATCCATACCCTCAAGGCTATAAAATTCCTAATTTCACCCTATTCTCAGGAGACAGAACATAGTTTACATTGGAGCACATTGGAAGATTCACTATCCAATATGGAGAGATCGCCAACTATGACAACTTTACCAATCTAAAACTAAGATTGTTGCCAAACACTCTCACAAGCCCAGCATTCACATGGTACACCTCACTACCCTACAATTTAATACCTAGCTAGATGGAAATAGAGTAGAAATTCCATGTGCAGTTTTATAAGGTAGAGCTAAAGGTTAGCATAGCAGAACTCTGTAAGCTCACCCAACGGGCTAGGGAAGCAGTAGACTAGTATTTGGTGAGATTTAAGAGGTTGAGAAGCAAGTCCCATGTGCCAATTCTAGAGGCTGAGTTTGTCAAACTAGCTTAGGCAGGTCTCGACATAGAGCTATAAAAGAAGTTCCAAGGGGTAGAGTTCTGGGAATTTTATGAGCTGGCAGCCAAGGTTTGTGGGTATAAGGAATTACTGATGGAGGAAGACTATTATCAATAAACTATGATAGGCACATACTTTAGTGACCTTGACGTAGCAGTTGAAAAGTTAAAAAATGCAGGCAACCACACATGCCCAGCCTTGATAAGGAAGGCAGAGGAGACTCATAAAAGGCCTAACTCAATATAGTACACATTCAATACTTCTAAAATTGAGGAAATCTTCAATTTCATGCTTAAGGAGAAGTTCATATCATTACCCTCTGATCATAAGATCCCTTCAAAAGAAGAATAAAGACGGAAGGAGTACTACAAATACCATTACTATTTGAGTCACAATACTAAGTCTTGTTGAGGCTTTATGAATGTCGTCCAAGATTAGATTAATAAAGGTGTCCTCAAGTTCTTAAAAGAGGAGTCTATGGTCATAGGTGAGGATCTATTTTCACCATCTGCCATTGTTAACATGGTGGAAATAAACTCCAACAGATGGCAAACCAGGAGGAATGATGGTAGATGAAGAGATGTGCAGCCTTGGAATGTTTGGATTAGGGGAGATGCAACACAAGAAAGCACGAAGATAGTATGGGACTGCCTGGGAGAACCTACGGGCTGGTTAGACAGAAATAGGCCCTCATGATGGGACATTAGTTTGGAGGGACAGAACATGAAAATCCCCAATAGATCTAAGGTGGTTTAGGACTACCTAGGAGATTCTACGAGTAAGTCAGAATTTGAAAACTAGAAGACAACAAAGCATGACAGCAAATAGCCCTCAAAATAGGACATTGGTCCAGAGGGATTGCCTATGGAGGAGCTGGACGAGTCTAAGGTGGTTTAGGACTATCTAGGTAAACCATCTAGCAAGTTCGATTACTTTGTTAAGCATTCAGCACCGTTAGGAACAGGGAACCTTTTATAGGGACACCTTCAAAATAGGATGTGGGCCCCGATAGCCTACCCTTAATAGCATCAGAGAACATTACAGAGATTCCTTCGATACCAAAGGTTGTTAAGAGTTTAGGCATGTTTGTTACTCTACCTAGTAACGTGCTGCCTTTGAAGTGGAGAGTTGTAAGGCACTAAAAATTCCAATTGTCTTAACTAGAACTCAAAAATGACACCTCTAGTGCAAATGGGCTATACAAAGGTACCTTGAATAGTAAAAGGCTGAAGCCTAGGAAAGCTCTAATATACATGAAGCCAGTAAGTTTAGGAAAAGGTCCACAAAAGATTGGGACGAGGAGAGCGAGAATGAAAACTAGTAGAACAGGACCATTCACATTAAAGAGATACTTTTTAATCTAATTTGTATGGTTTTGTTAACACTCCCTTCCCAATTTAGGTTTACCACCGATAAGACCTAGGACTAATCTGATCAAAATAATTTAAGGGCAACGCACACAAGTTCACATCAATATTGCCCGATAGAACCTAGGGAGGATAAGAAGCCTAAACCAGCGAAGATGCAGACACAAGCAGGGAAGACTAAAGTAGAGCCTATATGCCAGATCACCCTATAAGCCGTAAAAGGGAAGCTAAAACAGGCTATCCTAGAAAAGTCAAGCATCAAAATGACTCAACATCTAAGGCCCTTATATATTAAGGCACATTTGGATAGGGAGCCATTAACCAGAGTACTAGTAGATAATGGCTTAGTGGTAAATATATTGTTAGCCCATATAATGCTCAAAATGGGGTGGGATAAATAAGACTTGATACCAACAGAGGTATCTATAGTGGGATTCACTGGGACTGGTTTGAAGGTCCTTGGGGTATTGTAATTAAAGTTGATTTCGGGACCAAATCCTCTCTAATGGCTTTCTTCATGATCAGTACTATAGCATAATATTAGGCCCTACTAGGTTAGGACTGGATTCATGCCAGCAATTGCGTGCCCTCCTCGCTACACCAAATGCTTCTCATGTGGAAAGGGGAAGAAGTTAAAGTAGTTTGGGCTAAAGACAAATAGTCACAGACTTTATGGATGCGAGCTACTACGACGTTGATGTGGGCCTTTTTACATTTCAAAGGGTACAAGAGATCTCGAATAGAGTTCAAGAGATCTCGAATAGAGTTCCTCCATGCAAATCGACAACACATACTATCATACCTCTAATATCACAGAGGCAAGAGCCCATCATTAAATTGATGGATAATTGACTCAGACCACAGAAAGGTTGTAGCAATCGCGACCATCTAAAAATTATAGTTGCATAACATGCAAGAGCAATTGGAAGGCTACAGGCCAAAAACTCTAGGGACCAAGGTCATTTATAATGACGAACATGAACTAGACCCTGCACCTCTAAAATTCAAAGACATAGCCTTGAAGGTATAGAATTTACTAGAAGAAGTAAACCTCAAGTCCCTAGAGGAGCTGAGGATCACTTTCATTAGCTCATTATTGGATGAGGAACAAAAAAATGCATTTAAACAGGTACTATAAGAATTCAAGGATTCCTTCACATGGGACTATGATGAAATGACAAGGCTAGTGAGACAGTTAGTTGAACATAGGCTTCTTATAAAGCTAAACTACAGACCACATCAACAGCTCACCAAGAGAATGTTAGTTGAAGTGGAGTTATGAGTAAAGGAGGAGATCAAACGCCTCCTATAGGTGGGCTTTATATAGCCTTGCAGGTATGCTCAATAGCTCTCAAACACAGCCCCAGTGATCAAGAAAAATGAAAAATTATGGGTTTGTGTAGGTTTTCAAAACATAAACATGGCCACGCTTAAATATGTGTATGTAGTGCCCATTGCAGACAGGTTAATAGACGTTGAGGCTGAGAATGCATTATTATCATTTATGGATTGTTTTTCATAGTATAATCAAATATTTATTGTAAAAGAAGACATTCTCAAAACTGTTTTTAAGTGCCCGGGCTCCATTGGAACATTTGAATGGGTGATTATGCCATTCGGTATTAAAAATGCCAAGGCCACTTATTAGCAGGTTATGAACGCCATCTTTCATAATATGATAGGAAAACATTTAGAAGTGTATATAGATGATATAATGATCAAATTAAAAAAAGCATAAGATCATATTGAGTATTTGAGGATAAGCTTCCTTTAAATAAGGAAGGTAGGCCTTAAATTAAACCCACTTAAATGTGCATTTGGTGTAATTGCAAGTAACTTCCTTAGATTCATTATCCATAGAAGCAAAATTGAAGTATACTAGAATAAAGTACAGGATATTTTAGAAGCAAAGATGCTAAGCAACAAGAAAGAGCTACAAAGGTTTATGGGCCAAGTTATTTATCTCAAGTGTTTCATTCCGAATCTAATAAGGAAGAAGAATGAGTTCTCTGAGATTCTGAAACTTAAAGATGTTAAGGAATTCACTTGGACTGAATACCATCAGGCAGCCTTTGGCAAAATCAAAGGACACTTGACAAGGCCCTCGGTTTTAGTAGCCCCAAGGGAGAATACCCCATTCTTATTGTATTTAGCTTCCACCACCACATCCATAAGATATATGTTAGCCCAAACTGTTTATGGGGGGCATGAGAAGGTGGTTTATTATTTAAGTAGGTGTTTGACTCCTACAAAGACTAAATACTTAATTGTAGAAATAGTGGTTTAGCACTATACTATGCTTGTACCAAATTAAGGCATTATATAATAAATAGAGCTATGTATGTAGTTTCATATTGTAATTTAATTAAGTATATTCTTAATTAGCCAATCATGACAAGCTGTATTGGGAAGTGGAACTTGGCCCTGGCTAAATTTTCATTAATATTCTTTCCTAAAAGTCAATAAAAGGCCAAGCATTAGTAGATTTCCTGGCTAATCATCCCTCAATCAAGCTTTTAAAAAAAAAAAAAGAATTACCAGTGTTCTTAGTATATTCGGGGCCCTAGGTGCTTAAGTTCGACAGGTCTAGCACAAAACAAGCATCCGGGGTCAAATTAGTAATAACTTCTCTTATGAGTGTAAAAACTATATTATCTCTTCAACTAGATTTTAAATATACTAACAATCAGGCTGAATATAAAGTACTACTTACAAGGCTCGAGATCCTTCAAGAAATGAAAGCTTACGAGGTATACTATGGGTATAAAAACTATATTATCTCTTTAACTAGATTTTAAATGTACTAACAATCAGGCTGAATATGAAGCACTACTCACAGGGCTCAAGACCCTTCAGGAAATGAAAGCCTGCGAGCTAGTCATAGAAAAGGAATCTCAATTAGTCATCAAACAATTAATTAGTGAATATAAGTGTACGAGCTTGGCTCTAGTGATGTATTATGCAGGGGCTTCTCAAACCTTGGAAGATTTTAAAACAGTAACCTTGACATATATTCCTCAAGCTCAGAATTAGGAACCCAATGAACTAGCCCAAATAGCATCAGGGCTAAGCCTTTCGCCTAAACTCACTAGAAAAATAATTGTGATGGAATGAAAAGAACATTCTTCAAACTTTCAGTGTGGTTTGATAGTACAGTGTGGTGTGATCTCACAAGAATTAGCTCAAGATTGGCGGGATGATTTCAAAAGTTATTTACAAGATCCCAGCCAATGATATCCCTACAGAATAAGGATATGCACCTAACACTTTATTTTAATTAGAGATGAGTTATATAGGAAAGGCCTCGATGGTTATTACTTAAATGTTTAACATTCACAAAGTACATAGAGGTTTTAAGACAAGTACATAAAGTAGTGTGTGGAGCACATTAGTTAAGACTAAAAATACAATGGATGGTACTCAAACACAAATATTACTAGCCATCAATGACAAAACACTGTATCAAATACGCTAAAAAATGGAGGAAATGCTAGATTCACAGGCCAGCACTACAGATACCAGTGTCAAACATGCATCATATCATTAAGCCATGGCCCTTTCAAGGATGGGCCATAGATGTGATAGGAAAAATTTATTCGGCCTTATCCAAGGGCCACTCATTCATCTTAGTGGCCATGTATTATTTCACAAATTAGGTAAAGACTATCCCCATGAAGAAGCAAGCTGACGTTATTAATTTCATACGAGAATAAATTGCATTCCATTTTAGAATTCCTCAAACGATTACAATGAATTAAGGGACCATATTCACTGGAAATGACTTCAAAACCTTTATTGAGGAAAGTGGGATCAAACTACTAACATCCTTACCATATTATCCTTAGGCAAATCGGCAAGCCAAAGCTTCTAATATGTAAATCGGCAAGCCAAAGCTTCTAATAAAGTAATCCTTAGAATTCTAAAAAAGACAATTAGGAAAAACCCTAGGGAATGGCACATATGATTTCATGAGGCATTATGGGTATACAAAATATCAAAAAGAGAAGCCACAGGCATGAGCCTGTATGTGTTGACATATGTACACAAGGCCGTGTTACCCATAGAAATAGTAGTCCCTTCATTACGCATTACAAATAGCTTAGGAAGATCCTCTGAGGAATATAATGAAGCCATGATGAACGAGTTAATTTAGTTAGATGAGATACGTTTACAAGCATTGAATTATATGATAGCCCAGAAGAAGGAGATCTTAAGAATATATAATAAAAGAATCAAAAGGAAGTAGTTTTGGATGGGCAAGCTTGCATGGAAACTTGTTTTACCTCCCAATTTTAAGGATCGGATGCTTGGTAAATTTTCACTTAACTGTGAATGATCGTTCAAAGTTGGTGAAACACTTAAAAGGAACGTGTATTGGTTATCTAGTCTTGATGGGTTTCCACACAGACCAGTTATAAATGAAAAATACTTAAAGAAATATTGGCCATTGTAATGGCAAATTACAAAGGTTAAGAGTGTAAAAAGGTAAATAGATGCAAAGACTTGAGGCCTAGAATGGCCTCAAGATGAGTTAAAACAAACATTAATCTTAAAGAATATTTTTCTTTTATTCAGAAAAATTATGGTATAAGGGGAAATAAAATTTTTTATGTATAATAAGCCTAGTGGACATCCCACGTAGCTAAAGCTATGTCCAGTTTAGCAATTAGTGATTGATGTGAATGAAGGGCTATCTCTAATTCTAACATCAAACTAAGCTTCTCTTTAAAGATGGCCCATGCATCATCTAATGCTTCACTGGAAACCTCTAGATCAGACTCCACGTTACCCTCCTTAGACTACCTAGCTCCTCCTCAGCAGCTTTCAGTTGATACCTTAAGTCAGTAGCAACCTTAGCCTGTAATGAATTGAGGCTATCTACACGAGGAGTAATTTCCTAGACCCGATTAGTTACAGTTGTTACTTAGGCCTTAGCATCAATATATTCATCCTTAATAGACTAGTTATTCACTAGATGGTTTGAGAGGGATGAGAGCTTCGTACGATAACAATTTATGATGCCATAGCATTATGGGACTTAGTCGCGAAGGAACTCTAGCTTGGGTATAGGAGCAGCTTTCTCCATAGCAGCTATAGCTCAGATCATCTCTTCATAACTTTGTTCGGGAAGTAAAAACAGGTCCCATTAAGTTGGAATTGAACAATCCTCTAGGCATCCAATACCATGTCTGTGTCAGGAATGTAGATGTAGGCTAAAAGGGTGACAATAGGGGCCGCTCTTATTGAGGCAAGCTAAAAAAAGAAAGGGGTAATTAGTGCCAAAAGGAAGAAAAAGAGAAAGGAGAAGAGAACACAATAAATTGGTACCTAACTCGGGTCTATTATGACTTTGCCTTTGCTTGTGGAAAGCAAGATAAGGGTAAACCACAAGGCTTTCTCCACTCGACCTGCAAGAGTAGTGGGCTTAGACTCATCATGTACAAAGGCACCTTAAGTAGAGGCCAAGACGACCATTGCAGACTTTGAGATTGAAAGGCTAGCAGTAATAGGACCAGCACCAGTAGCTATTAAAGGCTCTTTCATGGGTCTCTCAAAACCCTTGGTCTTAATGCCTCCTACTAGAGTGATAATGGGAGTCATCCTGGGGCTATAGTTGAGGCAACATCCTGAACTTCAACAAAAGCCTTGAGCCCTGAGTTGCTAGCGCCATTCAGGGCTGTAGCAAATGTGGCTTTTCAAACTTCAACAGAAGCCCCAAGACCTCCTAAGTCACTAGTACCGTTCTAGGCCGTGGCAAATGTGGCTTCCTAAACCTTTACAGCAACCCTAGAATCTTTAAAACCTTCAATCACCTCTCAGGCCACATTACGAGCAATCTTTATAAGATCCTTGAAAGTATTTAGATCTTTAGGAGTTGCCTTAAGAAAAGAAGTGGAGGTGACTATCAGAAGATCTAGAGCTTGGGCCTCTAAACCTCTAAGAAAAGGGGGGCTCATTCAACCATCATTAAAGTCAGTCGACAGGATCAGGGAGCATTGGCACTTTTGTAAGGATCGGGTTCCTTAAGAATTGGGAGGTACAGAGGATGGTAGATTAGAAGACACCAAAGGGAGTGATGTCTTTTTCCTCCTCTTAGGATCAGGCAAGGGGGATGGAGCCTATTTCCTCTTGTTAGAACCATCTCCCTTGTCCATGCAACTTGGGGGATGACTCTTCTTAAGTTTGGGCTTCTTTAAGACTAAGATATAAGAAGATGCATCGTCCTCTTCAATCTCTCTAACCATGAACCTAGTGAAGGGATTGTCTTGGTCTCTAAAGCAGTAAGAGTATCGATGTTTTCCCTCAAGAAGTTTACCAATGCATGTGATTACGTCCAATCACGGCCTATAAAAATTAGAAATAGGTTAAAATATATCATTAACAAAAGGCAAACATAGTAGGCAATACTTACTGGTATGGCTCTTTATGATGTATTTAAAGTGCTAGGGCCACTATTTGTTGAAGCGAAGGCAGGCATCTTTGTCCACCAGTTCCACCTTACACTGCTTTGTGTAGTGTGTGGAATGGCCACTTAGTTGATGACCTCTCGATCTAACAGCTTTACATTAACTTAAGGAGATAGTCCCCAGGATATGCACTAGCTCAGTTCGAACTAGCTTGCCACCAGTTGAGGGTGATATGACTCTAGATAAACCCTCAAGGATTTAGAGGAAGAGTTGGTATAAGGAAGCCACATTTTCTTAGGTCTAGTGGCTGAAAGAAAGACCTCGTCCCTTAGTAACGAGGTAGGCTTATGCTTTTGGTCTGCCAAAAATCTATACTAGGTAGGGAGGCAATAGTCTAGAATGTTTAAAGAGCTTTAAGGTCCTTCGTAAGGATCAGTTCTGCCTATAGAAAAGCTTAAAAAATTCTTCAATTCATCCAGAGGATGGCTACCTAACAGACAAGTGAAATGGTGAGTGACGTAGGCATCCTTGGGGAAAGGTTCCCAACAAAGTAGAGAGAAGTAGGAAGTTGTCTACAACTTCATAAACTAGATGGGCCCGTGAAAGTTACTGAAGGGCTTCTTCACTAGGGACTCCTTCATGCCATCATATAGACAGTATAAAAACATGATCCCCAAGGCTAGTTGGTTACTGTAGAGTATAGACTCAGTGAGCTGCCAGTGAAGTTGCACCAGCTTTCCTCCCCTAAGGCTAGGATCTATTAGCTCAATAGGATCTAAATGAAGACCAAATGTTTTATAAGGGTGATGATCTCATTAGCTGGCTTTCTAAAAAATAACTCCATGATTTTTATGTAGGAGCCTTTACCCCTAATATTGGTTTCCAAGTTAGTATGAAGAGTGACATAAAAGTCATGCCTCTTTGGGATAACATAAAAGTTCTCCTTATCGATGATCGGTAGCCCTAAATACATGAACATATCCTAAAGTGTGATTGACATAAGGCTCAACTCAAAGATAAAGGCGTTACAGCTGGGTACCTAAAAACTTAGAAGGGCCATTAGCAAATTAACTAAAATGTCGACATTGACCAATAAGAGATGGATTAGGTCATAAAGACTCATCTCCTTCCACTGTAGTTTGTAAGTCTATCTCAAGCACTTTACCCAGTTAGACCAAGCGCGGGAAGATTAGGGCTAGTTTTAAAGCTTTTGGTAAGAGGATTCAGTGAAGGGTAAAGTCATCTAGACTAAGATTAGGGACTAAGGTTAATGGCCATAGATTTGGCTGAATGGGAGTGGTCACCTCAAAAAAGTCAAGGGAGATGGTCATATACCCAACATCACTCTTGTTGGCAATTTGAAAGCTCTAGGGAGAAGTACTGGAAAGATAGAGAGCAATAAATATTTTATCCCTTAAAATATATGGACCAAATAGAAAGCACGAAGTTTACCAAAAGACGACAGAGGTATGGAAAGATGAATCCTCTTGAAACAAAAATTTAGGAAGCATCAGACTAAGAATTCAATTCAAAAAAATGCAAGTAAAAAGTGAAATACATACCTTCGTCAATCCTCCTAATGGAGTAACAGGATTCTAAATTGTGACCAATGAATCAGGCAAACTATCAATAAGAGTGTTAGAAGGGGCAGCAGTAGATACAGTGGTAGCAGAGAAAGAAGCCATTGTTAAGCAAAGGAACGTCGAAGCGAGAAATGTAAAAGTTTAAATAGTAAGAAACGGCAAGGAAGGCAAGGGGAATGACTAAAAGAAGAAAACAAGAATTTATAATGATAAAAGGTGCTCAAAGACAAAGCAATGTTTCAATCTTTTTTAAATGTGCCACGTGGCTTACATTTATCAGACACTAGCACATGGGGGCATTGTTTAGGCTAAATATGAAATGTCGATTGCCAAAGCATTTGAATAAGCCATAAAGCCATATGGGCCAAGTGATTGAAAAGTCAGGCCTAATGAATAATCTAAATAAAAAGACTAACCCCGAGCTCAATGGAAAGCCTTGACTAGGTAAGCATGTTAAAATCCTGTCAGTTACAAACCCACTCTATAGACCGTTGATACATAAAGATATGATCTCAAACAATCCTGGATCTCACGAGAACAACATCATTTGTGCCTAAGTATCTAGGTGAAATAGGCTGGTTATTGAAAATGAAAAATAGTGATTAAAGATCATGCCATGAGTTTTGCTGGATCCTTGATTATTCGTGAAAACATTCTAGATTCTAGGGAGAAGCTACCATCGCTCTATTACTGTAAATAAAAAACCAAATCACAGAAGGGGACACGAATAGCACTCAAAAGACTTGCATTTTACACCCATAGTTCTTAGGTTTATCAACTAGTTTTTATCTTTAATTCAGACTTATAATCGTTTGTGTTTCATAACTTTTTAATAATAATCAAACATTTGTTCTACCAAGTCATGTGTATCTTTTACATTTGAGTAAATTGTGGTATGGGAGCTTAGGGGCTATTCATTATCAATTGAGGATTAGTGTCTCTGGCACGCCTGGTAACTTGTTGTTCCTGGCGAACACGAGAATACATTCAAGTATTCAATAGCAATTGATAAAAGACATTTTTAAAATTATATGGAGTAGGCATTTAAAAATGTTTTTTTTATGATTAAAAAGTTATTATGGAGACTAATAGACATTGTAAATTACATTATAATCTATTGAATTTTCAAAATAAAATACAAGAATGTGGTTGGCTTTTTTATTGGAGAATGGGGAGAAGTACTCAAAGGTTCCCACAATGTGTTGAAATACTACAATATTTGACATGTTAGTAAAGGAAAATAAAAACTAGTCTCTCCAATCCAATTTATGAAACAATTTTGGTAGGAATTGAGTGTCTTAAAATATAAGATATTTTGGACAAAAAGAAAATAGTATTAATAATATTTTTTTAATATTATTATTTCAATTATATTCTCTCTCTTTAACATTCTTTCACAAATGGAGCATCAATTAGAGGGTATTTTTGAAAATTTATATTTTTATCATATAAAAATAAGTTGTAAAGTGTATTTAATGAGTTTTATTGGTATTTATGACCTTGTCCAAAAGTGTCTTGTAAATTGGAATGGAGGGAGTAATATAATGGAAAAATTTCAGTAAAAGCCCTTGACTTAACTTAATTTTAGTCAAAGCCCCTAAAATGACCTTAATTATTGTCATTGGTGAAGTTAAGCATATGAACAACTTATGTAGGGAACAAACAATTGATATATAGAAAATTAACAACTGATATAAGTGAAATTTGAAACTATCATTAATAGCATAACACCATTATGAATTTGCAACTCTTATGGTTTCACTTGTTTATATTCATAGTGGTGTATGTTATGCTGTTAACAAAAATTGTAAATTTTATCTATATCAATTGTTCATTTTTTATAAGTCACCTATTCATTTTCTATACATTAGTTCATTTTTCATGTCAAAAAAGTATACTAAAAAGTTTTTAAGGTCTTTTATATGTTTCCCTAGTTCATATCCTAGTTACCATCTCCATTTTTTTATATTCAAAAATAGCCAATAACTAAGTCTTTTCTTTATTAAGGGAGAATTATCTCAAGATCTTCACAACACAATTTAATTAATACTAAAACATTTATTGACAACTTAACAGAAACGCTATCAAGTCATTATTAAACTTTTTTTATGAAGAAAAGAGCAGCCTATATGTTGTTAAAGCTTAACCAGTCCTGATCTAGAAACCATCTAATCTCTTAAGGATTACTAAATTGTTGAAAGCCAATTCCCTATCAGAGAGTTTGTCAAGCTAAATGGTCTACAGCTTTGTTAGCCGAATAATGAGCATGAGAGATCTTGATCAACCATTCTCTCTATTCATGGTAATGCGAGCTTCTTCAAAAAGTAGTCTATCTTGATGTGAGCTTATGTCTCCTCTATTGACCAACTCCACTACCTCTAAGGAGTCAGATACTATGACCATCTAACACACCCTTATATCTTATGCTAGCTTAGTGCCCATTGAAATCACCCAAATTTTAGAGCTTAGGCTATCAATTTTGATATGGCCAAGGGTAAATCCAGTGATGAACCTTCCCTTGTCATCTCAAATCATACCACTGCAACCTCTTTTCGACATCATTGGTGAGAAAGATCCATCCACATTAACAAAAAACCAATATGGAAGGGGTAAGGTCTACTAAATTGTTCTAGTCCTAGGTTATCATCCATACCAGTTCAGCTTGCAACTTTGCCCTGAGAGCTTTCTCAAGCTTTAAAGGATTGTTGTAGCTTAGGCCTTTATCTCTTTATTGAAAGCACAAGTACCTTCAAAGATGCGGGCATTCCTTTGTTTCCACAAGAGCTAGCAAATAATTGTAAATAAAGTAGCTTAATCATCTTGTTCAGTATCCCCTGATTATGACAAATTCAATTTAATCCATGACTAAAGATCTAAAGAGAAGAAGATGTGTCTCTTCTCTAGTTTCACCATAGAATACTAGAGCTGATGAGTTGACAGACAATCTTGGAGAACATTAAGTAGGTTTTCAGTACACTAATTGCACCAGGAGCAAGTGTCATCATTTGTTGTCTTCCTTTTGCATCTTTCCTCATTAATTAAAATCCTGTTATGCACACAAATCTAAAAGAAGGTCTTACATCTCTGGGGTACTTTCAACTTCCAAATCTTATCTCATGCAAACTTGGTAACCTATCTTTAGGGCCGCAAAGCATCATAAGCTCATTAAAAATTAATATTCATTAAGGATTGAATAAGTAATTAAATGGGAGATTGGGATTGTGGATGGTGAAATGTTTTTTTTTTTGAATCTTTGGGATGTTATATGAACAGATATGAGTAGAAGAACAACGTCCTAAAGCAAAGCGTGTGAGTGTAGTGAGGATTTCCCTCACTGTGCCACACGTCATGGCACATGTTGCAAAAACTAGCTAAATAGGGATGTATTTGCTCATGAAAAATAGAAAGGAAATAAAGAAAAAAGGGATTTAGGCTTAGAGAGGAAATAGATCTCTACTAGGGCTTTAGTTTTTAAGAGAAAGGACGATGTTTCTAACCTATTACCTATCAGGTAAGTCTCATACTACCTTAACCTCCAATTCTACCCTATTTTCTCTTAGTTTAAACTAGTGAGAAATTAAATTTGAAAGTTTCAAGGAGTTGATTTCTTACCTTATAGTATTGGAAAGGTTCTATAAGACTAAATTAGACCTTTATGACTAGTTTGAGTTGGAACGATAGAGCTTTGAAGCTTCAGGCTCAATTTAACCTAGTTTAAAGAGAGAGTAGTGAGAGAAACTTGATTGTGAGAAGTCTAGTGCTTGTCACAACTGGTGATTGGTCATAATATGCATGAACTAACATGAATAGAGGAAATGATAGTGATTAGGTGCTAAATTGCTATAATTGACATTTTGTCAATGGTGAAATTGACCTTGGCTTGCCAATTTAGTATAGATTCTTGCATGTGGAAAGTTAAATAACAAGAGGAAATGAGTAAGGTTGAGAAAAAACATGAGTAACCTTTCTTGTGAACAAAAAGGTTGAGATAATCATATAGTTTATTATGTTTATTAACTATTATACCTGTGTAGAAGTAATTGTATAAATGTAAAATCATGATTTTGTCATTTTTTACACATGATTTTGCATTGTAAATGGCTTTAGCATGAAATGAATTTGTAAATTAAAAGTTTGATGATTACTATAACATCTTGAATTTCTAATTTTTGCATTAAAGTTGATTAGGAATTGAATTAGTGATTTAATGTGGGATTAGGATTATGGATAGTGAAGTGTTGTATTGACTCATTAGAATTTTATATGAACAGATATGGGTAGAGGAATGACATTGTGAACCAGAGTGGGTGAGTGTAGTGAGGATTTTTCTCACTGTGCCATGTGCCTCTATTGAGGATGGATATGCCACGGTGCATGGTGCAAAAATCTAATTAGTGAGTTTATGTACCAACTTATGAAACAAAAGGGAAAAGAGGAAAAGAAGGTCCTGGCATAGAGAAGAAAGGGGAGCTCTATTAGGGCAAGTGATTTTGGGAGAAAGGATGATGTTTCTGAGCTGTTGCTTATCGAGTAAGTCTCATATTGCCCCTATTTTCTCTTAGTTTAAACTATTAAGAAATTGAATTTGGAAGTTTTAAGGAGATGATTTCTTATCTTATAGTAATAGAAAGGTCCTCTTAGACTAAACTAGTACTTTATGAATGTGTTGAGTTGGAACGATTAAACTTTGAAGCTTTGGGCTCAATTTAACCTAATCTAGAGAGAGTAATGAGAGTGAATTTGGTTATGAAGAAATTGATGTTTGTCATGAGTAATTTTTGGTATTAATGCACGTGAGTAAATGCTAATAAGGGAAATGACAGCAATTTGGTTTTAAATTATTGTAATTGGCACTTTTAGTTAATAGAGTAATTGACTTTGGTTATCAATTTGGCATAGATTCTTGCGTACTACGAGTTGGACAGCGAGGAGAACTTGAATAGGATTTTAAAACATGAGTAACCCTTTCTATTAAATAGAAGGGTTGAGGTAACTATATAGTTTGTTATGTTTTTAGCTATTAAAAGTGAATATGTATTTGTTAAGCTATGATTTTGTGATTTTACTTTTGGCACATGAATTAGCATTACAAATGATTTTGGCATGCAATATGATTTGGAAACATTTACAAAACTTATATTAGATTGCAAATTGTAATGAATATATTTATATATAAGTATATAATGGAAATTATGAAAATAGTGATTAATATGTTGTGAAATGTGAACAAGTATGATCATAGAGGGTGGGAGTTCACCCAGATATATGTGGATGTGTGTGTGTGTGGAGATGTTAGTGAATAAATTCATATAGTCGGGATGGCACCATGGGACACTCGGTGCAGCATATTATGGTTGGTACTATGGGTAATCCGGTACAGCATATTATGAGACTATTGTCATGGGACATTTGGCAGTTTAGCAACTCCCTAGTGCTCGTTAAGGTGTGGCTAGGAGTCAATGATGCCTCTATCACAAGTTCTTGTGATGAGGGAAACCATAATATATAGGTAGGATAGATTACCTTTGGCTAGGTGTTTCTACCATTGAAAGAGTGCTTGGGTTAATGAGTGATTGATCTAGTAGAGCCTGTGGTTTTGTGTCAAGGAGCTTTGGAGAATCGATGGATAGATGATCATGCTAGTGTGTGAAAATGATTTATATGAGAAAAGTTATGAGTAAAGCCATGTTATAATAAATATATATGCTATACTTTGGTTTTATTACTTTAGCATGGTTATTTGTGCTAATAGACATTAAATAAATTATATTGGTTACTAAGATTTTGATCTCACCTGTGGTTATTTATATTTTTCAAATTTTGGTGGTCGTAGTGCTTAAAGGAAAGATTTAGGCCTAGAATTGTGATTTTCTCGACAAAGACTTTTAAGAATTGGTGCAATAAATTTGTATATAAGTTGCCTTAGGAAACATGTGCATTTTATTGTGAGTTATTGTGGTGTTTAGCTCTTTGACTTCCCTAGCCCTATGTATATGAGTGTATATGATGAAATGAAAGTGTAGGCCTAGTGGATGGATGATAATGTGTATGGAAATGGTGAATGTGGGACATATATATATATATATATATATATGAAATTGGCCTTGTATGAGAATGAAAATGAAAGAAATGTGAATTTGCCTAAGTTATGTGTAATAGGCAATTTACAGGGCAATTGTGTGTACGCATGTTATATGGTGTATATAATTGGTCAATCAGGTGTACATTATCTATTTGGATGTGGTCAAGGCTTTAAAGTTAGCCAATGACTTTTAGTTTCAATTGGCGATGCTCAAGAGGCAAATTCTGACTTTAAACGGTTAAAATGCACTTGAGTGTTCAATTTTCAAAATAGTTATCAGATTTAAATGAAACCAGTGTCATTGGTTAGATTTTGAAGCAAGCTTCATAAGGGTGCTTGAACCACCTCAATCAAACATCGGATGCAAAAATGATGCACTTTTAAAATTCATATTATAATTTGAAATTTAACAGCATATTCTAATATATGCGCCACAGTGCATGTGTCAATAAAGGACCATATGCCGTGGTATGCAACACAGAAAGTGATGCTGAGGTCTCTATGCCACATCTCGCAATGCATGTGGCATGAGTAGTTGTGTATGGTCCTAGTTTATAACTTGATTTAGTTGATTTGCACATGTTTTCTTATAGATCTTAAGGTGCTATTGCACAATGCTTTCACTGTGTATTGTTTTTACAAATTGGTTTTGTTTTTATATATGGTTTTGGAAATGTTTTATTTGGGATCCCAAAGCTTTCATTTAATAAGTTGTATTGGTTACCAAGATTTTGATCTTACCTGTGGTTATTCACATTTTTTATGTTCTAGTAATAGTGGTGCTAAAGGGAAAGATTCAAGCTAAGAACCATGATTTTCTTAATAGAGCCTTGTAAGAATTGGTGTAATGAATTTGTATATAAGTAGTTATAAATGTATATATAAGTTGCCATAGGATTCGGTACATGTGCATAATGTTATGACTATTATGCATTTGGTGGCTTTAGTTCCCTAGTCTACCATGTGTAACCTCTTCCCATATCCTCCAGGTACAAGAGAAGATTAACAAAATCACCACATCAAATACACCTACCACTAATTAAATATTTTGTTTGAAAAGCTTTGGACTAAGAATTGTTTGTCAAATTATCAAAATCATAATGTATCAGAGCAATACGCAATGGAAATAACTCATATACATAAATCTCAATCTTTGCATGCATTAAAAACCTCAAAATCAAGTTGGAAAATAGGCCATGCACTGCGGCATATGGCATTGAGCCACAAACCTAATTTTCTATGTCATACGTTGTGGTACACCAATCCGAATTTTCTGTTGTCATGTTGATAGCAAAATGACGAACTTCTGGCATGTGCTGTTTTCACATACAATGTCCAATCGGAGTGATTCAAATGCTCATACGAAGCTTATTTCATAAGCTAGCTAATGAGATAGGTTTAGATATAATCTAATGGTCTGATTAAAATTTAGACACTTAGGGTGTAAAAAGTCACTTTTTCTAAAAATTTTGCACACCCAAGCACTCAAATCGATTCCTTTCTCTCATTAGAACCACACAAGGCCTTGAATCAAGTTCAAAGGGACCTAATACACCTGATTAACCATAACAGAACACATATATTTACATATACTGAAATTTGACCCCTCAATGGCCAATTTTCACATTTATCAATTTTTTATAATTTAACATATTTGAGCCCACTTGACCCTTTTTCTTTATCACATATCCATATATATCATATTTACAACTTCTTCTTAGCCCTAAATTACTCGTTTCATCATAATTTCACATAGGGCCTAAGATTCACCAAAATTCACAACATTTACCACATACACAGCCAAATCTTAGCCCTTAATTCTCATTTCACTACAGATATACACAATTAGGCTAAGATTTCACAAAATCACTATACTTTCTCTATTTCACTACTCAAAGCATGTATGCAATCCCTATGACAATTTTTATACACATTATTTACAAGAATTCCAATTCATTACACAAACTTTGGGATCGCACAGCTTCTCAACTCTCAACGGGTCCTGACTTTTTTCTCTTGCCTTGATCACTACTCTGTCCTATAAAAATGTAACCATAGGGATGAGATAAAAATCTTAATAATAGAATAACTCACTCCTATTGACTATCACATGCAATTATATGAAAGTATGACATAATATACTTTAATCATACCATCATCAAACTTTTCATTTCAAATATCACTAATATCAATCATTTCATCACTTTTCTCCACCGTTCCACTAATACAACAGATAGCAACACACATAGCATGATCACTACTAAACAAACCTTAAAATCACCTCGACATAAAACCATAAGCTTGCCTTAGACCAATGTATACTCTCATTGGCCCTGAGCTCACCTTTAGTGGTAGAATCACCTGGCCAAAGATGTTCTATCTCACTTCTGGACTATGATTTCTCCCAATACACACAATGAGGTGTCGTTGACTCCAACACCATATCACACAGATATTAAGGAGTCTCAAATCTCTAACACTGCATCTTAATAGACACCAAGAAGATCATCTCCAACACTACACCTCAAAAGGCACTAAGGAGGTATAATTTTTCAACACCGCACCCCGTCAGGCATTAAGGAGAATATGCCATATGGTCTTATCACTACCTCTCTACTTAGGTGAACTCCCACCCCTATTATCATGTTTTTTGAACCATTTATAGGTTTCTCATTCATATAAATATTCTCAACACATAGCATATATGTATGTAAAGTACAAAATCACATGTTTTCACTTATTTCTTTGCTTTAAAGCCATTTTCATGCAACATTCACACAATACTATAAAATATGCATAATTTAAAAAAATTGCATGCACTATATAGCATACTCACACACAGTTAAAGCAAATAATCAAACAAAGAAAGTTATTTAGTTACCTCAAACCTTCTGTCACTAGAAAGGTTACCCATGGATTTCAACTACCATAATACCTTATCACAAGCTTCCTTTCTCAACTCACATGCTCGATATGCCAATTTAAAAACATTTGGCACAATTCAGTCATTTGGTCCAATTTAACCAAAAGTATAAAATCTCTACTTATGGCTATATTTAACTGTATATTCTTTTCCATTTATCCATTCTAAATCTATTACTACTCGATTACTAGTTTACATTACCTCAACAGGTCTCATTTTACTCAAACATGATTTTTACCCTAACTTCCTTTTAATTTAAGGCCCAATCAAGCTTACAGGTTTAAAGCTCTATCATTCAGCCCTAAACCAGTTGTAAAGCTCTAGTTTAGCTCCTAAAAATCTTTTTATTACTATTGGAAAAGAATCAAACCCCTAAAATTTCTCTATAACTCATATTCAAAGAAATTTAGTTAGAATAGAAAGTAAGAGTTATACATAGCTTATTCGCTAAGTTACTGATCAAAAGCACCTTCTAATGATATGAAATGGCTTCCCTTAGCACATCATCCCTTCTCCTCTTCTTCCTTTCGTGTGTTTTCATTTTCTCCCTTCTAAAATTTCTGAAATTTCATGACTTAAGAAGTCACTTTCTCGTCTATACACCACAGCGCGTGGCTCAGTGAGAACAATTCTCACCACGCGTACTTGCTTCGACCTGAAATGCAATTCTTCCACCTGTATCTATTCATACATAATCCCAATGAGTCAGATCATCACATAATCATCTAAATCTCTAATCCCACACTAATTATCACTTTACCCTCAATTAATACCTAATCACGGGATTAAGAAATTCAGGATGTTACACTGTGTGTATGTCTGTGTACAATGAAAATGGCTATGTGGGCTAATGGGTGGATGGGAGTACATGCAAGGGTATGAATGGGTGATGTATGTGTAAGTTTTGGCTAGACTTGTGGAAAGCAGATGAAAAGTAAGAAATGATGCCCAAAAAATGTGTGATGGTTAGTTTACAAGCCAAAAGTGTATATGTGTATTATGATGTGTATATAACTGGTCAATCAAGTTTACATTGTCCATTTGAATGTAGTCAAGGCCCTAGAAGTAGCTAATGACATATGGTTTCATTTGGATATACTTAAGTGGCAAATTTTAACTTAAAACGGTCAAAATGCATTTGGGTGTCTAATTTTTATACGAAATATCAAATTTGAACAAAACCATTATCATTGGTTAGATTATAAAACAAGCTTCATGTGAACACTTGAATTACCCCAATCAGACATCAAATGCAAAAATGGCGCACATCTGAAGTTTGCATCATAATCTAGTATGTGCGCCGCGGCACATGTGTAAACGAATGACAACATGCCATGGCACAGGGCACAAAGCATGCTACTGAGGTCTTTGTGCCACCTATTATGGTGCATAGCCCACTTTTTGTGTGAATTATGATGTTTTGAGTTGGTACTTGATGTGTTTATCTTTAGTACTTCCACTGTATGCCATTTTAAATAACGTAAATGGTTTTTATAAAGAGATTTTTAAAAGTTTTATATTAAGATCCCAAAACTTTCAAAGATGTTTTATTTTTATTAGTAAATTAAGTGGAGGGTTGTATGGTAATGTCATTAAGGGCATTACACACACATATATGAAGTTGCTTGGAGACTGCTAGGAAGCACACAAAAGATAAGCAAAATTAAAAGCAAAAATTTAAAGAAATTAAAAAAATAATAAAAAGTGACACATGACATTTACCATGAAAAAAATCCCAATATGAGAGATAAAAAATGAGTGAAAATTTTTACTATATGTAAAAAATAAGAATTATAATAATTGTCTTAACTTTATGAGGTAACAAGATTAGTGGCCCATTTGTTTAAAGTTAAAAATTAATTAATTTGTAGATAGTTTAGAGATTTAATAAAAAGATATTTAAAAAGAAAACATTATTTTATATTTTACAATAATAAAAAAGTAATTATTATTTTTTTGAATTTTATGATATCTTTCTTGAGTTTTATTTTATAAAAATAATTTATTATTTAATTATTTTAAATTTTATGATATCTTTATGCATCAGATTATGTTTAAGTTAAGTAGCTTTTTAAAGTAATCAAAAATCAAATTTTTTTGTTCTAATTATTTTCAAAAAAAATTAAACAAACATCATAAAAGCTCATAAATATATATATATATATATATATTTAAAAAGGTGATTTTTTTTTTCCATAAGATAAGTTGAAACAAACAAGCCTTTTGTGTGCATGTAGCTTCTCAAAAGAAGAAAATGTTAACTTGGCTAATAAATAATAAGGTAAAGGTACAAAAACACCTACAAACTTTTTCCTTTAAAGCACCCAGTATCTTTAAGTCAAGGAGAGTGCAGTAACATCCACAAACCTATTTTAATGGGTGCAGTGTTATATGGACCATGAAATATGCTAAATGCCTGTTAATTTTGTAAAGTAGGTTCCTCGATTCATGCCAGGTGTCAAGGTTAACTAGGTTCACATCTAGAGAACACATAAATAGAGCGAGAGCAAAAAGGCCTTATCGGATCTTTAATAATGGATGCTCTAACATTTGACTTCCTAACTCTTGAGCCTTCTGACCATATGGTCGAATGGTGAATACTATGTTCAACCTCTTGATAACCTTAATGTTGTTAGCTTGTGTTGCACTCTTTAGTCATTGACCCAACCCATAACAATGGACTTAAACAGAAATAGGGCATGGTGTGTACTGAAGAACTCTCTTATTCACTTCTCTCCATCCCTGTCCTACGTTCTCTATTGCATCCCCATCATCTCCTCTCCACTACAAGTAGCAAGGAAATATACAGATGGTGGTGCTTTTCGCCTCTATAATATGGAAAATTTCCTTTTATATGGTTGACAATGTAAGTGAGCCTAGGAGGAGTGATTTAGGCTATTAAAATTTTTTACTACTAAATCAATTAAATCAAAGAGATGGGATAGAATAAATGTCACTACATTTAATTTGAGAGAAGAGATAGAGAAATGAAAAATGTGTTTTTATCCTAGTTTGGCAAACCTCTTTTCTACATCCAATCCTTAAGCCTTGCTCCCTGGTATTTTCACTATATCCTCCTAGATTGATTAGAGCTCTTGGAAGGCTCAGTACAACTTAGACTCTTCAAGTATGGAATGCTCTCCCTTACAGAAGTAATTGAATCCCCACTTAAGTTCCTCGTGTAACGCTTTAATTTTCCAACCTTATTTATTTCCTCAAACATAATGATAAATTATAAATCTACAACTTTTAAAGACATTTACCATAGTAGAAAAGTGTCTATGATGGTTGAAAGAACAAAAATTATTTTTCAAAACAAACTTTCATGGTAAAAATGGTTTACCATGGTAGAAAAAATCAAAGATAATCCTTGAAAGAAAACCCTACCATAATAGAAAAGGATTGACTATGGTCATTAAGAATCAAGTCAAATTTATAAAAGTTTACCATGGATGAAAGATTTTCCTTACTCAGATAAAACTATTTATAAATCAACTACCATAATAGAAAAGAGTCTACCATGATAATAAAGGAGTATATATACATAATAAACCTACCATGGAAATTTAGGAAATAACTAAGTTAATTAAATGAGTGCCATATGGGATCCTATTAAAAACAAGTGTTGAAAATCCAAAATGATGTTCTAAAGCTCATTTAGTGATGACGCATGGTTCTCAAGGGCTAAATTGTCTAAAAATGAGTTTAAAAAGGGACAAAAGTTTCCAAAAGGACCTTCTTGAAAAGAATTTTTGAAATAGGGGTATTTCTATCCCTAATATGTCATTTGTTGTGGCTAACACTGTTTACACCATGGTAAAAGACACAGAGGAGAAACTCCTTAGAATTGACATACATCATGGAGAAGTAGACATGTGCCATGGTACATCACACGCAGTGGCAAATAAAACCAAAATGAATAGTGTTTTGAAACTTTAAACATGCATAACTTTTGACTAACACAACCAATTTGGATGATTCAGGTGTTCACAGGAAACTTATCAAATAATCTAGCTAATAGCTTTTGTTTGGCATAAAATTCCTTCCATATGTGAATTTTATCTAGAAAATTCCATAATGGGTCACCAAATAAACATTTCAAACATTTCAACTTGACAAACTAACACTAAAGCCAAAAATTATTATGTGGACTACTTGATCACATCACATACATCTCAACTATAAAGTCCCTTGCATTAACTATAGACTTTATTTACACATACCATTACAACACTAGAGTACACAAACCTAAAACCTTAAAAGTAGTTTTGAAAACGTGGGATCCTAACTTAAGAAAAAAAACCCAAATACAAGTTCTTATGCATACTATAAGGGTTTAAGAATGTATAAACACACCACATCCCTGGAGAAAGGGAATCAACAGTTTTTTTTCCCAAAATAAGCCATACGCCTTGGCATGTGATACAAATCCACCAACAGCTTTATGCCACATGTATTAGTTTTTGCTTTCACAACAGCATTACCGATATGAACTTTCAATGTGCACCATTTTCCCATATAACATTTGATCGGAGTGTTTTAAGTGCTTACACAAAACTCAAGAACATGCTAACTAATGAAGCAAGTTCAAACACGATCTAATGGTTCAAACATAATTTAGACACTCGAAAGCAAAAAGGCACTTTTGTCTTAAAAGTAAGCACTCAAAGCATCCAAATTCAATCTCTTGCTTTATTAGACTACCTTGGGCCTTAAACCAAGTCCTTTTGGACTAGAAACATCTGATTGGTACATAATATCACATATATAACCTCACTTGCTCAATTTGACTACTGAATGCCACTTTTCACATAGGTGGACTTACATGAGGTTTACTAAAAACACTATGGGCAAAAATTTGCTACATATGCCACAGCACATGGTACATTGAGAAACTTCTCACTGTAGCTTACATGCTTCACTCTAAACTACTATTCCTTTAGCTGGTCCTAACCACTTATAACCTAAGATGCCAAAACATCAACCCACCATTCAAAATTGCAATTATACAAGTAATCTACTAATTTACTAATTTACCTTAAATTAGTAATTAGTTTTCGGGTTAAAAGTTTAAGATGTTATACCAAACAACATACTTGGCCTAAAAAATTTCTGATATAGGTAAAATCTCCATAGTAGGATTACAGCCACTCTATAATAACCAAGAGGCCAAAATGTAAGGTGTCACTTACTAAACCACATTTAACTCTAAATCATAGCAATCTAGGGTATAACCCTCAAAGGATTACCAAATTCTAAAGTTCTATAAAGGGAATTTCTCAAATTCTTTCAAAGGAATCCCAATTTCAACAATTCAAATCTCAAACATTATTTAATAAGTCCATATTAGAGTTTTGAAAGTAAAGCGGAAGTTTGGAAATCAATTAGGATCCAAAATAATGTGTTTTAAAACTCAAAAACAAATTTTATGCAGAAAATGACATGTACACCATGGTTTACGGTATGTGCACTATGGCTTGTCTTCTATATGCCATGCACGGCATTGCATTACATGAATTTGACAGCACCAGTGCTGTCATTTAATAACACAAGGAGTGAACTTTTGATATGTCCAATTGAGGTGATTTTGGTGTCTATATGGAGCTTTCTCCTCACTCTAGCTAATGGCACCAGTTTTCTACTCAAACTCATTTTTTATAAAAAGTTAGACACCAAAACCCATATTGACCACTTTTCATAAAATTTGACAAATAGGGTGTCCCAAACTTAACCACACATGCCAATAGCTCACATCAACCATCCGACCACACTCAATGGACTCTTGCGGACTCATGCAACGCACCACATACAATCAAAAACACTTACATCATAAAATCATCCTCCACCTTGATTTTCACAAAACATAAAAGGGGAGAGAATGTTACACAAAATCATCAATTTCATCCCAAATCTTTCAAAAATATATATGTTTCTACTTGCACAAGTATTTTGGCCTATCCATGAGTTAACAACCACAACTCACTAACCCAGGGCATATGTAAAATCATGTTGACTAGTAACACTACTATACTATTATTGCGATCAATCCTTGGGAAGGACAAACTCAATAGGATGAACTTTCTTGACTGGTTTAGGAACTTGAGAATTATTCTCAAGTAGGAAAGAAAGGCTTATGTCCTAGATGAGTCCATTCCTAAGAAGCCTACGGCCAATGCTCTAAGATCTCAAAGGGATGCTTACACAAAGCACACCAATGACTCAGTGGATGTAGGATGCCTAATGCTAACTACCATGGTTCCAGAGCTTCAAAGAGATTTAGAACACATCGAGGCTTATGAGATGATTGTATATCTTAAGGAAACGTTCCAGCAATAGGCAAGGCAAGAGAGGTATAAGACCACAAAGCCCTTACACTCCTACAAGATAGCTGAGGGTGCATCAGTTAACATTTATGTTTTAAAGATAAAGAGCTATATTGATCATCTTGAGAGGCTTGGATTTCCCTTAAGCTAAGAGTTGGCTATAGATTTGATCTTGAACTCACTTCTGAAAAGTTATGACCAATTTGTTATGAACTATAACATGAATGACACAAAAAAATTCATTTTTGAACTGCTAAGCAAAACATTAAGAAAAAGCCTAGTACTATTTTGATGGTTCGGAAATGAAAGGGTATGAAAAAGAAAGGCAAAGACAAGGGCAAGGGAAAGGGTAAAGGCTCAGATGGTAAGACCAAAGAGTCAAACAAGCATGAAACCAAGCCTCCAGTCAAGAAGGCAAAGCCTCTAAAGAAAGGAGTTTGCTTCTTTTGCAATGAACCAGGTCATTGGAAGAGGAATTGCAAGCTCTACCTAGAAGATTTGAAAAAAAAGAAGGATAGCGAGGCTACTCCTTCAGGTATTTTTGTTATAGATATTCACCTTTCTACTTCTTCTACATGGGTATTAGATACTACATATAGTTCTCACATTTGTACAAATATGCAGGATCTCAGAGACAGTAGAAAGTTGATAAAGAGGCGAAGTGAACCTACGGGTTAGAAACAGAGCAAAAGTTACTGTGTTAGCTATAGGCACTTATGAATTACTTTTGCCCAGTGGTTTTTTGTTAGTTTTGAATAATTGCTATTATGTTCCTACTTTGAGTAGCAACATTGTTTCTCTTTTTTATTTGGATAAAGAAGGTTTTACTTCCATTACTGGGAATCGTAAATGTTTTATTTATTGAAATGACATTTTTTATGCTAATGGTGATTTGCATTTTAGTCATTATCTTTTAAATTTGGAACATCCTAGTAATGAAGACATCTATAACGTAAGTACCAAAAGAATCAAATTGAATGATTTGAAACCAACCTACCTATGTCATTATCATCTCAGCCACATAAATGAGAAATGCATTTCTAAGCTCTAACAAGATGAACTTCTCAACTCATTTGATTTTAAATCTTATGACATTTGTGAATCTTATTTATTAGGAAAGATGATAAAAGCACCTTTTACTAGGCATACTGAGAGGTCTAATCACTTATTGGGACTCATACATACAGATGTCTGTGGACCAATGAGTGCAACTGCCAGACGATGTTATCTATACTTCATTACCTTTATTGATGACTACAGTAGATATAGATGCATTTACCTAATGAAACACAAATTCAAATCTTTTGAAATGTTTAAAATATTCCAAAATGAAGTACAAAACCAACTTAGTAAGACTATTAAAACTCTTCAATCTGATTGAGGAGGTGAATATTTAAGCCAAGAATTCATTAATTATTTTAGAAGTTGTGGGATAGTCTCACAATTAACTCTTCCAGTAACACTACAATAGAATGGTGTTTTTGAGTAGAGAAATCCGACACTATTAGATATGGTTCAATTCATGATGAGTCAAGTAGATCTTCTATCATTCTTTTGGGGCCATGCACTAGAAACAATTGCGTTCATACTGAACTGTGTTCCATCTAAGGCAATTGAGAAGACACCATATGAGATATGGACTAGGAAGAAACCTAGTTTGTCTTTTTTCAAGATTTGGGGAAGTAAGGTTTATGTTAAGAAACAAGCCTCAGACAAGTTAGCACCTAAATCCACAAAGTGCCTTTTTGTGAGGTATCCTAAAGAAATAAAGGGATACTATATCTACAATCCTACCGATAACAAATTGCTTGTAATTCGAAATGGTATCTTTCTAGAAAGAGAATTTATCTCTAAAAGAACCAGTGGGACCAAAAGACATCTTGAAGAAATTCAAGAACCACAAAATAGCATAGTTACAGATGGAAAACTGAGAAGACTCAAAAAAAGTAAATGAACCTTCTTAAATAACACAAGGCCCACGAAGGTCTGATAAGATATGGCATCACCCTTAGAGATATAGATTGTTGATTAATGAATGTTGTGATGTGTTGCTCATTGAATACAATGATCCAACCACCTACCAAGACGCCATAGTAGGACCAAATTCTGAGAAATGGCTAAATGCCACGAAGTCTGAAATGCAATCTATGTACAATAATAAGGTATGGACCTTAATCGATCCACCTGAAGGAATAAAAACCATCAGGTACAAGTGAGTTTTTAAGGAGAAAATTGACATGAATGGGAAAGTAAATGTCTTCAAGGCACGATTGGTCGCAAAAGGATTCACCCAAACTCATGGTGTAGACTATGGTGAAACCTTTTCACCAATCACAATGGCCAAATCAATCAGAATCATCCTTGCCATTGCAGCATATTATGACTATGAAATATGGTAGATGGATGTTAAAACAGCATTCCTTAATAGACGTCTACTTGAGGAAGTGTACGTGACATAACCTGAAGGTTTTGTGTATCTAGGGGACTCTAGAAAGGTGTGCAAGCTTTAAAGATCTATTTATGGATTGAAGCAAGCATCTCGGAGTTGGAATCAATGTTTTGACGAAGTAATCAAAGAGTTTGGATTTATTCAAAACATTGATGAACCTTGTGTTTATAAAAGAGTTAATGGCAGCACAGTTATATTTCTAGTGTTATATGTAGATGATATCCTACTTATTGGGAATGACATTCCTACCTTGCAAAATGTCAAGTCTTGGTTAGGAAAATCTTTCTCTATAAAGGACTTAGGTAAAGCCATTTACGTCATTGGGATTAAGATCTATAGAGATAAATCTAAAAAGCTAATAGGCCTAAGTCAGAGCACATTCATAAACAAGATATTGCATAGGTTCAGTATGTAAGATTCAAAGAGGAGTTTCATTCCCATGTCTCATGGCATTCATCTTAGCAAAGACCAGTGTCCTAGTACACAAAATCAGCAAGATCGCATGAGTAAGGTTCTATATGTCTCAGTAATTGGATCTATCATGTATGCCATGCTGTGCACTCGATCAGATGTTTCATTTGCCTTAAGTATAACCCACAGATACCAAGTAGATCTAGGAGAGGATCATTGGACTGCTGTCAAGAATATCCTAAAGTACTTAAGAAGGACTAAGGATTTATTATTAGTATATGGCGGATTGGATGACGAGCTAGTTGTAACAGGTTACACAGATGTAAGCTTCCAAACTAATCACAATGACCTTAAATCACAACCAAGATATGTGTTCATCTTAAATGGTAGGGCAGTGAGCCGGAAGAGCTCAAAGCAGAGCATAATAGCTGATTTTACAATAGAAGCTGAGTATATAGTAGTATTAAATACAGCTAAGGAAGCCATTTGGATCAGGAAGTTCATTGCTGAACTAGGAGTGGTGCCTAGTATCTTAGATCTAATAAACTTGTTCTATGACAATAGCGGTGTAATTGCATAGAGCAAGGAGCCAAGGTCACACTAAAAGACTAAGCTATACTCAGGCGTTTCTACCTTATCAGAGAGATCAATGGTAGAGGTGATATAAAAATATGCAAAGTAGCAGGAGAAGACAAAGTTATTGATCCTCTTACAAAGCCTCTTGTACAGGTGAAGTATGAGCATCATGTCAAGACAATAAGAATTAGACAAATTAATAATTGTACCTAGTGTAAGTGGGAAGATGTTGGAAATTTACCGTAGGGCCAATTATTGTACTATACATATTGTTATTTAATGAATTTCTCTTTTGTTATCATAACAATTACATGTTTAATATGATAACTGTATCCCTAGAAAAACTATAGTGATTATCCTAAATGTCCCTAGTCGGTCATCTTTGAGGGATCATAGATGAAATAAGACTAATATAACTTTGATTAATTATAGAGATACAAATTAAAGTCATAAGTACTTGAAAGAGTACAAGGTGTTGGACCAACCCGCTATGAGAAAGTTACATGGTATAAGTCATAAGCTTATCTCATATGTCACTATATCACTAAGCCCTTTGACCTGAGATTATTATGAATTTCTATATGATGACCACTGAACTTTGACCTAGTCAAAAGTCACCTTTGACGGGCTGATCATAAAGGCTATGATTGAGTTTAGTAATATTCATGTAGAGGAATGTGAGTGGTCAAGATGGAATTTATCGCTTACATTAAGTGAGAGATATTACTAGGCCTTTTGATGAGTAAGACTGATAAAATATATGATCATACTATAATAAAAAGGGTTTTTCCATTGCTACTGTCAGTCTACTCAAAGATCAAGAAAGTACCGGTTAAGTAAAGGAGAATGACAATTTTATGTCTTATACTTGACCGAAATATCATGTGACAAAAGAGATGTGATATGATTGCATGATAGGTTACATCAGATCATTAATCCCCATGTGAATTGGGTAGTTATAATGTCTTGCTAGAGGCCACTTGTGACTTATGGGCTAATAGCGTAATTAGCCTATTGTCAATTTTATATGGACATATAGGGTCACACACAAGAACAGGCCAACTTAAGCTATAATGTCCAAGTTCATTAAATATAGAATATGTCTAGATTCAATGAATGTAATATAGGGTGAATAAATTATATATATATATATATATATATTTGAATATTTATTTGATAAATATTTATATATATATATATTTATATGAAATATACAATTCAAAATATAATTTTCTATATATATATATATATATTCATATATGTATATATATCAGATATAATATATATATATATGTATATGATATATGTATATGATATATAAAATTAAAAATAGATAATATAATATATATTTTCAAAATAATATATGTATATATATATATATATTCATATATATATATATATAATATAGTATGTATATGTGATATATATTATATTATATTATGTTAGTTTTAAATTTAATTTTATATGATAGATTAAATTTAAAAGCTAACATGATATGAGAGAATATCATGTCAGTTTTATAGTTTGAATTTATAAGATAAATTTAATTAAATTTTTGTGGGCTTTTAAGTAGAAGACGAAAACCCTTATCTATATACTATATATAGATAAGGACTTCTTTTATGAAGAAAGAGAGAGTTAGAAAAGTTCTGATGGCAAAAACACTTTGAGAGCATGAAACACCTTATAGAAAGGAAAAATAACATTCAAAGAAGAACGGATGCTAGAAGTGCTAACACACTGTTTGAATTAGAGAGCTGTTCGTGTGGATACCAATAAAGGGAGCAGATCTACATTGTCAGCTCTTAAGATCCAAACTCTTGAAGAGAACGTGCCCTAAGTTTAAATAATTAAAAGTTAACTCTTCTATCCGCCTTAACTTAAATGAGTTCATTCGGTCCATATTAGGACAGGGACTTTAAAATTTTAATCTTCCACTGCGCCTCCCTATCTAACAGATTCAACCTTGTAAACTTATTCATGGCTAAATCAATAGAGCTCTCTTGCTCTATTCCTTTAGGTGTCACTAGTTTAGGTCTCTTTGGTCCACTCTCTTCATAATAATCCTCCTCTTATTGGTCGAGTACTTCCCTCTCTAGTCTTACTCCACCATGACCACTAACTCTTTCTACGGTCTTACTTGACTCTTCCAGTCTTTTCTTCAAAATCTCATCATGCTCATCTATTCTCTATTCAATTCTTTCCATCATGCTTCTCAGCTCGAGTAATATATTCTCATTGCCCGTTATAGGTCTCGATTACTCTCTAGCTTGACCCGAGCCTTGTCCCCTCTCAACATGTTCACTAGGGACAATGTTCTCCTCTTGTACCAAGACTTCCTGTACTTGTCTTGATACATTTGTTAGAATGTTGCCAACTGTATTTCTTGTTTACACCATTCTCCCCTCCTAAGGATGGAAGTTATCCCACAAAAGGAAAATAATTAAGACTAGCTCAAAGGGCAAAAGAATATGAGTATAATGTTAATTGCCAACTTTCTATATGCAAATGCACCATTCACAAACAAACTCACACTTGATTCACAAATCCACAGTCCAGTTCTCATAACCAGAGAAAATGATACCAAACTATAATATCCAAGAGACCAAAATGTAAGGTCTCCCTTACTAAAACATGTTTAACTCTAAATCATGGCAATCTAGGGTATAACTCTCAAAGAATTACCATATTGTAAAGTTTTATAAAGGGAGTTTCTCAAATTCTTTCAAAGGAATCCCAATTTCAACAATTCAAATCTCAAACATTATTTAATAAGTCCATATCAGAGTTTTGAAAGTAAAACGAAAGCTTGGAAATCAATTGGGACCTAAAATAATGAATTTGAAAACTCAAAAATAGATTTGTGCAGAAAATGACATGTGTCGCAGCTTATAGCATGTACGTTGCAGCTTGTCTTCTCTACGCCATGCGCCGCGGCGTGAGGCGCCGTGCATCGTGGCGCATTGCATAAATTTAACAGCATCAATGCTATCATTTGATAGCACAAGGAGCAAACTTTTGAAGCATCCCAAATCTCCGTTCGACGTTTGATTAAGGCAATTTTGGTATCTATATGGAGCTTTCTCTTGGTTCTAGCTAATGGCACTAGTTTTCCACTCAAACTCATTTTCTATAAAAAGTTGGACACCAAAACCCATATTGACCACTTTTCACAAAATTTTACAAATGGGGTGTCCCAACTCAACCATACATGTCAATAGCTCACACCAATCATCCAACCATACTCAATAGACTCTTACAGACTCATGCAATGCACCACACACAATAAAAACACTTACATCATAAAATCACCACTCTACCCCGATTTTCACAAAACATAAACGAGGAGGGAATGTTACACAAAATCATCAATTTCATCCTAAATCTTTCAAAAAAAAACATATATTTCTACTTGCACAAGTATTTTGGCTCTATCTATGAGTTTACAATCACAACTCACTAACTCAAGGCATAAAATACACAAGTTATATACAAAAACATGCAAGTAGTGTGTACATCATGTCAAATGATCCTAGTTGGCAATTGCATTAACAAATACACATGAAAATAACAAAAGAGAGACATATAGAGGATTACTCCACAATCCTAGGCCTTTGTATGTTTTCCTCGACTCGAATTCAATGAGCTAGGTCCTAAAAATATTGAGAATTGAGGGGTAAGTATAACTACTCAGTAACCAAGTTTCACTTAACCTATATAGTTGCATAAAATATATGTGATTAGGTAAAAACAGAGATATCACATATAGCACTCGGCCATAGTTTACAAAACTAGCAATCATATGATCAAACTTACTATGACACACTTAATCATGATATTTTACAAACATAACATGGGGTTGCAAAAATAACATCCATGTGCCCTCAACACAAGCCGGACCACAAAACTAACAACCATATGACCGGACTTATATGCATGATCATATGCCAACCTTATATCCTCATATTACCTTTGACACGAAACCGGTGACCATCACGTGGCTATGTCCTTCACGAACTAACCCAGCCTTCCACTTGTGAGGAGCTACTGGGTTAGGATGAACTTACTTACTTATGTAATCTGGTTTCTCTCAATACTAACAACCATGGGTTGTCATATCCCTAATCTAGCCTTCTCATGAACCGGTGGAGACTAGTTAGGTTCAAGTCCCTCATAGGACTACTAGTTAGGTTCAAGTCCCTCATGAGACTAGTTAGGTTCAAGTCTTGAACCATCCATGGGACAAGGGCTATCTCCCGATTTCAACAGTCAGTGCCAAGGTTAGTTCTCGATTCCAACAGTTATTGCCAATACCATGTGGATTTAGATCAATCTACTCCTCTCCTTAGGCAAACTCCTGCCAATGATCATGCTATACATGTTTCTCTTCTAATATGCATTTCAAATAAAAATTTCATAGCAAACAATCTCATATACTCATATTAAATCACTCCATACTTTCAACATATTACATAACACAAATCTCCACTTTTGTAACAAAATGCCACAAGTAAATTTTTAAATCATAAGTAAGTGGCCTAATCAACATTTTCTTTCCCAAAATCACTTCACATGTCAAACATTTCCAATATGCATCATACATTTAAATCATTAATCACATTTCAAAAATGCAATTAACATTCAACCATAAAAGTTAAGTTTTTCTCGGTTAACTCAAACTTTTGAGAGATTCAAGGTTTAACCCTCACTATACTAACTTGCCAAGCTTCTCCTAAGTTTGAATGGTGCCAAAAACAAACCTCACTACATCCATACCACAAGAGTATTATCATTGTCTCAATCTTGAAAATCTATCAACATATAACTCCATACTCTCTATTTTATCAACTCATAGTCACTACCTATTCATATTGGATGGGCTCATTAGGTTCTATTAATGCACATTACCAGTAATAACACCTCAAATCATCATTAGTGCATATAAACCTCTCCCAACTACCATATTTATATCAATTTTCAAATATTAAATGCTCCTATAGACCAACCACTTCCAAAATCATCAATGTGGTGTTCCAATACCTTAAACAACTCCCATTATACTTATTTTAACCAATAAAATTAGATCAATACTCCTATCAATGTGGTGTTTAGAAGCTTCAATATATCAACAATGGAAGTTAATGATATGCCCTAATAGATCCTAAGTTAAGCTCTTCATTTTCCTCTTCTCCTCTTCTTCTGTTTTCGCACAAAGAATATAACTAATATATTAGAATTTTGCCTGTGCGCCACGGTGCACGCTGCCCTCTGCCATGGTGCATGGCACAGAGGAGCCCATTACTTTCAAATTTGTCTTTGCGTATCGTAGTGGACTAACCATGCGCCATGACATATGGCACAGAGAACAATCTTCACTTTTTCTTCCTCTTTCCTTGCCCATGTAGCCTGCCATCAATCCGGACCCACTTCTAGGGTTGAAATCACAACAATTATGCCAAGTTAAGCCCCTATGGCCATATATCTTATTAACTCACTAATTACACTCATTAGGTTAATAAACCAGGATTAAATTTTCTCGAATATTACACACCCAACATAGTTTATATAGAAATCAACACACAAACTTGTTAAATCATAAAATGGCATTCTCTAAACATTCTTTGGTTTCTTAATCATCTTTAAAATAAAACCATGAGTGAAAACACAAATCTCATAGAAATAATATAAAAATACACTTCAATCTAGCGAGTCACATGCTCAATCAAAACAATATGCTCTTAGGTGTATACATTTAATACTAAAATGGGGCCTAATGAGTAAAGTGGTATCTGACACACCACACTTATGCCTTCAGTGCTTCTCTAACTGGACCTACTCTTGTAAAAAATGTTAACTATGGCGAATGAGATACAAAGGTCCCTAGTAACTAATACTAAAAAGTTATAATGCATATAATACAACTAATCATATGATTGCTAAGTAGACAATCAATATATTTCTAAACAACATTTAACTAAACAAGATCAATAAAAATAAGTGATACATGACTGTCTACCTTATCTCCTCCTTTCTCCTAGACTGCAGTCCACACTTGGTACTATTTACTCAACTGAAGGTAATCTAGTTGAAGCCTTGACAAACCATACATTGCATCCAAACAAGGGCATACCACATGGTAAATAGAACAAGTCTAAACACTAGAACTCTCACACATCCTTATATACTTAAACAAGTCATGCAAATAAGATTTTTCTAAACACATTTAAGAGGTTATAGCATAATCCATTTACAAAAGGGACATCTTCAATCTTTGTGAACTTCTTCCAACTTTGCCAATGCTAGTAGTTTCTCCTTTCTGATGTCTTCTAAAGTTCACATAAACTCCATCTTTATTAGGTAGCTCAACAAACTCACTTTGATCTCTAGTCATGTGTCTTGAGCACCCACTATCCACATACCATCTCTTCCATTTGGAGACATTAATAAGACAACCCAATAACCCTTAGGAGTTATGGGTCCTCTCTTCCTAGTACAAGTTTTCCACGGTATTTTGGTACCCTTGGGAACCCATCTTAGGTTATTACTCATTAAAAAGAAAAAGGTCATTTAGTAGTGGTTTCAAAGTAGCTATTTCATGAAACCATTACTAAAGATTAATATTGTAGTGGTTTTGACCCAAACTGCTACAATTTTGTCACAATTTGACCTACGTCTTTTGGCAAGAAACATTGTAGCTCTTTTTAAAGTAGTTTTCATATTCAAAACTATGAAAAACAAGGTAGTGATTCACTAAAACCACTACCACTGAAGATGCCAAATGGCATGAAGCGTTGGTAGTGGTTTGTGTGATCAAACCGCTACCAACTTTGTAGTGTCTTGGAAATCAAACCAATGCAAAGTTGGCTCAGTTAGCAGATAGTCACAGGTTGTGGCAATTCTCGTAGAAATTCATGAATCAATCTATACAATTTTGAAAGTCCATTAATGACAGTCATACTCGAATGTTGGAAATGGTTATGGTTTGGGTAGTGGTTCCTCCATTATTGCCAAGTCTATAAAAGCTACAGACCTCATTTTTCCACTTTTGGAAAATTTTTGTCTGAGGTATCCTTTCTAAAATCCCTTGCCTATCACCATGGTCCCCAAAATTCTTGCTCTTGTCCTCTACATGTTCAACTTTTACAGCATTCTTGATGACGTTGATGATGCACTTGACGAGGAGCCTCAGAATGAGCCTAGTGGTGAGGGTGACAACAAACCTCAACAAGATGATAGGTTCTCAGATATTCCTATCCAAATTATCAAAGTTTTTGGATCAGGGAATTTTTTAGTCCTGCAGAATCAACAATCAAATGGCACGCAAAAGAAGGGTTATAGAGTCATGATGTTTACCATATTGAACAGTTCACACATTAGACCTTGTAGTTGCTTCTCTCTTCATGATTTCTCCTCACTCACATTAACCAAGAAAAAAATGTCTCAATGAAATAATTACGTATTTGTTATTTATTTTATTATTTTATTATACTATCATTACTATCATGGATTTTTTTAATAAGTAATTAGGACTTAACAGATTTGGCTGTTGTTTTTTATTTAATCCATATGTATATTCCATGCCAACAATTCAATTTCCATATCAGCTTTTTCTTTTAGGGATATTTTGTCTTACAAAACTTAAAAGAATAAGTTGATAGCTAAAGCAAATATTAAAGACTGAAAGGATATAAATCAAAGTTGAGGGATCAAATCAATAGATTCTCATACGTAAATGACTAAAAGTTGCTTTATCCTTAATTTTTTTATAAAATAATATTAGTATTTAGATATAGTGAAATTGTTGACTAAAATTTATTAGCATTGAGTTAAAAAATTTTAATTTTGGATCTACATTAAAAAATAACCTGAAATAGATTTAAAAATTAAAATATTAAAAAAAGGGGCGCAAAATAACAAAAGAGGGGAACAAAATATGAAAACCTGTACCTTATATATGTAATTTTTTTCTAGTGAGCCCCTAAATACATGTGGCTCTGCCACTGTTTTAGCACTTCACTTTGACGACCGTGAGTTGATTCCGACATTGTTTATTTTGCATAGTTCCAATGCTCTTGTGCTTTCTTGATGCCCTTTTCTTCTCGCTCGTGTAGTTGGTCGTTTTAAGAAATTAAGATTCCTTTTTGTGTTTTTAATTTAGACCAAATTTTTAAACAAATAATTTTATAATTTTTTTCCATGTTAGCATGCGTGTTTAATAATGATGTTATTTTGTTAAGTCCACCTCAGTAAAATTAAGGATAAATAAATAAATTATCTCTTAAAACTTTAGCTCCAATAGTACGTGCCATAGATTCTTAAATTATTTATTTTATAAATTATTCTCTAAACTTTTAAAAATGGTGCAATTTGGCTCATGATTTAAACAAAAGTTAACTTTTTTTTTGGCAAGAGAACAAAAGTTAAATTTAATTATTAGTTAACCAAAAAATGATATAAAATGATCTAAAAATCACATAAGGATAAAGAAATTTTTTTAATCATTTTCTATAATTTTAGGATCTTTTATTGTCATTTTTTGATCCATTTTGTAATTTTTTTGTCTTTTTTATAATTTTTTTGGACTTAAAAATGACCTAAAGTTCAAGTAGTAATTTGCTTATTTACTCTAAAATTAATACTGTTTGAGCCATCTCATTGTCATAGCCTTCTAAGTATTTTTCAAAATACGTGGATTAATATTTTATATAGAGAAAAAAAAAAGAAATGAGAAACAATGAAAATAAACTATAATGACTGTCACACCCGAAAATGCGACGTGGACAGCACGCAAGCGACGGTTTCAGCCTTTGGGACAGGAACCGGATGAAATGGGAGTCGCCACCAAAATTTTGATGGAAATCTTGGGAAACCAATTAAAGGGGTTAAATATAGTTTGCGAAATCAGAAAATAGGTTCAAGAGTTGATTGAGTGTGGGAAAAGTGTTAGACACCTCACAACACCCGTTTATTAGAATGGTTACCTGAAGTTTGTTGTGTTATATTAATATAGTTTTAAAATTATTTTAATTATCTCTTTCTTATTTATGTGTTTTAAAAAATGATAATAATAAAATGGAGAATATTTATTTATTTATGAGGGAGGACTTGACTCAGAATTAAACTATGAGGCCTATGTATCCTGTGATAGATATCAAAGTCCATGTAGTTCGAGCTTCAAAGTTGTTGGTGAAAATATTTTTTTTGAAGAGAAATTAATTAAAAATAATTCACCATTTTGCAAATAAAATAATTTCTAAAATTTTCATATATGTGTTTTAAATTGTAAAAATTAATTTAATTTTAATTATTTTCTTCAATTTTTGAATTTTTAGAATAAAGAAAAGAAAAGAGTTTAAAATTATTTTTTATGTTTTATGATTGAGAATTTAAATACTATACCTACAGAGCCTTATTGGCTTATATGATAATACAATCATTTTAAATATCTGCGGAGATTTCAAAATCTCATACGATAAAAAAGTTTAAAAACTTAATTTATTTACATTTCTAAAGTGTTAGTAATAAATTTTTTAAGCATATATATATATATATATATGTTTTTAAAGAGTTTTAATCGTCATACCTGTAAAGCCTTATTAACTTATATGGTAATATAATTATCCTAAATATCTGCAGAGATTCTAAAATTTCACACGATAAAAGATTAAATAATATACACTTAAGTATATTTTTAATTTAATTAACTTAGTATATAATGTATATATATTTTAAAAACTTAATCGTTATATCTACAGAGTCTTATTAACTCATACGATAATACGATTATCTTACAAGTCTACAGAGATTTAAAAATTTCACATGACTAAAAGATATAATCAGTAAATATGATTACAATTTAAATATATTAATTTGATTAATTAATTTTTCTAAATTGTGTATTATATCATTATTTACAAAAATTATTTATTTATTATAGAAATTCGGAATCAATACATCTGTGATAACTTATTATCCCATATGATGATATGATTAATTCCTATGAAAATTCTTGAAATCTCACATGGGATTTAAATAAATTATTAATTTAGATTATAAAAAGAGAGTTAATTTTAATGATGGGCCTTTAGAACCTATATTAACATATAAGTTTTACTCTTATATCTGTAAAAATCTTATTGATTTACACGATAGGAGATTATCCTAAATATTTGTAGAGATTCAAAATCTCACACAATAAAATGATTAAATAATATTCACTTTAAATATATTTTAATGTATAATTATATAACGTATATTTTTAAATATAGAAATCTTAATCATTATACCTGCGAAGCCTTATTGATTCACATTGTAGTACGATTATCCTAAAGGTCTATAGATTTCAAAATCTCACATGACTAACAGATCTAATTAAAAAATATAATTATAATTTAAATTTATTAATTTAATTAATTAATATTATAAAAAATGTTTATTATTTTTTTACAAAATTCATATAAATTGAGAATCGTGATATCTACGAGGATTCATTATCTCACACGATAATGCACTTAATTTAATTCTCTATGAAGATTCTTGAAATCTCATATGAGACTTAAATATTTATTATAAAATAAAAATTAATTTTAATAATGGGCCTTTGGAACCCATATAAATACCTATAAGATTGATCCTCATACCTACGAAATTTTATTGATTTACACAGTATGAAATCATTCTAAATGCCTACGAAGATTCTTAAAATCTCACACGACAAATAGAAAATCAAAATATTTACATTTACAGTTGATGCATAATATTATGGTTGGCTAAATAATTTATGCAATAAAGCCAATGTAAAGAATAGAGAAATAAACCATTTTGATAATTTACTATTCTTTTGACTTGAGGATATATTCTTAAAAAAATATAAATTTGGTATTAACTTTTAGCAAGATCATAACCATGATAGATACGGCTTCAAACCACAACCAATCTCATAAATTATCAACAATATTCTCATAAGTTTTTTTTTTCAAACACCTCTTGGGTATGTTCTAAATTTTGCATAAAAACATTTGATCCATGAATCTTTAATGCCTAAACATATATCCAGATCAATCCATACCCTCAATATCTATCAAGATATATATATATATATGTTCATCAACAAATCTAGATTAAGAGAGGTGACATGATTTAAATATTACTTGATTTAACTACCAATGACCACGTCCTCAAGTTGTAGTAGCCTGTGATTTTAGACATGCATTCTTCTTCCTCTCAAGGCAACGCTTTCATCACCTCTGTCTCTCTCTCCTTTTTTAGGTCCTCAACTCCCTCTTTCCTCTCACTCAAATGCTCTGCCACCTCCTACCCTCGGTCTCTTTCCCTTTTTTTCTATCTCCGCCGCTACTCTCTCTCTCTCTCATCCTCTTTCTCTATTTGGATCTCGCTCATCATTATCCAGCTCTCTCCTTTTTCATTTTTCTCTTATCTGTTTCCTCTCCTTTTCGAATCCTCCTTTTTCTCTTTTTGTGCTCTATTTTTCTTGCTCTCTCTTTCCTCCTTTTGTGCTCTATTTTTGTGCTCTCTCCTTCCTCAGTTTTCCTCTCGTCTTCATGCTCTCTCCTTCCTGAGTCCCTTCCCCACTTCATGCTCTTTCCTTCCTCTTTTTCTGCTCTCTATTGTTTCTTTCCTTTGCCGTTGAGTTTGTTGAAAACTTGAAGTCTACCTCATGGTCGAGAATGGAAAGTAAAATTTAAACGTTGCGGAGTCCAATTGGCATCAAAGTCTTGGCTTTTAAACTGAAGTGTGGAGCCTTATACTGCATGCAAGACACAACCTCTATTCCTTGTCTTTGCATAAAAAAACGCCTCCAGCCTCTTCCATCCTTTTTCTGTGCTCTCTCACTCTCAGTCCCCTCATCCATTCTCCTTTTCTTTTGGCCTTTCATCCCTTTTAAAGTAGAAGCAAGGAAGAGTTTCTTTTCTTTTAAGCTTACGTGTGAGGAGAGAGTTTACGTGCTTCACCTTTCTTGCTCTGCTCTGCTGTATTCTCTCTATTTTCTCTTCTTTTCTGCTACTACATAAGTGCTTGCATCTTTGGCTCTATTTTCTGCCTCTTCACTTCATGCATGTGTTTCTTTTTTAGAGGTAAAGCTTCATGCTCTGTCTACTGTGTGCATACATGCGTCTCTGGTTCTGTTTCTTTTCTTCTGCTGGCCAAAAGTGTGTGTGTACGTGTTTTGGTTGCTTGCTGCTTTGTTCTATTTTTCTTTGCTCTCGTCTGATCTTCTCGCCAACTTACCTGTTTCTCTTTTGTTTTTTTTTTGGCTGTGGTGAAACGCGTAACGTTTCACTCAGCCTTTAATTTTTTTTTATTTTTAATTTTTTTAATTAGATTAACACACACACACAAATATATATATATATATATATATATTAAATGAAAAATAAGATTTAAGGAGAGAAAAGTTAACTCTCAAAAGTTGACTCTCAATATTTTTGAATGATTAGGATAATTTGGAAGAGATTTTTAAAGATTTAAGTGAGATTATTTTTTTAAAAATATAATCTCAAGAAGGATTAAATTTTATTTTTCTATTTTTATATTTTTTAGTTGAATTTATTATTATTTTTATTAAATTAAAAAAAATACCCAGGCAAAATACAGTTTTCACAATGAACAAAATACATGGATTAATACTTATTTGCTTTCTTGCTTCAAGTTGCCAAAGAAAATATGCAATTTGATTGATGCTAAATTGGCTAATTTCTTTTGGGGTTTTGATAAGGACAAGAAGAAAATGCATCTTGCCAAAAGAGATCTACTTTTCACTCCTATGCAAAATGAAGGTCTTGGCATTAGAGGCATAAGATAAATATGGCATTGTTTGCCAAGCAAATTTTGAGGATTTTGTCCCCTAAACAAGACTCTTTGCTTGGTAACACTTTGAATCTAAAGTACAATATTGATTCCTCAAGTCAGCTTAATGTGCAAAGATAGAATTTTCATGAGGTTAAGATATTCTAGAAGTTTTCGGAATGATCTAGGATAATCAAGAAGGCCCCGGAGTCTTCTGGAATACGCCGGTATGACCTCGAAAGACCTAGATATCTCTAGAGTAGTGTAGAAAGCACTTGAAGCATCTAGATCATTCTAGGGATATCTTGCTCTTGTACATTCTAGTAGTCTCCTTGTAAATATCAAGATATTCCTTGTAGATATTTCTATAGAATAATCTAGAGATAGAATGTACACTGTTAGATCGAATCAATTCCAACCGTCCATTAAGGAGGTGGGAATTTTCTAGAGAAAGGGGGAGGCCTATAAATACCCCCTCACCCCTCATTTGTAACTCACTTAAGCATAGTATAAAAGCTCTCAAAGTTCATTCACTCAAGCTCTCTACTCTCTACTTGTGCATCTAGCTATCTTAGCCTCTTTGCCTACTTGTGGGATTCGGCTGACTTAGCAAAGATCAAGAGAGGGATCAAGCTAAGGCCGGCACGATTCAAGGGAAGGGAGTTCCAAGGCCGTGACAATGTGGTATCAGAGCCAGGTTCGAGGGAGCCGTGGTTTCGATAGCGTTACTGGTAGGCAAGAATGTCTGGTGTGACTGAGGAGACTCTTGCTCATGACGAGGAGAGGGGAAGGGAATCCCAACCTCTACACCAAGGTGGCAAGAGGACATAAGGCTCTAGTAAGGTACGTTCAGAAGACCTTACTATACTCTTTATAAAAATTGATGCTCTAGAAAAAGCAATGGAGGAAATGGTGGGTAGAGTAGCGAAAGTTGAGGGTGATATGGGTACATTGGAAAGCCACACTCTCAATGAACTTAATGAGGTAAAGAGTAGTGTGGATACCTTGCAAAACTATGAGGATCAACGGGAGGATGCCGTGAGATCCTTAGAGACAAAGGTGATAGATGCCATCACCACGATGCAACAATAGCTTGACACTCTCAAGACTTCCTTAGAAGAAAGAGGAAGAAGCCCACTATTGGATAGAAATAGTGGAGTAAGGGAAGTCAAGTTAGATCTTCCCAAACCCAAGGAATTCAAGGGGGTACGAGATGCCAAGGAAGTTGAGAACTTCTTATGGCAGATGGAACGTTATACTGACACCTTGGGGATGATTGATGATCAAACCAAGGTATGTATCGCAGCCTATTTCCTTACAAACAATGCCATGCTATGGTGGTGAAGGAAGCATGCAGACATGGACAAAGGGCTTTGCACAATCAATACTTGGGAGGACTTTAAGAAAGAGCTGAAGAGGCAATTCTATCCAGAGAATGTGGTCTACGAGGCACGGAAGAAATTGAGGGATCTCAAACATAAGACCACTATCTTTGATTATGTACGAGACTTCACTTCTTTAACACTTCAGATTCCCAATCTGAGTAGTGAAGAAGCTCTCTTCTATTTCATCGATGGTCTCTAGAACTGGACTAAGCACGAGCTACAGCGGCGTGATGTGAAGACTATTGATAAGGCAATTACAGTAGCTGAAAGTCTCACAGAGTACCATAAAGAAAAAGGTGAGCCCTCTAAACCCTAGTCTTCCGAACCTAATTTTGGAAAAGGTGGGGGAGACAAGGGCAAGGGGACATCTAAAGGGGGTGATAGCAGGTTCCCACAGAAGAAACAACCTGAAGGACAAAAGAAGACCTTCAAGGATCAGACGGGATGCTTTGTGTGCAAAGGCCCTCATTGAATGAGAGAATGTCCGAAGCTAGGTACGTTGGTAGCCATATTGGAGAAGGCTGAAGAAGAAGAGCCTGAAGCGGAGATGGGATCTCTACGACTCCTCAATGCTTTAAAGGTCAAACCCTTGCCAAAGAATCTTAAAGGTGAGGCTTGATGTATGTAGACGGGAAGTTGAATGGATCACCTGTCACCATAATGTGTGACACTGGAGCTACCCATAATTTTATCACTCCAGAAGAGGCCAAGAGAATAGGCCTCAAGGTGGTGCAGGAGGGAGGAAGTTTGAAGGCAGTTAACTCACCTCCTAAGCAACTATGTGGTATAGCACAAGGAGTTGAGCTATGTTTGGGGAGCTGGAGTGGTAAGATAGACTTCTCCGTAGCTCCTATGGATGACTTCAAGGTCGTGCTGGGACTTAAGTTCTTCAGACAGGTAAACGCTTACCCTATGCCCTATTATAATTTACTTTGTATACTCGAGAAGGGAAACCCTTGCTTTGTGCCTGCAAGAAGGGTGAGTGGTAGACACCAACTCTCAGCCTTGCAAGTCAAAAAGGGAATAAAGAAGGGAGAGGCTATGTATTTGGTAACACTGAAAGAGATTGACCCTAGGGACAAAGTTAAGTAAGAAGTCCCTCCCATAATTGCCTGTGTTTTGGTAGAGAACCAAGACATTATGCCTGCTGAGTTGCCCAAGAAGGTTCCACCACATAGAGAGATGGATCATGAGATCGAGCTGGAGCCAGGAACTCGGCCACCGGCCATGGCGCCATATCGTATGGCACCACCCGAGTTGGAGGAATTGAGAAAGCAACTAAAGGAGTTGATTAACGCAGGTTTCATCCGACCATCAAAAGCACCTTTTAGGGCACCCGTCTTATTCCAAAAGAAGTAGGATGGGTCCTTGTGCCTATACATAGACTACCGGGCTCTCAACAAGGTAACTATTAAAAACAAATATCCTATTCCTTTAATAGCTGACTTGTTTGATCGCCTGGGAAAGGCAAAGTACTTCTCCAAATTGGATCTAAGGTCTGGGTATCATCAAGTTCGAATTGCCGAAGGAGATGAACCCAAGACCACCTGTGTGACACGATATGGGTCCTTCGAGTGGTTAGTTATGCCTTTTAGACTAACCAATGCACCAGCCACATTTTGCACTTTGATGAATAAGATCTTTCATCCTTATCTTGATCGATTCGTGGTGGTGTACTTAGACAACATTGTTGTTTATAGCAACACACTGGAGGAACATACTGAACACCTCTAGATTGTGTTCAAGACCCTTCGTGAAAATGAGCTTTATGTGAAGAAGGAAAAGTGCTCCTTTGCTATGGAGGAAGTCTCTTTCTTGGGACATGTCATCTCACATGGCTGCCTCAAGATAGATGAGAAAAAGGTACAAGCTATAAAGGAATGAGAGCCTCCAACATGTGTGGCTGAGCTGCAGTCCTTCCTGGGATTAGTAAACTATTATCGACAATTTATCAAGGGCTACTCGGCAAGAGCTGCCCCTCTCACAGAATTGTTGAAGAAGAACAAGTGTTAGGAGTGCCAACAAGCCTTTGAGGATTTGAAGGCGGCTGTTATGGAAGAACCAGTGTTAACACTTCCTGACTTCTCCAAAACCTTTGAGGTACATACTGATGCCTCTAACTTTGCTATAGGAGGTGTCCTAATGCAAGAAAGGCATCCTATTGCCTTTGAAAGTTGCAAGCTAAATGATACCGAGAAGCGGTACACGATCCAGGAAAAGGAGATGACGGCCATAGTCCATTGCTTGTGTACTTGGAGGCATTACTTGCTGGGGGTAAAGTTTATCATCAAGATGGACAATGTGGCTACTAGTTACTTCCAGACTCAGAAGAAGTTGACGCCAAAGCAAGTAAGATGGCAAGACTTCTTAGCTGAGTTTGACTATGTGTTGGAGTATAAGCCAGGAGCAGCTAATGTTGTTGCTGATGCTCTAAGTAGAAAAGCAGAACTGGCAACCTTAACCCAATTCAGTGGCGACTTGGTCGAAAAGGTTAAGGAAGGAATGGCCCAAGATCCCATAGCCCTACAGCTAATGGAACTAGCAAAAGAAGGGAAGACTAAGAGATTTTGGGTGGATGATGACATCCTTTACACTCTAGGAAGGCGCATGTATGTCCCTAAATGGGCAAACTTAAGGAAGGAGCTGATCAAAGAGTGTCACGACTCTAAATGGGCAGGTCACCTAGGTCAAAGGCGAACTTTGGCTTTGCTAGAAATAGCTTATTATTGGCCTCACATGAGGGAGGATGTAGAGCTTTATGTGAAGACTTGTCTTTTATGCCAACAGGACAAGGTGGACAACCAATTGCTTGGAGGACTGCTCAAACCCTTACCTACACCGAGCCAACCATGGGAAAGTGTTTCCTTAGACTTCATCTCAGCATTACCTAAGTCAGAAGGATTTGGATCCATCATGGTGGTAGTAGATCGATTCTCCAAATATGCAACTTTCATAGCTACCCCGACAGACTGCACGGCTGAGGAAGTGGCTCGGATGTTTTTCAAAAATATGGTAAAGTACTGGGGCCTTCCTAAAACTATTATCAGTGACAGAGATCCAAGGTTCACAGGAAAGCTGTGGACAAAACTATTCAAACTATTGGGGATGGAGCTACACTTCTCAACTAGCTTTCATCCTCAAACAGATGGGCAAATTGAGAGGGTGAATGCTTTGCTTAAGTGCTATTTGTGGCACTTTGTTAGCGCCAATCAGAAGGACTGGGCTAAGTTGCTTGATGTGGCTCAGTTCTCTTACAACTTACAGAGGAGCGAGGCGACAGGGAAGAGTCCATTTGAGATTGTGATGGGACAACAACCGATCACCCCACATGCCCTCACAACCTCCTATAAAGGTAAGAGCCCTGGAGCTTTTAACATGGCTAAGTCCTGGCAGGAATGAGCAGATGAAACAAGATCATTCCTCGAGAAGGCTGCTAAGAAGATGAAGAAATTTGCAGACAAATGAAGGCGTGTAATAGAATTCCAAGTGGGAGACATGGCAATGGTGAAACTTCTCCTACAACAATTCAAAGCCTTCAGATCAGTACACAAGGGCCTCATTCGCAAATATGAAGGTCCTTATAAGGTAATCAAGAAGGTAGGGAAAGTCTCATATAAATTGGATCTCCCTACTAATTTAAAGATTCATCCTGTCTTCCATGTTAGCATGTTGAAACCCTATCATGAAGATTAGGATGACCCGACGCGCGGAACATCATCACATGCCCCACCGACCATTACTAAGGCATATGATCGAGGAGTTGAAGAAATACTTAGTCACCAAGTTGTGTGGAAAAGAGGTGTGCCACCAGACACAAAATACTTGATCAAGTGGAAGCGATTGCCAGAGAGTGAAGCAACATAGGAATCTCAAAGAGATCTTTGGCAATTTGAAGAACTACTTCGATCTTATAAAGATGATGCCGTGACGAGGACGTCACTGGAATAGGTGGGGGAGAATGTGATAAAGATAGAATTTTCATGAGGTTAAGATATTCTAGAAGTTTTCGAAATGATCTAGGATAATCAAGAAGGCCCCGGAGTCTTCTGGAATACGCCGGTATGACCTCGAAAGACCTAGATATCTCTAGAGTAGTGTAGAAAGCACTTGAAGCATCTAGATCATTCTAGGGATATCTTGCTCTTGTACATTCTAGTAGTCTCCTTGTAAATATCAAGATATTCCTTGTAGATATTTCTATAGAATAATCTAGAGATAGAATGTACACCGTTAGATCGAATCAATCCCAACCGTCCATTAAGGAGGTGGGAATTTTCTAGAGAAAGGGGGAGGCCTATAAATACCCCCTCACCCCTCATTTGTAACTCACTTAAGCATAGTATAAAAGCTCTCAAAGTTCATTCACTCAAGCTCTCTACTCTCTACTTGTGCATCTAGCTATCTTAGCCTCTTTGCCTACTTGTGGGATTCGGCTGACTTAGCAAAGATCAAGAGAGGGATCAAGCTAAGGCCGGCACGGTTCAAGGGAAGGGAGTTCCAAGGCCGTGACATTAAGCTCAAGAAACCTTAGAATGCTTCTTGGTTCTGGAAAGGCATTTTGGAGTCTAAAAACATTATACTATCCCATTTAAATTGGTAGGTAGGTAATGGTTCTAGTATTCCTATTGAGCATGAGCTCTAGTGGAAACTAACTAACATTAATCTCTCCCATAGACTTAATGTTCAAAAGGTCTCTGATTTACTAATTTCTAGTTCCCCTATTTGTCTTCTTATATTTGGAATAGACCTTTAATTTTTCAAATATATAGTAAAGATGTGGCCCAAGCTATCTTTAAAATTCCTTTGCCTCTATGCCCTACTATTGATAAGTTGATCTAATCAAGTAATTCGGATGGCTCTAATACAGTAAAGAGGGGTCTTTTGCAACTTTACATATTTATATCAATGGTGTTTGATGAATCTTTTTGGAATTTTCTTGAAAAAATTAGCTTACCTCATAAACAACTTTTTTTTATTTGGAAATTGTTACACTCTGCACTCCCAATTGGAGATATTCGGAGACATCATCATTTAGATGTTCATTCACATTGTGTTTTTGGTTGTGTGGAATTAAAATCATTAACCCTCCTTTTTAGGAGTTGTCATTATGTCATATTAATATGGTTTGGTGCTTGTCTATTCTATTCCCTGTTTTGAAATAGTGGCTAGTGATTTTTTTACTTAGCTTATCACAACTCTTTTAAAATAGTGGCTACTGATTTTTTTGGCTCTGCTATCCAAAGAAATTATTTCACTGCATTCTTCTGAAGCATTTTTTTTTTATTTCTGCTGGTGCAACATATTTATATGCTAGCTAATTATTTTGCTTCTATTTCATTCAATGTTTTTCAGGACTCAGGACTCTTCACTTCCCCAATCCCTTTAGAATTATCGCAAATTTATGCATTGTGGACAAATTTCATTTTATTAATTAATCATTTTATAAAAAAAAAAACTATGACGACAAAAAGCAACACACAGTTAAAACGTATGGTATTTTCCCTTGAACGGATGACCTCATCAGGAAGTGAAAAGGTCAAAGTAAAATTAAATCACAGAGCTTATAAATAAAAAAAAAAAAATTTCAATCGTACAGCCGTGTAGCATGCATATTCGCAGGTATACTGCCAGCTAAGAACGGGCCCACGACATCACATGTTTTTGTCTTTTTGTTTTGTTTTTGAAGGACACGCCATCACAATTATTTTTTTTTTAAAGAAATGATATGTTTCAAATACAGGCAATTTTTAAAGATTAGATATTTAAAAGTATAAAATATTTTTAATCTTTTAAAATATAATTATTATTTTAAAAAAAATTTATTAAATAAATAAATTTATATTTATTTTAAGGTAAATATTATTAAATAAAAATAAATATAAATAAATAGAGTTAGTTTAAAAATAAATAATTACTTTATATGAGGATGAGATTCAATTAAAAATATTTTATATTCTTAAATGAAGAGAGTATCAGACCACGTCCTTCTCCTCTATTTATTTGTTGGACATTATTCGACTCATGGGTCACTTTAACTCCATCAACTCCTGGCTTTCTTATCTAGAATCGTAGAATTTCAACTTCTCCACATCCATCCACCATTTCTATATGCTCAGGTAATTATCTCATCACTACTCCCCCTACTTCAGTTACCTTATAATCTTTATCAATGTTAGATCTCAGAGACACAATTAAACAAGAGAGATTGTTATATTTCATCGACTTCATATGCAAAATTGCATTCGTGAAGTTGAAGAGTAAAGGCAAGGGTATCTTGGGAAGAAAAGGGAAGCAGCTTTTCAAGTCTCACAAAGTGTGGGTTATAAGTGTAACTCCATCCTCTAGAGTCTAGTCATTTATGATACATGTTTCCTTTAAACTCGTACGTACAATGTTTTCTATGACAAGCTAATGTCATGTAAAAAGCTATCATGCATGAAACAAAATTAAATTCTCCATTCCATATTCCTTTTTAAATGTCATAATCCTTCCTTCAATTCCTTTCGGTTCTATTACCTCCTCCATAATGTCTATGTAACCCCGTTATCTAGTTTAATTGCATTGACTATTTAAGCTTAGCATAAACAGAGGTACTTGCATGTATGGAAGACACATTATGTGCCCTTTATGTTCTCTTAAACATTTTCCTTTGTGCCAGCATGACCAAAGAGAAGAAGAATTGGAACAACTAACATATTGTTAATCTATATTTCAAACCTCATTCACACTCTCTTCATGTTTCTCTCTCCTCCACGGCTCCACTTCCACCTCATCCACCTCCTATTTCTTTTCTTCCTGGTTTCTAGCCAGGGGTGGATTTTATATTGTGGTCAGTGGCGGAACCACGTTCCATGCACGTTGGGCGGCAGATAATGCTCCCTCTCACAGGAGAAAATTGCATATTTGGTATATGTAAAATTTGGGACCTTGCACTCCTATTTTTAGAATTTTGATTTCTCTCTAGACTCAAATAGAAATGTTTAAGTTCTCAGAATTTTTTTAAATATGATATTTTAACTCATATCCCATAAATTCAAACCAAAACTTTTAAACGCATTAGAAATGTTATTAAAAGAAATTGATAAATGAGTTGTTTATTTTATAATAAAACCCAATCACAACAAATTAAATTATCCTTTTGGTAATAGTTTCTTTTTTTCCTTCCAAATGTAAATTCTATATCAACCTTCTTAATATATTTTTGGCCAAAAAACCTTAACATATTTATCCCAATAAAAATATGCATAACTTTACTTATGCTATTGTATTTTTGCCAAGTGAAATTATTTTTTAAAATTATCATATTATTTTTTAATTATTAATTTTTAAATTAAATTTTCTTGCACCTGTAGCTCACATCTGCTACCACAATGTAGCTGCAATAATTAAACAAGGTCGTCCAATCATCAGATCCAGAAAATGATTACCCACACACTAATTAATCTACCCGAGACTCATCCTGGAGTTGGCTTCCCTCCGCTTAGGAAAGCCTCCTTCGCCTCTATGCTGAGGCAAGACAAACTTAGACAGTTTAAATTTAATATAAATAATATAAATTTAATATTTTTATTTTTTATTTTTAAAATAAAAATATATAAAAATTATAAAAAAAATTACAGTCTAGATTTAATGTAAATGGTCTAAATTTAATATTAAAATTTTTAATGAGTTTATTACTCTATTCAAAATATATTTATATTGTTCAGAATCTATCTAAAAAGTTAATTTAAATTTTTAATATTAAATCTGGATAATCTATATTAACTTTGGACTATCATATTAATAAGTATATTTATTAAAAATTTCACAATTGTTATATATTTTTTATTTTAAAAATAAAAAATAAAAATATTAAATATGGACGACCAAGATTTATCCCTAGCTGACTCCGACTTATCCTCTACTTTTCCTTCACCTCAACCAGAGCCAGAAAAATAGGCTGCCATTCCATGATTATTTAAGGATAAGGCTTGAATAGTATTCTAAAAAATGATACTTAGGGGCTTAAAAGATTCGGGCCTACCGTTTTTTTCAAAACAATTCAATAAGTTTCATTTTTTATTCAATAAATAAATTTAACTTCTTAAAGTAATATCATCAAAGTTCATGGTGTCAAAATTTTATAACATATTGATATTTTCGGATCTAATTGTAGTTCTCCCAAACATAAGTGCTCATTGTTCTATTTTATACATTTACGTGCTACAACTAATAAAGTCAATACTTTATTTAATTTTTAGTTCGTTCCCAAACATATTTATGCTAATAAAATTAAATGTATTTAAAACAAACATGTTAGTTGAAGTAAATATTTTCTTAAAATATTATTTTCTTAACAAAATGATTAATTTTATGATTTATTAATTTTAAATTTTAAGAAGCTTCTAGTTTATGATTCAGAATAATTCAAAAAAATTAATCATTTATTCCTTAAAATTTTGATTCCAATACAACTCAGTCATGAATATGAACTTGGATCTATTCAGTTTTGTAAGTTTTAATGATTTAATCTATTAATTTAGTTACAATTTAGTCCCTCGGGCACTATACCTTTTTTTTAAAAGATTCGATCTAGGGATTGATTATTAAATGGTTGGCATAGAAAATTTGAAAGGAAAATTAAATTTCTCATATATAATGAGATACATGATTCGTTCATTAACTGTCACATGAGTGACATGACTCTGCATTAAGACTCTTGGGTGTTGGGCTTTGGCCCTGTTTTTTTTTTTGGAAAAAAAAAAACAACAAAAGAAGAAGACGCTTGCACGAGTCCCGCTAGAAGGATTTCAACTAATTCTTGATCAACTTTGCTTCATAGAGGAATGGAGAAACCAGGAGCAAGTTCCATAACTATATCAGCACAACAACTTCAAAGCGCTATTTCACCTCAGTCTAGGAAGCCTTCCCTTCATCTTCTAGGTAATCTCTCTCTCTCTCTCTCTCTCTCTCTCTCTAATAGCAGTAAATGACCCTTTCCTTTTGTACCTTTAAAACTAGCTCATTCTATATATCTAATGAGGATTTCAAATCTCTCCTTTATGACAATCCTCGCAAAAAAAATTGATTCAGAAGAGCGAAGAGATAAGTACCCAAGTGTATGTGTTCCCCTTCACAAAGCAGCCGTGAAAGGTGATTGGAGAGCAGCGAAGCACATCTTAGAGAAAGACTGGACTTTAGTTTCTGCTGCCATAACCATGCGGCGGGCAACGGTTCTCCATGTGGCGGTCGGAGCAAACCGCACTCGCTTTGTCGATGAGCTGGTGAAGATTATGTGTCCAGAAGACTTGGAATTGCAAGACGTGAATGGGAACACCGCTTTTTGCATTGCTGCAGCAACTGGGAATTTACAGATTGTTCAGATAATGATGAGGAAAAATAAGAACTTGCCAACAATAAGGGGTGGTGCAGGAATCACCCCTCTTCACGTGGCTGCTTTACAGGGAAGAAGGGAAATGGCATGGTATCTATACTCTGATAAAACTGTTGTTAAGGTTTTTGAAGATAATGACTGGATCATACTGTTATTCTGCTGTGTCAACACTGGAATCTATGGTTAGTATATTACACATAGAGATGGAAGTAGAAGACAATAAGACATTACATACAAGTCTATAATTTAGAAGATAATATGACTTCATTAATTTATTCAATTGTGCGTGCAGATTTAGCCTTGGAGTTGCTTGAGAAGAGACCAGATCTAGCTTTTAAAAGGGATCAAGCTAATGAGACGATATTGCATATATTGGCCAGAAAGCCTTTAGGCATGTGAATTCTTTATTTATTCATTTTCTTCTAGCCCTTTCCTATCCATTGTTGAATATACTTTTGGAATGTGCAACTGAAAATGATGGCAAATAATTTTAAAATATGATTACAATCTAGTCAACATTCCCATGCTTGTTATTTTATCAAGGCTTTTTCTGCGTTCGACAAATATACAGTCACCATTGTTTTCTTTAGTCAAGCTGTAAATTATTTTGAACTGTCCGCATCAGGGAATTTACTTTTTATTTAACATGATAGTAGATTTATTATAATTAAAAAGAAATGGTGATATGTAATGAAACAAAACAAAAAATTATTGAGTAATAATATTTTGTAATTTTTCTTTCAAAATATTTTCATTTATTTTACAGTCTTGACTTAATCTCTGAACTAATCAAATGGTCAAATTGTGTTTCCTAGGTTTGAAACAAGCTCATCAACTTCGACTTGTAAAATATTTGTGGAGTATATTTCTTACTCGAGACGACAAGGAGATTTTGGGCAATATAAGAGTGCCTTCACATGTAGTATTTGATGCCATAGAAGTTGGAAATTTTGAGTTTCTAGCTGTGCTCACAAGTACCTATCCTGATTTAATATGGGAAGTTGATGAAAGAAATCGAAGTATAATTCACATTGCCGTTTTTCATCGTCATGCTAATATCTTTAATCTCATACAAGACATTGGCCCAATCAAAGATTTCATTGCAAGTTTTTTGGATAGCAGAGATCAAAGCAATTTATTGCATATGGCTGCAAAATTAGCACCGCAAGATCGACTGAACTTAGTTTCTGGAGCGGCATTTCAGATGACCGTTGAGTTGTCATGGTTTGAGGTATTTTTTTAGTACCCATATTTGGTCTATTTACAAGGTAGCTTTACATGCACATTGGTGGACCCTCAATGATTTTGCAAAATTTGAGAAATCAATTACGGCTTGTGAATAGTTCAATTTACTAATATGCATCCTTTAACATGGCAGGAGGTGAAGAAGATATCTCCACCATCATTCATAGAGATGAAGAATGCAGATGGCTTGACTCCTCACCAACTGTTCATAAAAGAGCATAAAGAGTTACTGAGTGATGCAGAATCATGGATGAAGGGAATAGCAAACTCTTGCTTGGTTGTTTCTACTCTTATTACTATTGGAATATTTTCTACTACATTCAATATACCAAGTGGTGTCAATGACAATACAGGAATCCCTAGCTTCTTGCAAAAAAGATATTTCCTGATATTTGGCACGTCTAATGCATTTGCAATGATCTCATCCTCAACCTCCACAGTCATTTTCTTGTCCATCCTCATCTCACGCTATGCAGAGCAGGATTTTCGCAAGTCACTACCATTTAAGTTGATATCTGGATTGGCTGCACTTATCATCTCCATGATAAGCATGATGATAGCTTTTGGTAGCGCTTTCTTTGTGACTCATTATCAGGGTTTGATCTGGGTTCCTAGCTTCATTTCTGTTATTGCTTTTGTACCTATATTTTTATTGGCATTTTGGCTATTCCCAGTTTGGTCTGATATAGTCTATTCAGCCTACTTTTGTAGGACTCTTTTTTGGCCAAGTAAGCATATGCTTTACTATGGTTAAAAAAAAAAAAAACATATGCTTTGCTAAAGAGTAAAGTAGGCAATTGTCATTGTAAGTGATGGATCTCTTCGTGTAATGTATTGACTTAGTTTAAGATCCCTTTTTCAATTTTTCTAGAAGTTTCTTATTATTTTTAATTGAAATTTCATCTTCTATCACATTCTACGCATTCTAATATTCTTGAAGAGAACTCGACCAAATGTCACATTTAATCAACTCGTACAGTCCATAGAATAATCCTCAGTCATTAAATATATGCTCAAGCCTATATAACTTTTGTGTATGTCCATCACTACAAAAAAGCAACCTTTAGCAATGGTTATTGAGGTCCCTTAGTAGTAGTTTTCACTGCTACGAGGTAGGATGGCAGTGGTTTGGCAAACCGTTGCTAAACATACTTTAGCGAGGTAAATTGTAGTGGTTTTGCAAACTGCTACCGCAAAAGTTGACACTACAATGCTTGTCACAGTTGCCATAACTTTTGCAAACAAACCTATGCAAGGTTGACCTGGAGGTGTTGCAAGTTGAATTTTTTTACGCGCGAATATGGCAGTGGTTGTAAAACCCCTACAACTTTCTGAATTTTGCATTTGGCATCAAAGGTTGTAGCAGTCTGGATCACGGTTTCGAAACTGTTGCAACATTTAAAATTTTAAAAATTTGTGGGTAATTTGTAGTAGTATAAAACTGCTACTAAAGTGAAAAATTCAAATTTCCCACTAGCACCAAATCTAAAATGTTTCCAAGATGTTAGTAGTTGTTAGTAGCAGTTTTGAAGAACCGCTACGAAAGTTTTTTAATTTATAAAAAATTTCTTTGAAGTAGTTTTTATTAATTTAATATATTATAAAATGTTTTGATATTTTATTAAATTGATAGGTATTTTTATAATATTTATGGGATTTTTAAAATTTAAATTTTATTTACATGTATTTTAATGATAATGATTTGTTTGAATTTGTTGTTGAAAGTGTAAATAATAGAAGATAATTAAATGAAAAGAAGTAGAAAACATTTTTCAGAAGAAGAAAATGTTAGTAAATGCAAATAAAATTAAACAAATGTAAGAGAAAATGAATTGAAATAATAGAAATAAATAATTAAATAAACAATTAAGGGATTAGAGAAATTTTACTTGGAGAGAAAAGAGAAACATTAGAGTGGAGAGGAGGATTGTCACATCCTAAAATATGGAAGTGACTGATATGGGATATACATCTACAACAGATCTGACCATAGAGGACGATTGTTTTTCATAATAGAGGACGGTTGACAACGGTCCTCTATTCAACCGTCCTCTATTGTTAAGACATATAAGACAGTTATAAAATGGTCCTATATTGAAGATAAATAGAGGATGATTTTTAAATAACGATCTTATATAACGTTTGAATTTTGGTCAAAACTGAAAATAGATAGGCCTTAGAGGACAGTTATATTAGATAACCGTCCTATGTTTGTTACATAGAGGATGGTTATGGTAACAACTATCCTCTATAAAACAAATATAGGATGGTTATCTAATATAACCGTCCTTTAAAGTCATGTTTTTTTTTTTTGAATAGGGTTAGCTGCTTTTCCAGCAGCCCCTTTGCAATAAAAAAAATGTGTATACTCAATAATACTCCAGAACAGCCCAGAAGATATATCCTATTCAATTGAAAACTATAATATTTAGAATTTAATTACATCAAAAGTATTGAATTTAAAATTCAATGATATAAATCAATCAATTTGAGGTAAAATACCAATCCCTAAATTATATCTAAACTATATATTGACAACTAAACTAATCTATTCCTAAACTAACTACATATTATCACCTCATATTGGATGTGACCCACTTTTCATATGCATATTCACTCTACCCATCGAGAACTTCATTAATTTGGGTATCATCAAAATGAGGTGTAGCACAATCTGGATAGCACTGCAGCATACATAAAAATAAAGTTAGTTGATGATAATTTACATTCATTATAATATAAAAAATATATTACACAAATTATAGATACCGTGATGGGGATTGTAGGCTGCCCATGAGTAATGATGTCTTTAGCATACCTTATCACACAGTAGCCGCAATCATGATTGTTGTTGATTTGTCGGGGGTATTACATGAAGAAAACCATAAATATATGTGTTATTGACATTAAAAAATGAAAACAATTGAGTAATTGGCAGTAATTTAAAGATACCTGTATTACATTTCATTCAATGGCATTCTTGTATTCCTTGAATGATCTCTTGTTTGAAAGATTTGCATCGATGTGATATAGCACAATAGCCCTAATATATGGAAGACAAACATGTTAGAAATGTAGAATTTTAAAAACAAACAAAATATTAGTTACTTGCCTATTAAATAGCTCCATCATATCTAGTTGGTTAGTTGGATCCCCACCATGAGGAGCTGAATCCAAATAGTATACCTTTGGAGCTTTAGGATTTGCTGGCTCAATCACAATAAGCATCCAGTGTCCCCTAGGAGAATTGGATGATATATGTTATAATTAAAATTTGAGAAAGACAATAAAATGCAATCAAGGTTTTAGAAAACCAAGTAACTAACCCATTAAGATAAGGAATCAAAAATAACATCTCCTTTGAACTAGTCTTTCCTTGAAGTACATGGTCAATGTTTGAGATTGTTGCTGTAAATGCTTATCGTTCTAACCGCCTTCAAAACTTGGGAACTCATGGGGATTGACAAACACAAACCTTGATCCCAGGTTACTAGGAATGATGAAGGTATCATACAAGTACTTGAATGAAGAAATTGACAGAAGTAAATATGAATAAAAATCGTATTTTGGATATATGAATAGGAAGAGTAATTAAGTACCTCATATAAATGTTCACTGGGCTGTTGACGACCTCATTGCACGTCAGGATGATATTGATGATGTCAAAGTCAATAATCTCACTAACCTCTTTCCAATACATGTCATCATTTGGTAGTATAAACTGTGCCACCATGTTCTTGGCCAATCGTGCATACTTTGCCAGCATATTTTGATTTATCTTTGGCAAAGGAGGAGCAACATCCACTAGTGCTAGTTTAGAGGTTGATTGTTTCTCGATCTTTGATAGCTGACCTGATTGTCTGGGGGGGTCATTCCCCTTGGACTAAGTTCTAATTAACATCAATTATTAAAATTTGAATTTTAATTGACTGTAATTTGAATTTAAACTAAGATAGTGCAAATTAATGGCATACCTGTGGTGGAGTTTCTTCTACTCCCATCCAGACAAGATGCGTGGGTTTAATTGATATAAATTTCCTCTAGCAGTCATTTATTATTATTTTCCCTAATAATATCATACTAGAGCGAACCCTAGTAATTTTAGACTATGAGCTTGAACTTGTTGAGACATCCTACCACCGACACTATGCAGCACTTTCCTGAAATTAAAAAAAATTGTGCTAACAACTACAACATCCATTGCTATATAAAATATCAGACCAGAAATATAAGACAATAACTTAAATTACATATTATTATTCATTATTCAAGTCAAAGAAATAATGAGAGTTAAGAGGAAAACTTATACTCTCAACATCAAAGGAGCTCTTATGAACTCAAAACATACCCAAACACTCTTAAGTATCTCTAATTTATATCACAGAAGACAAGTTTTATGGCAAAAGAGGAGGAGGAGGAAGAGAGCACTACTACAAAATAAGCTTACAGGAGCGTTTTTTCTGACCTTAGAGAGCACTTTTAAAGCGCTCACGTATCGTGTGCTTCGAAATGTACAGGAGCGCTTTTCTAAAAGCGCTCCCGTAAGAGAGCTCCAGTTTATAAGGGCACACGTCATGTACAGGAGCGCTCTTTATAAGAGCGCTCCTGTATGTCGCATACAGGAGCGCTCTCTATAGGAGCGCTCCCGTATGCTGACACCTTACCGGAGCCCTCTTTAAAAGAGTGCTCCTGTATGCCCCCATACAGGAGCGCTCTTTGTAGGAGCACTCCCGTATGCTGACAACTTACCGGAGCGCTCTTTTAAAGAGCACTCCTGTAAGTTACTTTACAAGAGCGCTCTTCAAATGAGCACTCTTGTATATTATATTTATTTTTTTTAAAATCAAATTTTTCATATTTCTCTTTTTACATATCTTTAACAATGGCAAATCATAATATTAAAAACTAATTTAAAAATAATATCAACATAAAAATTTATATACAAGAAAAGAATTTGAAACTGATACAACAATTTCAATTTTCTAATTAACCTAGTTTAATTTCTAACAAGCCTAACAAATGAAACTATTGTTATTTTTTTAAAATTGAAATATAACTTCCTATCACAAACAGCCAATAATATATTATGACTATTCTTCAACTAAATATTCTATTTGCTCCATAGTAAATGCGAATATCTTGCTCCAACAAAATACTACACAAGATATGAAAGCAATATATAAGTAATTAACATTATATTAACTTAATTTCAAAGCTTTTGACTTACATTTTCAAGAATGATTAACTCTTGTTGTGTGATTACTTCTCTCATAAACTTCATAACATAGTATCCACACTCCCAACCTTGTAACTGTGTAGGTACCTATAAAACAATAAAAGATGTCATTATCAAAATATGGTAGAAATAAATTCTAACTTAATTTAAAATATTTCAGTGATGAAGTTATATATATACAAGTATTTGCTGTCGAAAATCTGGCAAAGTCTCCCCTATAAATTGGAAGTTCCAGAATTTTTCAAAAATTCTACATCAATCCAAAAAAACATATTTAGAATAACAAATATAAAATATCAATCAAACAATCATTTAGATATGTACCAATTTGTTTTATTAAGAAAATAATACAAACCTTTATTCTTTTTCATGAATAAAACTCAACAGGATTAGGTCTTTTGGCATTTGGAGGGAGACCTTCACCTCCTCGATAATGTGCTACAACCTTATTATATAATGATTAAGTATACCAAGTAAAAATTAATTGTTATAATAAACATATATAAAGAATATAGAACTAAAAACTTATTGATTAAATAATATCCTCATAGATTTGTAGTTCTTAAAATCACTATCTCTTAATGAATCAAGATACTAAATCATAGGGACGAATGGATTGATACAAACAAGCACCCAATGTTGCCTAAAAAAAATAAAATATTTCATTAACTAAAATATTAACTAAAGTTAAAAATAAACAATAATAACAATTTATCTTGGATTGTGAGGAGCTAAAAATAATATGTTTCTTTTGCCTTTAGCTTTGAATACATCAGTAATCTTTTGAGAATGGTACTCAACATTGTAGGTATTAGTGTTGTGCAGGCTAATAAATGAAAATTTTGTTATTAATGAGCTCGGCACCACAAAAGTATGATATGAGTACCTAAAATGAAAAAAAATAGAATCATTTACAACTAAAATTAAATAAATACCACAATAAGTAATAAAATTGAGAAAGTACCTGATGTATAAACTAATTTGTGTGGTTTGTAGCCAATCCTTGGTCAGAATCTCGTTAATATTTTTAGCTGCTAATTTTTCGCTAATTATTTCACTATAAATCTCCTTTTCAAATTCTACTTCACAGATATCATTTTTAAATGTTGTCCGCATAATCACTTCAAGTGCATTTTGATGAGGATATTTTAACTGAGTAGATTCTGTGCTGGTCTTCTCTGCCTTAGTCATAGAGGTACATCCTTTCGACGGCTTTCCTTTCGCTTTAATTAGCTTCTTTACAACTTCTTTAAATTTTGAGGACTACAAGATGTAAAATGGATTGGTAAGGCCGTAAGAAAACATGAATGATTTTAAAGAACCATCAATTATTATACTTATAACTTAATGAGCTTTGAAGGCCAAGCCACATAAATTCTAACGGCATCAAAAATCATGAATATATCCTCATCTTCTATTTGTAATGGCAACTCAGCATCATTTTTGATTGGAATAGTTATAGTCACCTTTAAGTTATCAGCAGGCAACGGTCTGAAGTGTATAGTAAAACTATTGTCATTATACACAGATCCGAGTGCCACAACATGATAATGTGGTGATTCTAACCATAATTGACATTGAGACTCGCCCTAAAAATTAAAAATTAATATTTTAAAAAAATGTGAAGCATAATTTGTGAATAAAGAGAAGATAATAGAAAGAAAAATTATAACCTTAGGAAAGTCTTCTTTAGTATGGAAGGAGCAACTATCTTTATCACTAGGGCTATCTTGTGTCACATTTATAATTCCAATCATTTGCTCAAATCTCTTTTCTATTTGAGCTTGAAATTTTTTTTCCATTCTTGCCTCCATGTTTGCCATCCTTGCATTAAAATCATCTTCAGTAAAAATTTTGGACTGACGTCCAAAGTAGGTGCCCTAAGAAATGCCAAATCTGACTCCTCTAACATAACCAGAGACCTCTGGAGCTCCCAATGCCCTACCAAGGACATCCACATGCTCTCCCACATCATCTTGTGATATTGATTGTGATAATGCTTTCTGTTGAACAAATTGTAAACTAATTATTAAGTAAATAATGTAAATAAAGTAATACACTAAAATATTAATACTCACACAATCTTCCCAAACTTTTTGAGTGCGTTCATCAGGTAATTTGCCTTCTTTATCTTCTCGAGCAGTCTTCCAAACAAGAGCTCGAGAAATTGAAGCATTAGGTCCAACTTCTTCCCTTTATTTAAAGAAGATATTAGAATAATTAAAAAAAATTTCCTTATATATATATATATGTAATATCAACAGACGATATTAATTGAAACTTACCAAACCATATTCAATATCTGGATAGCTCTTTCTTCTTGCTCTATATTGAAAAGGAGTACTTGCGGCTCTAGAGCGATTGACTTGGTTGATCTGTTGAAATTCAGGCTGTTGGCGCATTTTAATAAATTCATCCCAATGCTCTTACTAGATCTTTGGATACATTTTAGAAAGATGAGGATTGAATTCTTCATTTGCATCTTTTAGATGATATGTTGTGAGGGTAGCTTGAAACTTTTTATGGGCATATGCTGCTTTTCTCATAATATAATGCCTGTGACTCTCATCCAGGTCAAAAGATATACACAAATCTTCCCATATATTATTTTTTGCTTCTTTAAGCTATAGGTCATTTTTCTTTCTCCAGTCTACAATGCAACAGGGAACATAATGACGAGCTAAGACCCCTATGTAACTGGCCAACTAAGGAGACTTAACTAATTGGCCCCTATCATTCCAATTTATTAGTAATTTATGACCAGCTGCTCGAGCCTGTATTACTGTTTTCATAACAGTTTTACCCCGTTTAACCTCCTTGAATGCTTCTTCTTCAGTGGGTAGAGCATCACCATTGTTCTCAGGTGGGGTAGCCATATACCTAAAAGGAAAAAAGTAAATTTTTAACAATAAAAAAAATTAACAACTAAAAATAAATTTTTAACAATTAAAAGGAAATTTAAATAAAGAACTTACAAGTGTTAAAATTTATTTTTTCTTTTTTTTATTTTTTCTTTTGTGTGTTCTACATATCCCTCATCAATCCAAATCCCTTTCGCGTGATCTTCTCTAATATAGAAGGCATTATCCCAGTTGAAACATCAAATGTCCGTGATGTTCCCATGCAAGGGTCATTCTCAACATTGAAATCTTCATCCTCTTCATTACCCACTATTTTATTTGTTAAAAGAACAATCGACCAATTTTTATGCGCTGGATCTAACACATAAAACACTTGCTGAGCTTATGATGCCAAAATGATTGGTTCATCTTTATGAGCCACCTTATTAAGATCTACTTGAATAAAACCTAACTTGTCAATTTCAAAGCCGTTTTTATTGTCAACCCACGTGCAACAAAAGACAGGTTTGCAAAACTTGATATAATCCAATTCCCAAATGTGCTCTATAATCCCAAAATATGACATCATTGCATAGATTGGGTTCTTGTCTTTAAAACTTGAGACATGCATTAATTGAGCTTCAAGCATTACATCACTATTTTGTATAGTGCTCTGAGCATCTTGGTTTTTCGTATAAAATGTAAAGTCATGTAAAGTCATTAATTATATAACTTGTATAAGAAAATACTTCAAATCCGGGACCCCTAGCCAAAAATCTCAACCTTTCTGATGGGTGAGACTCCTCAGAGATGCGAGCTCTAAACCAATATATAAAGTGCCGGTTGTGATATGTTACTAGCCATGTTTCATTTTTACCTTTATTCTGACTCTTAACTATTGCCTTGTATTCGTTGATATATGGTTGAACTTCCTCAGTGTTGTGTAAAACATACAAGTGAACTTGCTCCCATTGTGTCTTGTCTATGCTAATGAGTTTCTTCCCAATGATTCCACCCTGTTCACTTGTGGTGTCTTTTGTATACTTTGGCAACCCAATGGCATCCACATTAGAGAGATATCTAATGCATAATTCAACTGCTTCTTCCATGATATACCTCTCAACAATACATCCCTCAAGTCGACTTTGATTTTTTACATATCCTTTTAATACTTTCAAGTAACGCTCTACTGGGTACATCCATCTCAAATAAGCAAGGTCACACAACTTTATCTCTCTAACTAAGTGAAATGATAAATGAACCATGATGTTGAAGAATGAAGGTGGAAAATACATTTCCAGCTCACTTAAAATCTTAGCTATTTCATGTTCTAGCTTTGGCAATTTTTTCGAGTCAATCACCTTGCTACAAATTGCCTTAAAGAAGAAACAAAATCTAGTAATCGTGGCTTGCACCTTCTTCAGCAAAATGGATCGTATACCAACCGGCAATAAATTTTCCATCATGATATGATAATCATGAGTCTTGAGACTTACTAGTTTGAGGTCTTTCGTGGATATAAGGCTACTTACACTTGAAGAATATCCTTCTGGCACTTTAACTCATGCAAGAATTTATAAAAAGCTAATTTTTCCTTTCTAAACAAGGTGTGAGCTGCTGGAGGTAAAAAAAAGTGCATTTTCCCTTCCTCTCTGATGCAAACTCTTCTCTTAACCCCATGCTAATCAAATCCATCCTTGCATTAATACTGTCTTTACTCTTTCCTAAAATGTGGAGTAATGTGCCAACAAGACTATCGTAGACATTCTTTTCGATATGCTTTGCATCCAGGAAATGCCTAACATCTAGGGTCTTCCAGTATGGTAGCTCAAAGAATATGGACTTCTTTTTCCAACCATTCTTAACAATCTTACTTGCAAATGGTTTTCTAAATTCAATATTTAAATCTTTGACCTTTTCAAAGGGCTGCTCACCAGTTAATGGCATGGGAACTCTACCCTTCTCCGGGTGGCCATTAAAGGCCTTCTTCTGTCGTCGGTAATGATGTGTTTGCGGCAAAAATTGTCAATGACCAATGAAGACATTCTTCCTATAATGTTCCAACTGCACTAAACAAGTATGCTCCTCACATACTAGACATGCATCTCATCCTTTGATACTATATCCTGATAAATTGCTATAGGCAGGAAAGTCATTTATGGTGCAAACAACATTGCTCACAGGATGAAATGTTCTTCTCTATATCCATCATAAACTTCCACACCTGTCTCCCACAAAATCTTCATATCTTCAATCAAAGGAGCTAAGTACACATCTATATCATTTCCTAGTTGTTGAGGCCCAGAAATCAACAATGACAATATCATAAATTTGCGCTTCATGCACAATGCTGGAGTAAGGTTGTAGATCATCAAAATAACCGGCCATGTACTATGAGTACTACTTTGCATGCCATGTGGGTTCATTCCATCAGTGGCTAGTGCAGGGCATAAGTTTCTATCTTCAACCCCAAACTCAGGGTATATAAAATCAAACTTTTTCCATTGAGGAGAATCTGTAAGGTGCCGTAGCTTGCCATCCTTAATTCTCTCATCTGCATGCCATGTTAAGTGTTTAGCATCTTCTACAATGCTGTATAGTCATTTAAATCTTGATATGATTAGAAAATACCACAATGCCTTTGCTGGGCTATATCTATTTCTTTTGTACCATGATGCATCACATTTTGGACACTTATCTAAGGTTGAATACTCTTTCTGAAAGAGGATACAATCATTTGGACATACATGTATCTTCTCATAGCTCATCCCAATAGAACAAAGCACTTTTTTAGCTTCGTAAGTATTAGGTGGAAGCTCGTTGTACTCAGGTAACATTTCATATAAGAGTTCAAGCAAATCCGTGAAACTCTTATCGCTCTATCTATTCGTTGCTTTTAGGTTGTATAGTTTCAAAATAACTGATAGTTTTGTGAATTTTTTACAACCGGGGTATAATGGTTTATCAGCATCACTCTTCAATCTCTCAAACATCTCAGGACAGTCCCTAAGATCCTCTTCAATCACATCAATCATTTCATCAAGATGGTCAACATCATAGATCCCACTATCACGATCAAATGTTGAGTAGCTCGCACTATCCCTCCAATCACTTGCATTATTCCTTGTCTCCCCATGCATGGTCCAACAAGTATAGGTTGGATCAATCCTATTACATATTAAATGATCTTTCAATTCTATTGGCTTTACTCTTTTTCCATAGCAACATTTCAAACAAGGACATATGACTCCACAGGGGTCTTGATCACCATAAAATGCAAATTCAATGAATTCATCTACACCATCCCAATATTCTCTAGATAGTCAATTAGCCGACATTTACTTACAATCTATATCACTAATATGATTACCAAAATTCAATAAACAAAAGACTTAGATCTTTATAAAAAAAAATTCAACAGCATCTTCCTTAAAAGAACAACCTCTCAAATGATCAAACAATCAAATTCCACAACACAATACATTTTAACTAAAAAAATCAATTCATCCAAATAAAAATCTAATAGCATAATGCATCTAAATTCTGTCAATCAATTGTAATTTAATTAATAACAAAAATCTCCCTTAAAAGTATATTTCATAAATAAAATAAAAATGTTCAAGTAGTTTCCTCAACTTTAATCTAAATTATCAACTACAAATACTCCATAATTTTAATATAAATAACTTCAATTCATATATTATCTATAATATTGATTATTAAAAAAAATATTTGAAATTTATTCTCAACAACAACAACAACAACAAGCCTTTATCCCACTAGGTGGGGTCGGCTACATGGATTGCAAGACGCCATTGTGCTCTATCATTTATCAAGCTTTTAGGAATATTATTAATTAAGAGATCACGTTCAACAACTTCCAAGAGTGTTCTCTTAGGCCTTTCTCTACCTCTCTTAATCGGACTCAAAGTTATATGTTCCACTCTTCTCACTGGTGCCTCCCTTGGTCTTCTTTGTACATGCCCAAACCATCTCAACCGATTTTCTACCATTTTTTCCTCAATAGGTGCCACCCTCACTTTTTCGCATATGTGCTCATTTCGAATTTTATCTTTACGTGTATGTCCGCACATCCATCGTAACATTCTCATCTCTGCTACTCCAACTTTATGCTCTTGCTGTCCCGTTAGAGCCCAGCATTCACTACTATATAACATTGCCGGTCTGATAGCAGTGCGATAAAACTTTCCTTTAAGTTTATTAGGCACCTTACGGTCACAAATAACTCCTTTAGCTTTTCTCCAATTAAATCACCCAGCTTGAATTCTATGTGAAATATCTCCACTGATTTCGCCATCATTTTGAATAATGGCTCCCAAATATCTAAACTTTTCCACTTGAGGTATAATTTGATCTCCCAATTTCATTTCCAAATTATTTTCAAATAGTCCTTTACCAAATTTACAATATAAATATTCCGTCTTACTTCTACTCAGACGAAAACCTTTCGACTCCAATGTCCTCCTCCATAACTCAAGTTTGCAATTAACCTCTTCTCTTGTCTCTGCTATAAGAACTATATCATCCGTGAAGAGCATACATTTCGGGATTTCCTCTTGAATATGTTCCGTCAAGACATTTAAAATCAAGTTGAACAAATAAGGACTCAGAGATGATCCCTGATGTAGTCCAATCTTTATAGGAAAATCCTTTGTTTGACCACTAGGCGTTCTTATACTAGTTTTTACCCCCTCATACATATCTTGTATGGCTTTAATATAAGCAATCCGTACTCCCTTTTTTTTCAACGCTTTCCAAAGCACTTCTCTTGGTATACGGTCATAAGCTTTTTCCAAATCAATAAAAACCATGTGTAGATCTTTATCTTTACAACGATACTTTTCCATTAATCCCCTTAGTAGATAAATCGCCTCTGTAGTTGATCTACCTGGCATAAAACCAAATTGATTCTCAGAAATACTTGTCTCCAATCTCAACCTGTGCTCAATTACTTTCTCCCACAATTTCATTGTGTGGCTCATGAGTTTAATCCCTTTATAGTTATATATAAAGTAATTATTAAAAAATACCTTCAAAGTGTAGTCTTCATGGCAAAAAATGGCGATATTCACAGCAGCAGTGATGTCGTTTCCTCCGCTGTACAGCAGCGATGCACGGCGGCAACAGAGGTCTTCACGGCGTCACTTCCTCCAGTGTACAGCAGCAGCACAGATCTGCAACAGCAATGCAGATCTAGAATAGAGATTTAGATCTGGAACAGCAAACAGCAGGTAGCAAACAGTAGAGACAGATGGATGGCGGTGGCGATAGAGACAGTGGAACAAATGGCGACACAGGAGATGGACGGCGACACGACACAAAAACAGAGACAGATGTGCAACACAGAGAAGGAACGAGTGGCAACAGCAAACTGGAATGGCAAACAGCAGTGATGATAGATTGATACAGCAAAGATCTGGAACTCGTTGGGAACGAACGGCCTCAACAAAAGAGAGAGAGGTTTGAAAGAAACTGAATGGAGAAAAGAAAACTAATGGAAAATAAATAAAGGCTAGAAACACTCTTCCGAAGCGCTCTTCCAGAGCTCTCATTAATGAGCGCTCCGAAAGAGTTCTGGAGCTCTCTTCCGGAGCGCTCATAGATTGATACAGCAAAGATCTGGAACTCGTTGGGAACGAACGGCCTCAACAAAAGAGAGAGAGGTTTGAAAGAAACTGAATGGAAAAAAGAAAACTAATGGAAAATAAATAAAGGCTAGAAACACTCTTCCGAAGCGCTCTTCCAGAGCTCTCATTAATGAGCACTCCGAAAGAGTTCTGGAGCTCTCTTCCGGAGCGCTCTTCGATGAGCGCTCCGGAAGAGTGCTCTTCGATGAGCGCTCCGGAAGAGCGCTCTGTCGGAGTTCGGAAGAGTTCTTCCGGAGCGCTTAAGTACAAGCGCTCCCAAAGGTATTTTTACATTTTTTACAATATTTTGTATATATTAATTAAGAGCGTTATCTTATTGAAAAACCTGACATACAGGAGCGCTTATTTAGAAAAGCGCTCCGGTAAATTCCGCATTCATATTTTAGAGCGCTTATTTAAAAAGCGCTTCTAAATACCTGCTCTTAAAAATATATTATGTAGTAGTGGAGAAAACAAGAATACTAAATATGATTCAATTGTTAAAGCTAACTTTACTGCTTTTCTTCCTTCTACATTCATAATGTCATGGGTTCGGGCTAACCAAGTCTCTACTCCTCTCTTTCATATTACACTATACTGACAAGTTTTATTATTACAGTTAGGTAGTTCGCCTCTTAACTGTCTTCAATAGTTCTTAATAGTTTTTAACTAACAATTTCCTATCTTTCCAATCAATCATTTCCTATCTTAAGTGGTAGAAAAAATGGCGCTCAATTGCTTTGTGCGTACTATTTACGCCAGCAAAGCTTATTAATATCTTCCATGAAATTGAATATTAATATCTTCAAATTAACAACATATTTAAATTTCCAATTTCAAATTTTCTTTTCTTTTCTTTTCTTCTTGTTTTTTTTTTTTTTATACAAAGACGAAACTAAGACTACTTATCCTCCACTCGTCATTGTCTGGCAACTTCTATCATGCAGTATTATAGGAACCAGCCCAGGTGGGATCAGTTCTAAGAGATAGAATCCAGGCAAAGACGAAAGACCATGCTTAGCCAAGTAATCTACAGCTTCATTCCCAGACCGAAGGACGTGTTGGATTTTCACCTCCCAGCTTCTTGACAGTAAAGCTTTAGCTTCTAAAATGATTCCATAATCAGGATGACATGGACGAACTTCATCTCGTATGCAGGAGATAGCAGTAGTTGAATCAGGTTCAAGGATGATTCTCCTATATCCAGCGTCCCATGCAACTTTCAACCCATGTGCACAGGCCCAAATCTCAGCTGTGAGCTCATCACCCTCTCGCATATGGCACATAAACCCACGTAAAAATCCCCTCCCACATCACGTGGCAGATCACCACAGGCAGTCGCTGTATGGAGTTCAGACCAAGCTCTATCGAAATTCATCTTCACCCACCCCTATCAGGTGCACTCCACCTGTTTCGCGGCGTCATACTTGGTCACCTGTTCAGCTTCGCTTGTGCAGAGTGCATACTCGATAGTGTAGCTTGTGAGCTCGCTATAATGGTTTCATTATTAATCCATTTTTCCTCAAAAACAAATAGGTTTCGTCGGCGTCAAGCCCACCAGCAGACGACGGCAAAGAGAGCAGACCAGTCCTGCTGATCCCTGTTTCGTTTCTTATAAATATTCCAGGCAAGCCAACAGTGCAGATCAAAAGTGAAGAATTTGCTTTGTTCGTCAGTAGGCATTAATGACTGCCAGAGTGCACACGTTTCAAGGTAGTCTCATAATACGTGAATCGTATCCTCCGTATGAGAGTTGCAGCAGGGACATATATCGTTGTCACTAAGCCCTTTCCGTCTTCTGTTAGCATTAGTGAGGAGACTCCTGTGAGTTGCAAGCCAGAGAAAAGAACGATAGTGTTGGGGGATTCTAAGTTTCCAAATCTTACTCCACAAAGGATTAGTAACCTCAGCGTTAGGCATCAACTGTTTATACGCTGACCGCACAGTGAATTTACCCCCTTTACCCCTTTTCCATCTCACATCAAGGCTGTTGTCGATCAGTTCCATCCCCTCTTGAACCCTCGGCCAAGTGGCTTTGATTCCTGACCAAGTGTTGGATCCACTTCTTCACATATCTATCTTTGGAATGAGGTCCTCACCACACTTATATTTGTTGCGAATAACTTTAACCCAAAAGTCATCCTTTCTTTTGATAAGATTCCAGCTAAGTTTCATGAGAAAGGACTGATTCTGCTTAGCAGCATGCTTCAATCCAAGTCCTCCTTTATCCTTTGGTTGCTCCACAACATGCCACGCAACAAGTGGGATTTTCCTCTGTTCTCCCATATTGCCCTAGAGGAATTTCCTGTTACTTCTGTCGAGTGTCGCACAAGTGCTGATAGGGAGTGACGATGTCTACATTACATAGCTTCGAATAGCTGAGGAGACAGAAGAGATCAGGGTAGACCGTCCAGCCAAAGAAAGCGAATTAATCTTCTAAAAAGAAAGACGAGATTTAACTTCATCTACAACCCCCTCAAAAGTTTCTTTGGTAACTCTTTTATGGTGAAGAGGGACTCCCAAATATTTTCCAAGATCCACAATTTGGCCAAATCCCAATGCATCACTCAATTCATTTCGCTTGTTGTGATTCACATTACAAGAGAAGTAAACTCGGGTTTTCAAAGAATTCACCTTCAATCCCAAGCTAGAGAAAAATTTATTAATCCAGTCCATAATAACATCCACCTGATCCATAGAGGCCTTTGCAAATAACATTATATTATCAGCAAAAAACAAATGAGATATTGGGGGTCTATTCTTTGTAAGTCTTATCGGTTTTCAATCCCCATTTGACATACTTGCTTGGATCAAATGAGCTAGTTTCTCCATACAAATAACAAAAAAGTAAGGGGAGATAGGGTCCCCTTGCCTCACACCTTGAGACATAACAAAAGAATCAGCTTTATCTCCATTTCAAAGTAACTGCATTTGAGCAGAAGAGATACAATAATAAATAATATCAATAATGTTTGAGGGTAGATTTAGCTCCATTAAGCATTGCTTCAAGAAATTCCAATTAACCCTTTCATAGGCTCCATAAACCCCTTCTTTCTTCTCATATTACGCATGAAGTGAATAACCTTTTGAGCTATAATAATATTATCCGTACCATGTCTTTTTGGGATAAAGCTATACTGATTAGGAGAAATAATATCTGGTAAAAATCTCTTAACTCTATTGGAGATTATTTTATTGATGACCTTATAAATGACATTGCAGAGGCCAATGGGTCTAAGATGTTTTAACATTTCAAGTGGATCTTTTTTGGGAACCAGCACAATAAGAGTTCCATTCACCTCCTTTAAAGCATGAGGATTGTCAAACAAAAATTTAATAAAGTTCACCACACACGTACCAACAGTTTCCCATTGGTTTTGATAGAAGAGTGCATTAAAACCGTTTGGACCAGGAGATTTTAGGCCTCCCCTACTAAAGATGGCAGACTTTACTTCCTCGTCTTCTACATCCCTTCCACACTCATGCATAAGATCTTCACTAATGCTGGGGAAATGAACGTCACATTGAAGAGGATCTCGAACATCTTGATCTTTTGAGAAAAGAGTAGCAAAATAGTTGTGGCCACCTTTTTTATTTCTTCCACATCAAAAAGCCAATTACCATGTTCATCACAAATAGACTCAATCCTATTTACTCATTTCCTTTTATTAGCTCTTTCATGGAAAAATTTAGTATTGCGATCACTATAAACATTCCACTCTGCTCTAGCTTTTTGTGCCCATAAAAGAGTATCTTGAATCATCACATCTTCCAACTCCTTCTATAGGCTGATTTGTAAGGTTATAAGTTGTTTCGACTGACTGTTTCTGCTAATAGCATTATTAATACCATCTAGCCGTCATAATGATTGTTTTTTCGAGCTTCCGTATGACCAAAAACTCCTCTATTCCACTGCATGCATGTGTTAGTAAAAGAGTTGATATTATCATTCCATTTCAGCTCAGGCCGCCATTCGGATTGAACAAAGTCATCAAATACTTCATGTAGTACCCAAGAAGCGATAAAACGAAATGGATGACTCCTTGGTGTAGATCGCTCACTTCAATAAAGACATAAAAGTAGGGCGATGGTCAGATTTAAAATTAGGGAGGTGTTTTACCATAGCCTATGGGTAGTTCAAATTCCATTGAGCGTTGCAAAGAAATCTATTTAGTCAGGCTTAGGACCTCCCACGCTGCCAAGTGAAAGAAGGGCCTTTAAAACCCAAGTCATGAAGTCCTGATTTCTCTACCCAATCACAAAACTCATTATCAGTTGTAAGCTTGAAGTAGCCATGGAGCATCGTTCATCGCCCAAAAGAGTGGCATTAAAATCACCACCCAGGATCCATGCTCCCTTGCTATTATTTTGAATACGCTACAATTTCGTCTAAAGATCGCATCTCCCCATCTTATTAGGACTGGCATACACGACAATTAGCAAGAAACTCCCCTTTGTTAGAGAATTAATGCGAAGATGAATAAATTGAGTGTGTTGTTCAATCACACTAATTTTTTTGATAGTAGGATCCCACAAGCACTAAATACCACCACTATACCCATCATTATCCACACAGGCATAATACTTAAAGCCCAGTTTCTTTATTCTTTGCTTTGTTTTATTTGGCTCACAACATGTCTCCAACAACGCTAGAAAATTCAAATGGTAATGTTTCTTCAACTTGTGTATGAGGGGAAAGCTCAGTGCTCTCGTGCCTCACGAGTTCCAGATCATAAGATTCATAAACACAATTTATTTTTCTCATGGAGAGTATCGTCCTCTCCGACAACCATATCTTCACTACCTGTGATACCATCCTACTTGTTGATGTAGTCTGCATGCTTTGCTAATTTAACAGTCTCGTGCTCCACAACGTAGTCCTTATCACCTTGGACTTCAACAGGCTTTGGCAAAATCTCCATTTTAAATGAATACCCACCCTTTTCTTCCTTATGCAGCCCAATATTTTCAGGCCTATCTTCCTCATTTGGCCCTTCTCGTTGCAAGACTTGGAACACATTATTAGTACTAATAGGTTGCTGGGCTTCCCCGTCAAATCCATTAGATCCACTAAAGTCCATCCCAAGGGTCTTATTTTCTTTACCCCATAATCTTTTCCTCTTAGATCCTATAGGGACCCATTCATCCTTTTTAGAATTAACCTCTTTTCCAAAAAAACGTTTGCCTTTATCCCTTCCAGATCCCTTCAAGCACCTTTATTTGAGTCAATGCCACAAGTACTTTGATTCTTATCTTTAATGCTTTTTAATTCCTTTAGATTTTGCATTTGACCTTCAGGAGAAAATCTTGGTAGATTCTTCGATCCTACACCAACATCTGATCCCTTAGAAATTGCTTGAATTAATTTTCCACGAAATTTCCGCCGCACAATATTCTGAGGTCCTAATCGTCCACGGAGGTTTGATTCTCTCTGACAGTCTCATGATTTCCAGAATCCGGCAAACTTTCAATCATGAATGGTACTGCATCAGAGTCTACCCTCGTCTTTCGTTCAACCTCTCTTCCGGTGAGCCATCCTTCCTGAACTCCTCTTCATGAGCCTCATTGTTCCCCGAAATTGGGAATTGATCATGAGTATGGCCATACTTTCCACATGAAAAACAAACAAGATGCAATCCCTCATACATTATATTCCACTCATCACCAAAAGCATCGAACGAAGGCATTAGAGGCTTAAGTAGATCGACTTCTACACATATCCTTGCAAATCCCCCTTTATCATAAATCGACGTCGACCAATCCACCTTTATAGTCTTCCCCACCATCTTTCCAATTCTTCTAAGATTGAACATGATGAAACTCTATAGGTAAGTCAGGTATCTGAATCCATACAGCAATCTTTCATTATAAATTCGCTTTCCAAGGGTTGAAGTTTGGACGCCACCTTTGCACAATCAAGTAATGGTCACCAATCATCCATGGACCCTCTTGAAACGCATAATCTGGATCCTCCTTATTTGCAAAGGAGACGATGAAATATTCGTTACTTAAAGGAATGATCTTCATTTTGCCTCGTGGCTTCCACATCCTGAAAAGTCTACTTGAATAACTCGTTTAGGAGGACTAGCACCCAAAACCTTTACTATCACAAAGTTCATCCATGGCCGGCACCATGCTGTATACTCTTCTGCAGTAAAGCTTAATTTAGGACTACAATTATGTTCACCCTCACCTTCTCCCTCAAAAGCATCTTCATCAGATTGATTCTTATCCCACTCCTTTGCCTCCTTTAAATTCATTTTATTGAAATAATTCTTCCATCCAATAGTAATATCATCCTCTTCCTCATGTCTGACGAGAAACCTAGCAACCCCGCCGGCCAGTAACTTATCTTTATATGAGGGTGGTATCATCCTTTTCCTCCCCACGAGCATATTTGCCTTCCCATCAGTCCCAACATTTGTTGTGGCAGTCACAGAACTGTCAAACACAGCCATCACTACCACTCAACATCTCCAACATTGTTTTGTCTCGCTCACGGCCTCCATCTCGATCAATCTTGCAACCTTCAACCTCGTCACTGCACTGCACTCTACCCCCTCCAGAGCTCTCGCCCACCTCCATCATAGTCCAATGACTAAAACAATTTCTTCAAATTTTCCAAATCAACCACTAGCTATTACTAAAAATGTTGTTTTTCGTGAAATTTTTGACAACTTTACAGGTTAATTATAATATTCTTTTCATGTTCATTTTCAATTTGCCTTCAAAGAGAGTATTTCGTGGATTATGAGTTTGCCTATTTTACGAGTATATCATTATGTCTTTTTAGGTGAATGAAGCACATAGTTAACCATATGGTCTATTATAAGCATGCTCCATGACTATAACTACAATTATTAAGAATCTTGAGACCTCTTTTTGTTGGCATTGCAAACGATGCCCAACTAGTACCCGGAAACTAAAACTCAATGAAGGCAACTACACTATCCTAAAAGTTCAGGGGAAAGATGGAAAGTGAAAGAAACTGCTCTCGTGTAAGATTCTTTCTCTCATAGTGTCACTCTTAAAAATTTTGTTTAGGAGCTTATGATAATATATTATCCACTTTTTACAGCTTGAAGTTTTATTACCAAGTCAAGGATGAGATACGCACAATCTCTCGTGTTCTTAGACCAAGTTGCAGCACAGTTATTAAAGCACTCTGTTCATGAATTGATGCAGCGTCCAGATAGGGTTTGCATTATATTTAATGCTATCCAATGTTTTGGTTGTAATTGTAAAACTCAAAATCCTTAAATACTTCCATTTCATTTCAAAACTGAAAATATTATTCTAATTTCTTAGAAAGATGACTTTGCATGGTTCTCCCGTGAACTTTGGAGATGTAGCTGACAAGCACCTTATCATGAGATTGAACTCTAGAGACTATAATATCACTAGAAAATCATCTACCCTTTCAGTCATGCATTTTTTTTCCCCCTTGAAATGAGGCCCAAAATAAGAGAGTTTGAGATTATCACTCTACAAGGATTTAAATCTCACTTCCTATAGTCTGCCATTTTATTTTAATTGTCAAATGACTGCAGGAAACCATTGCGATACAATTTGATAACGAAGAAACACACCCATGCATCGCACGGGATGAAAAACTAGTTATAGTGTAAAATACGTCAATTTATTAATGTAGATAAACAGTTTCCTCTACAGTAATTAAATTGTATTCAATGTTCCAAAATGAGATGTTCTAGTTCTAGAATTATGCACAGGTTGTGGTTATTTCAAGTTGCTCGGGTGTATTCCAGCTTCATTTATGTAATTGCCGCCAAAATACCGTTCTGACATTTTTTTTTATTTTTTTAAAAAATTATATAAGTAGGAGAAGTTGAAGTTGTGGAGTCTTCATTGAGAAAATGTGGGTGTGGGCCACTGTTGGGCCACAATAAGAAAATGAACATGCAAAATATTTTAATAAGTACGAAATAATAAATAAAAATAAAATAAATTATTTTTGGTCAAATAAAAAATAAAATAAATTGTTACTTATTTTTTAATATACATAAAATAATAAAATTATTTGTTAAAATAGTTTCTAATACACACAGTACGCATGTGACAATGTATTTTAGAATCAGCTATGTTATTTAATGTTTAATATGTACTCTTTCCGTTAAAAAATGTAAGGTATTTTTTGAAGAGTTTGATATTAAAAAATATAAAGCATTTTTAGTATTTTGAGATATAATTATTATGTTTTTCCAAAAGTGTTCCTATTAATAATGACTTTATATTTATTGTAAGGTATTTAATAGAGATAAATATAAAAAGATAAAGTTAGTTTGAAAGTAGGTAACTACTTTATTGAGGGATGAAATTCAGTTAAATATGCCTTACATTTTCAAATGGAGAAAGTATATAGGATAGCAAATTAAAATATAACAAGTTGATATCTGAATTTAAAATTACACAGGTAATGTATACACCCGTAGATATTAATATTTAATGAATTTTTTTGGAATTTTAATTTATACAGATAATAATAAATTTTAAATAAAATAATTTATTGCTTACATTTTTAATGTATAAAAGATAATAAAAGATATAGTTATTTGTGTTTTGATTGTTATAATTATTTATGCGTGGAGAATAAAAATTATAGTTATTCATGTTTTTGCTTTTATAATTATTTACTTGTTATTACTTGTATAATTTTTTTTATAAATTCCAAACATTGTCATTGATGGTAAAATTATCAAGTCAATATTTACTTGATATTTAACTTTTATTAATATTATCACATATTTAGTTGGGGTAAATGAAGCGCCAGGATGATTTAATGAATTGAATTCTTTAAAAACAACAAAAAAAAAGGTGAGGTTCAAACTTTTTAATTAATTTACTTACTTACCCTTTTCATTTACATCTTATTTATATTAAAATTTTCTTATTTTGTGGAATTCAAACTTATTAAAATCTTTCTTTCTTGCCATTTTCCCTAACTAGAGTGAGAATTAATGCCTATGTCCATCACATGGGTATAAATTAAAACATATATTTTTATATTTTTAAATTTTTGCAGATTAATAAATTTTGGAATAAAATATGTTCTTTAAATTTGTAATGTATGCGAGATAACAAACTATAAAGAGTGTGTGCGTGTATCTTTCTAACATATTTTTTATTGATATATTTTCTACGTTGATTTTAATTTTTAGATAACTCATAATATGTTGTAGTTATATGTGTATGTGTCAAAAGAAGAAGTCTCACATTACCTATATAAAAAGAGCTCCTGGTGAATAAATACTAAAGAATAACATGGTTTAGTAAAATGGGCTTGGAGAAAAAGTGTATTCACACACGAAACATGCCAATTCAAGGCAATCACATCTAAAAAATAGTCTATTCATCCCCATGCGTGCAAGTTAAACAGCCATTTAGTTTTTTTACAGAATTATTTTTGTGAAAAATAAATAATTATTTATTTAAATTAGCTTATTGTTCCCCAATGGCTTCAAACAATTATTTAATGGTAATTTATATGTTTGTAATTGAGGGTTAATGGTGGTTTATTCTGGTGATTAAATCCTAACATTCATGTCTAGGATCTTGGCCTATATATGGGCATGCATGCAAACTGAACCTTTTACCTGGCTCTTGAGTTTTTGAGCCTATTCTTTCCTCCTTCGCCTTCTGTTCTGTGCTAGTTTGCTTAAGTTATCTTGTTAGTGTTTGCTATTCTGTTGCCTTGCTTGTTCGCAAGATGAGCTTGTTTATTCTTGGGGAGTTGCCGATCTACCATACCAATGTGCCCGAATAGTTTTTAAGGGTAGTATCCTTCAGCATGACTCGAGCTTCATTTCCCTACCTGCAACCAATAATCTTAAGAACTAACATGGCGTCCAATGCTGAGAATGTCATCTCCAAGGATGCGCCTGGTGATTCTGGTGGAGATTAGTTCATCCTTGCAGCTATTGTTGTTCCCTTATTGAGGCCATTCCTAGGCATTTCAAAGATAGAAGTCTTTAATGGCAAGAATTTCAAGTGCTGGTTAGAATGAGTCTTCACCATTCTTAATCTGCATGGTATAGCCACTACTCTTGCTCAACTAGAGTCCGCTGCTGATGCTAACCAGGCCCATAGAGTTGCGTGGACTCATACAAACAAAGTATGCTGACACACTATCATTAGCATTTTATCTAATGATTTGTTTGATGTCTACAGCATCTACAAGGAAGCCTATAAGATATGGGAGTCTTTAGTGACAAAGCACACTATTAAGGATGCTAGCAAGCAAAAGTTTGTTGTGGGAAACTAGTATAGATGGGAGATGATCAAGAACAAAGATGTGAAGGAGCAGATAAATAAGTATCACAAGTTACGGGAGGAGCTTGGTGCTGAAAATATCAACCTCCTAAATGAGTTTGTTGCTGGAATTCTTATCGAGAAGTTTCCAGAATCATAGAATGATTACAAACAACAGCTAAGACACAGATAGAAGTATTTGTCCTTGACTGACCTGATCACTTACATCATAATTGAGGACTCCAACCAAAGGGTAGTACGTGCAGCTAGAAGTAGAAAAGTGACATTCAAAGCCAATCTAGTGGAAACAAAGCCTCACAACAAGAGGTATGACCCTAAAACCAAAGATAAGAAAAAGAATAGGAAATTGGATTACAAACTCAGTGCTTTTAACCCCTCTTTCAAGAAAAAAAGGGATTGTTTTATTTGTGGTAAACTAGGACACTATGTAGCACCGTACTAAAAGAGAGTGAATCTAAATAAACCTCTAATACCAAATGTGAATTTGGTTTTAAGAGATAATAATAGTGATGATGACATCATTACTATAGTGGTGTTTCAAGCTCTCTTAATTTCTGATGTGAAGAAATGGGGTGATAGACTCTAGGGCTGTCAGGAACATATGTGCTAACCAAGAGATGTTTGCCTCCTATGATCTTGTAAAGAAAGGAAAGACTGTGCTTACCTTGTTGATTCATGAATTGCCAAAGTTTAAGGAAAAGGAAAAGTAGTTTTAAAACTCATATCAAGAAAGACTTTAGCTTTGAATGATGTTATGCATGTGCCTGAAGTTAGAGCAAACTTAGTTTCAATTGCTCTTTTAGAAAAAGTGAGGGTTAAAGTGTCATTTAAATTTGACAAGCTTGTAATGACAAAGAATAATATATTTGTGGGGAAAGGGCATCGTAATTAGGGACTGTTTGTTTTTAATATTGATGAAATGAATAATATTGCATCTTCTTAGCATATGCCTATTTATGTGATTGATTTTTTTGATTTGTGGTATGCTAGACTCGGTCATGCTAGTAAAGGTTATATAAATAGGTTGCAACAAATTGGTCTTCTTTCTAATTTTAATAATAATGATTTTGGAAAATATGAAGTATGCATAGAAACTAAATAAAGTAAAAAACCTCTTTTTCTGGTTAAAGAGAATTTGAATTACTGTCTTTAGTTCATTCTAATTTGGGTGATTTGAAACAAACCATGACTAGAGGTGGTAAAAAATATTATATCACCTTTATTGATGATTTTTCAAGATATACAAAGGTATAATTGTTAAGAAATAAAGATGAGGCTTTTGAAAAGTTTCTTTTGTATAAAGCAAAAGTTGAGAATTAGTTAAATAAAAAGATTAAGAAAGTTAGATCTGATAAAGGTAGAGAATACATTTTATTAAATGATTTTTGTAAAAAAAGGTATTATTCATAAGAAAACACCTCCTTATTCTCCTGAATCTAGCGGTATTGTAGAAAGGAAAAACAAAAAATTAAAAGAGATGATGAATGCTTTGCTTTGCTTGTAAGTTCTTCCGTGCCTGATAACTTATGGGGTGAAGCTATTTTGTCTGCATGTTTTTTACAAAACAAGACACCTTATAAGAAAATGAAGAAAATACCTTATGAATTGTAGAGAGGATTTACCCCAAATTTAAAATATTTGAAGGTGTGGAGGTGTCTTGCAAAAGTTTTATTGCTTGATCCTAAAAAGAGAAAAATTAGCTCTAAAACTTCTGATTGCATGTTTATTGCGTATGCTGAACAAAGTGTAGCTTATCATTGTTTAGTTTTAAAAAGTGATATTTTAAACCAAAACACAATTGTTGAGACTAAGGATGCATAATTTTTTGAACATGTTTTTCCCTTAAAATTTGAGCGTGTCTCTAAATCTGTTGAAAATTTTGAGTTTGAATAAAATTCAAATAAGGATTTGGTTTTAAGGAAAAGTAAAAGGCAAAGAAAAGAAACAAGTTTTGGAGACGATTTTTATACTTAGATGATGCAAGATGAACTATTAAATTTTTATGAAGTTATTTCTTCTCCTAATGCTATGTTTTGGAAAGAAACGATTGAGACTGAAATATATTGATTCCCTATGGAAAAGTAAAACTTTGATTTTAGCATATTTGACTCAAGGAACAAAGGCTATTAGGTGTAAATGGATTTTTAAGAAAAAAATATTTTTCAAATGGGTCAATTGATAAATATAAAGTAAGACTTGTGATCAAGGGTTTGACATAAAAGGAAAATATTGATTATTTTTGACACCTTTTCTCTTATGACTAGAATTTCTTCTATAAGAATTTTTATTACTTTAGCTTCAATTTACAAGCTTTTCGTTAACTAAATGAATGTTAAAACAGCATTTTTGAATGATGATTTGGAATAAGAGATTTACATGATATAGCCTGAGGAATATGTGATTCCTGGGTAAGAAAATAAAGTTTGTAAACTTGTCAAATATTTGTATGACTTAAAACAAGAACTTAAGCAATAGCATGAAAAACTTGATCAAGTTTTGACAAATGATGGATTTTCTACTGTTGAAGTAGAAAGATGTGTTTATATAAAATTTGTGAATAATGATTGTGTGATTATATGTTTATATATGGATAACATGCTAATCTTTGGCTCCAATATGTATGTTGTTAATGAAACCAAAAAATTTTTTCCTTCAAATTTTGATATGAAAGATTTGGGTGAAACCAAGGTAATTTTGGGTGTGAAGATCATAAGGAATGACAATTTTACTTTTCTAAGAACATTACGTTGAGAAAATTTTCATAAGGTTTCTTGAATATGCTCCTCTGAGTACTCTTTATGATTCGAGTGTACAATTAAAAAAGCATAAGGGTGACCCAGTTGCTCAATCTGAGTATGTACAGATTATTAGGAGTTTGTTGCATTTGATGAATTTTATCAAGCTAAATATAGCTTATACTGTAGGCAGATTGAGCAGATATACCCACTGTTTAGGCAACAAACATTAAAAGGCTCTAGTAAGAGTTTTGAAATATTTGAGAGGTACCATGAACTATGGTATATTGTATAGTGGATTTTTCACTGTATTGGAAGGAAACAGTGATGCTAACTAGATCTCGGATTTAGAAGAGACAAAATCCACTAGTGGTTATACATTTACTCTTGGTAGTGCAATAACTTGGAACTATGCAAAATAGACAATCAATACAAATTTCTCGAAGGATTCAAAATTATTGCCATGGAGTTGGTTGGAACTGAGGTTGAGTGGCTAAAAAAATTTTTAGCGAGTATTCCAATAAGTGACAAACCCACACTATCAGTGTCTTTACATTATGATAGCTAGTATATAATAGCAATGGCTAAAAATAAGACCTTTAATGAAAAAAATAGAAATATTCAATTGAGACATAATATTATAAGGCAACTGCTCAAAGATAGAGTTATCTCAACCAATTATGTAAGATCAGAGTTAAATTTGGCAAATCCATTAACTAAGCCCCCTAGGGAAGAAATTTATGATTGAAACGTCAAGGGGAATGGGATTTAAGCCTATTTAAAATTAACAATAATGACAACCTAACCTTTGTGATTGGAGATCCCATGAAAAAAGTTCAATGAGTAAAAATAAGTTACTTGTTAGTTTTGCTAATACTAAATTTTTGTCCCTTCTTATGTCTTGAGAAAGTACTAGAAGGTATTGAATGGAGGCTGAACAGAAGTTCTTGATGTTTTCATAGTCCTTGTGGATGGTGTATTCATTGTAGATACAGTTGATGAAAATACTTATACAAATGTGGAGTAGGGCTGCTCTTACAAGATCATGGCAAAATCTCTAGTGCATTTGTTCAATCCAAGCACGCACATGGCCGATAACATGCAAAACTGTCATTAACAATAGAGATTGTGGGCATATAGTTTGATTAATAAGACCTCTAGTACACACTCAAGATCTGTTAGTTTAATAACAAAGTTACATCGAGTGTACTAGGTTTTATTAGTCTGAATTTAGTTCAAGTCAAAAGACACCAAATTCAAAATGGTTATCTTCTATGTGAATAACTTAGATGATAGTAAATCTTTTTGACACATGTGGGGGATTGTTATAGTAATTTTATGTGTGTGTCAAAAGAAGAAGTCTCACATTGCCTACATAAAGAGAGCTCTTAGTGTATAAATATTAAGGAATGAAATGGGCAAGTAAAATGGGCTTGGAAGAGAAGTAGGCATGAAACAGGCTAACTTAAGGCAAAAGTTGAAAACAACCAATTCACCCCTTGCGCGCAAGTTAAATAGGCATTGGGTTCTTTTTACCGAATTATTTATTTAAATTAGCTTACTAGAACACCTTGTTTTTTGGCTAGTTGAAATTTGAATTCAAACCTTGAATGTTTTCTAGCCTTAGAGCAAATCCTTAAATAGATTTTATTATTTCTTTTATGTGTTTGTCCAAACAATTGTTTAATGGTGATTTACGTGTGTGTAACCAAGGATTAATGGTGATTTATTCCAATGATTAAATCCTAACTTTTGTGTCTAAGATCTCAACCTATATATAGGCATGCATGCGGATTGAATCTTTTGCTTGGCTTGTGAGTTTTTGAGCTTGTTCTATCCTCCTTTGCTTTATGTTTTGTGTTGGTTTGCCTGAGTTATCTTGTTAGTGTTTGTTGTTCTATTACCTTGCTTGTTCGTAAGATGAGCTTGTTTAATCATGGTACCTACCGCCAACATAATATATAGAGTACATAAGTAAAATAAAATATGAAATAAAATATGATATTTAAGTTGTTTATATTGGGTGAAATATTTTTAAATAGAATAAGGTGTTATTTATATTTTTAATATGTACGAGGGTAAGAAATCCTCAATTAAAATAATTAGCTTTTTATATGTACAAGATAATAAATTATAAAATAAAACATGTTAAAATTTTAATTTTTGTTGTGATCACACATCTTGAAATAACAAATTGTTTTGTATATGTACAAGGATAATATACCCTCAAACAAAATAATTATTTTTTTATATGTATAAGATAATAAATTCTAAAATAAAACATGTTTAAATTTTAATTTTTGTTGTGATCACACATCTTGAAATAACAAATTATAATGTATACTTTTAAACTGCACAAGGTAATGAATCCCAAAATAAGTTACATGAGAATAAGAAAAAGTAGTTTAATTTATATTTTTAATATGCATAGGTAGCAAATTCTAAAATAAATCAATTTGTTTATATAATATGAAAGAAACAAGGAAAAATGATAATAAAACCCCTTCAAATTATGTAAATGATAATTTGATCTCTCAAAATGTCATAATATTAATAAAATCCTTAGGAATCTCTTTATCAATAACTTTTTTAGAGAAAAAACCATTTTACCTTTATTGACAAATTATAATTTCTTGTTCAATTTTTGTGATTTTTTAAAGAAAAGTTATAATTCTTTAAATAAAAGTTGTAAATGAAGTTTGTTATTTTGAAAATTATTTTTTAATAATAAAAATTACACTTAATAAATTGTAATTTTTTGTTTAGCTCTTACGATTTACAGAGCAAAAATTGTTATTCTTTAAATAAAAATTATAATTGAAACTTGTTTTTTACTAATAGAAATTCCACTTGACAAGTTATGATTTATTATTCAACTCTTGCGATTTACAGAATAAAAATTATAATTCTTTAAATAAAAGTTGTAATTGAGGGTTATTATTTTCAGTAAGGGTAAAATAATCTTTTTCTAAAAAAAGTCATTGACAAAGAAACCCTTAAAGACTTTATTAATATTATGACATTTTAAGAAATTAAATTATCATTTACATAATTTAAAGAAATTTTATTGTCATTTTTTTAAAAAATAAATTCTAAGACAAAATATTTGTGTTTTATATTCTGTTAGGTTTGTCTTTGAGGAGAATGGAAAGGGGACAACGAAAATTTTGTTGAGCCCGATGAAGATGAAATACAGGAATGCGGTTAAGAGTTCCTTATTTTCTTGTCTTTTTTTCCCTCACATTTCTTTTCCTAATAAAATTTTATAATACAATTTGTCCATCTTTTTTAGATCAAATCATTAAAATATCTCTTAATTCCATTCTCATCTATTACACAACAAATTATTATATAGATAAGCGAGTTGAAAATTTTTAAGTAATTTCACTCACTTCTCACTTCAACACTTTATCTAATATTATATGAAACAAAATTTTATATATATATTTTTTACGAAATTGAACTCATTAAATATTCCTCTCATGTTACTTTAGACTACAAATTAATATCCCGCGCATCATAAAATCTAGTTTTTTTTTTTTAATGACGATAAGAAAAATTATTTACATTTAATAAATTATAAATATGACCCAAATAAAGAACTTATTTACATATAAGTCCTCCAGAAATGATAAACTCCGGGCAAGTCAATGACTCAATGGCTGTAATTTGGGTTGGCCATGAAAGGACGACAAAGCCCCTGCTCATTATTTCACAATCACATGACAGACGCCGTCTTTTCGATTAAAGCAAGAATTACCCCATTTTTCCTTGCAAAAGATGAAAAGTATGAAGGCGAGAAAGTTAGGTTAAAAAGTAAATACAATCCCAGGGCATAGAACGATTAACCAGAGTATATAGGTTCAAAAGATAAACCGCAACAAAGAATTCAGCAGTGAATTAAACTATTTACTAAAACTAATCACAGGATTGATTATAATTTTCATTAACTCGCCGAGAGGTCAAGCTACAAGTGTTGTGAAAATAGCTCAAGGATAGGATACAACCAGTTGTGCCACCATTATCCATGAAATTGCAACGCTGGTTAAGCATTCCAAGTTATACTTAATCTCAAGTATGCCACCATGTTTTTCCAAATATAAAAACACTTGGTCTTGCTATATAACTTTCTAGGTAAAAAGTTACTAATAGCACTCGGCCATCTCACAGCCATCCTCATCAACATAGACCAAATCTAAATCCAGCATCGGAGAGCTCCCATTTGAAAACCTATTATTCACCCTCCTGTTCCTTAAAATCAACTGTGACTCTTTCATCAACTTCATGTACTTTTTCCTCACCTTCAGTAAAGGATGCTCATCTATAGCTGATCTATTCCTGTAAGCTTCCTTAAGAATGACTGTGCAAGTTTTATTCCTAAGAGACAGGTAAAACATGTGGGGATGCCGCTCAAATGCCTTGTGCACTTTCTGTGGCAGCCCTAAATGTTTCTTAAGGCAAAAGAGCATCTTCCTCTCTGCTGAATGGTCAACAAAAAGGGAAAGCAGTTCATGAAGAAGCCCCACGAGCCGCTTCTCTGCTATGTCACTATTTGGATCCAAACTTGAGAATTTCTCGTAAGGTGAGACATAAGGAAGCTTTTGAAATTCATTTAGCCAATTCTCAATCTTCTTCCTCAACCTCAAACCTTTTGATGGAAAAAGTGGAAATTCAATGGCCTCCATTGAGCCCCCAAAATACAAGCCTCTTTTCATGGCATTCCTCTGCATCATGGACCAGTCTTTTTCTTCGCCTTCAACTGTCAATGCCTTAGACCCATCTGCCATATCTACAAACTTGAATGATTCATCAAGATTCCGCTCTGGATACAGCAAAAAATCATCAGGCAACCCTAGATACCACTGCATCCCTTTGATTATTTTTAAAGGCAGAAGATTCTCTCTGCTCATCATTATCACCTTCTTTAACCTAGTTCTTAAGTCCTCCCTGAACACTTCGTAAACTCCCTCTTCTTCCCTGTTAATTTGAGAAGCTTCTGAAGTCAACCTGAACCAAGGAAGATTGTATTCAGGACCTGTAAACTCCTGAAAAATGGAAGGATATTTCCTCATAAATCTGGCAACCTTCATGGGCACACCTAACTCTAATCCCCTCTTTGACACTGCAGAGATTGGAATGCAACCATTTGGATCCTGGGCTATGCAGTTTTTGAGGGCAACGAGAGGTTTTAGTTGAATTGACTGGTGGATGTGCTCAATTGAGTCATAGTATGAATCTTTTTTCCATTTCATGTACACATCCACATAATTACATGTCTGGACGTGCAAGACAGGAGGGATTGGGACCCAATGTATTAAGGAGAATATTGAAGCTTCAGATGATCTGAGCAGATTTTTGAAGGCTCTTGTTGGAAATTTGTTCAAGTCAAAAAACATTTGAGTGATAAATCAGATGCAGCACTTGATGACTTCCTGCCCAACAAAAACAGTAAAAGTGATAAAGATTTTAGTTTTTACTGGCAGTTTCCAGATCCCTGTTTGAATCTACAAAGAGTTTCCCATGGAGGAGATAGTGGGAATGTTTCAGGAGAAAATATAATAGATGAAAGATTCTTTAAAACAATATCGAATAATGATAGAAAAACTTTAGTAACAGGCTACAAGAAACAAGTTCTTCAGACCGTGGTAGCATAACTCATTCAAATTCAAGTAATAAATTAAGTAGAAAGCATCCTTTTCTTCTTAGGATTCCCAGAACTAAAAGAGTAATGGTCAGCGTGATATATCTTCTGACAGTAGTTCATTATACTGCTTTCTTTCACTGATACTCCGAGTATCAGTATCCCGATATACCACAGTACAGAACACAATAAAACAACGCCCATGTAACAAAATATATCATCATCTATCATCAAATACGCTTGCATGTCAGACCATTAACCATGTCAAAAAACATTCATAATAACAGGACATGAATTATCCAGCTAATACAACTCAATTTCAGAAATAGTTCAAAATGTCGAAATTCAACATCTACTGAAGTAGCTCAACTAATATCCTTGTGCCATCCCGTAAAAAAGAAATCAAAACATTCAGAAGTAGTACAATGGATAATTTAACAAAGAATAATTAAAACCATAACCAAATATTGTTAAATAGATCAAGCATTTATAAAATTGATTGCACATTAAATTAATTAGATTTTTATGAGACGCTGCAAAATATCAGATGCACGGAAGGCATCCGCAAATCAACAGCTTAATGACCTTGAATCATGCGCTATACACTATTTAAGATTACCAAATACATCCAGCGATAAGACAATTTACTAGTTCCCGCTTACAGATTAAACATTAGAATTACACAAATTGAAATTAGGTACTTCAGGACATACAATGAATTCTATTTGATTTTACAAGGAAGCAGAAGGAATTTCTAATATGAACAATAAGCCAATAAGGTGTTATTTTGTTCAAATGTGAATACAGCGGAAACATCAATAACTTGAAATTAACATGGAATAACTCTGATTCAATGCCTCACTATTAACTTGGAATTCAATGATTTCTTAGATCCTTATTTGGAATTAAAATGCTACTGACACCTTGGTACCACTCATGGCAGACCCTAAAAATTAATAAATAAATAAAGCTATTAAAAACAACCCAAACCAGGAGCATCATTGAATAATAAAATTACTTTCTTGAGAAAAAAAACATAACCTACATCAAAAGAACCAAATCATTTTTCTTCATACTCCACTAGCTAGCTCATCCACTTTATCAAGTCATGGCCTCATACATTGCATTAGCCGCCACCAAAAATAAACTGTATCCGTAATTCCAGGCAATCCAAACCCTAAAAGCTAAATGATTTAAGAAAATCAGAAGCTTCAAATTCCCACATGTGGACATATTTTTCTCACTGTAAATGCAACTTGTCAGTAATCATTGAACCAAATGCACAAATGCAATCCCACAAAATCTGCTGGAAACAAAAACGCTCTCCTGATAATTAGTCAAACACACCCATATTTTTTTACAAATAGTAAACATACCTCTTAAAAATAACTAGGAACATATCAACCATTAGCAAGATTGTGCAAGAATATGAAAGAGTCTACAAGAATCAAAGCTGCATTCAGTAACACAATGAGACGATTGCTTTGAGAACAATAGGAAATCATTATATCTCCACAAACCCAATCATGATTTCAAATATGATAACACCTTTGACCACATAACATTCCTAAAATTTCTTATCACAATGTGCAGCAAGACGCATGGTCAGAGAAGGGGGAAAATGAAGTCTACAATCACCAAAAGCAAATCATTTTAGGCACCAGCAGGCAAACTACAAGGCATGCACATGTATAAAGGTATAAGAATCTTCCTTCCTACATGTTATAAAGCATTCTGTGACAATGATTTGGTCTTCCTAGAAGAATTTGCCCTGAAAACCCAAACCCTTGCAAGAGAAGAAACAGAGGAAGCAAATAATGACGAAAACAGGGAAGAAAGATGGAAACTTACGGTGCTTTTCTAGGTTTCACAGCTCTTACTCCCTTCACAAATTGATCCCTCTGAATCTCTCACTCCTTCCTACTTCAAAAGCCACCGTCATGCTTGGATTGATGGTTCCTCTTATGCTCAGTCTATTCCTACGTCTCTAGGTTCTCATTTGCAACGCTGCAATTCCTCCACCACCATTTTTTCTTTTTAGCTTTTTTCCCGCCTTCATATTTTTACTAAAAGTTCACATAAGGGAAATATTGATGGTTAAAACTCTTCCTTTCTTTCTTTCGCGAAACGATAAAATTTTAACATTTCATAGCTCAATAATAGCGGGAAAGAAGTTTTTTCAAGATTTTTGAGCGATTTGAGATTTAAAAAAGAAACTTGGAAGTTATCACAAAAGTAAAGTCCAAAAATATCTAAAATAAAGAAATCTGGTGGATAATTCATAGTTTTGTGAAAGATATTAAACAAAATCATATTTCCAGTTTTCAATTTAATAGCGTGAAATCCTCAGGCGATCAAACACTTTGAACACTAGATACTAGATAGTGGAGAAAAGAATTTCATTAATATCGTTTAAGGTGACCTGCAAGGGACATGTGGAAAAATACATGCAGGGAAGCCGGATGCTTGGAGAGAAACTGAGATATGAAGAGACTCAAATAATATAATACAATGGGTGAATTGAATTGCACTTAAGTTTGACATGACATCATCTAACATGTTGCTTATCCAACTCTATTAAACTATATCCTGGAGATTTTTTCAACCCTTTACCCTTTGTCATGGATCTTATTTGGGCTACTTCATCCCATTTTCCCTTCTCAGCAAATATGTTTGACACCAAAAACTGTAAACTCGAGTTATTCAATTCCAGTTCTAACATTTGCTTCACAATAGCCTCACCTATCTCTGTATCACCATATAATCTGCAAGCAGAAAGCAAAGCACGCCATGCTGAAGAGTGTTGGGTTAAAGGCATGATTTTAACCAAATTGTATGCTTCTTTAAGTTGTCCAGCTCGGCTCAATAAATCTACCAGACATGAATAATGAACTTCACATGGAACTATGGAATATTCTTGCACCATGGTCTTGTAAACTTGCAGACCATCTTCTACCAAACCTGAATGGCTGCAAGCAGTTAGTATTGATGTAAAAGTTACTTCATCAGGTCTAACTTGGGCTGATTTCATTTGTTCAAAGAGTTTTAAAACCTCTGCGTGGTTTCCATGAATCCCATATGCAGCTATCATTGCATTCCATGTTGTAAGACAACGATCTAGCATTTGATCAAACATACATCTAGCCATATCTATTCTACCACACTTAGCATAAGCAGTCATCAGAGAATTGATTACAAATAACTCTCTGCCAAGCAAACCTTTGTAAATCAGGCAGTGAACTTCCTTTACGAAACTTAAACATCCAAGAAGAGATAATGCTTGAATTAGACTTATTAGAGTAATAGAGTCAAGATCTAAATTTTCTTCTTGCATCAAACGAAACAAAACAAGAGCTTCATAATGGTGGCCATCGTAAACATAACCTCTCATCAATGAAGTCCATGAAACCAAGTCCTTATATCTTACACAATTAAAGACTCCCCTAGCATAAAGCATATGCCCACAATTAGCATAAGTGTTAATCATTTGATTTGCAATTTCCACATTCTTGAGAAATTCATGTCTCAATAAATATCCATGGATAGACCTGGCTATCCTAAAGTCTCCCAGGTTTGAAGCAGCAGAAAGTAAATTCAGATATGAACTGACATTTGGCCAAACACTCATTTTGACCATTTCATTAAAAGCATTTATAACCTCCAAAGATAATTCATTTTTGAGAAAACCTGCCATCATAACATTATATAGAACAACATCCTTATTTCCCAAGCTTTCAAACATTTTTCTAGCTTTGGTTACATCAAATTTAGAGTACAGATCAACCAAAGCAGTGCTAGCAACCAGATCAGGTTCTATCCTCATGTGTATCATGTAACCATGGATACTCTTCCCTTGACGCAAATAATTTAAATTAGCACAAGACAAAATTGCATTGGCTAAGGTCAACAAATCAGGCAAAATATTTTCATGCATCATTTGATAGAAAAGTCTGAACGCTTCTAAATCTTGTCCCATCTGAAGATAAGCAGAAATCATAGTATTCCATAAGCCAACCCTTCTGACATCCATCTTACCAAATATTAAAGCAGCCATTTGTGGGTTCCCACATTTGTGATACATATCGATAAGGCATGTTTCAAAAATCTCATCTGACATGCCAATTCCATGTCTAATGGCATAGCCATGGATTGCACGACCTTGTTCTAGTGCTCCCGACTGAATTGTTGCCTGAAGTAGACTCACTAATGTCACTCGATTCAAATGCAGCTTTTTATTCTGCATTCTGTGAGAAATCAGAAAGGCCTTATGAGCACTAAGGTTGCATTGAGCATAAGCAGTGATTATTGACGTATACACCACAAGATCTTTGTCAGTAATTTCATCAAAAACCTTAGAGGCACTTTCCAAATCATCAGCTTTAGAATACAACTTAATAAGAGAACAACCCACAAAACAATCCGCGTTTAGATTGACCTTGAGGGTATCCACATGAATTTCTCTTCCAAATTCAAACCTTCCAAGACCAACACAACTTCTCAAACTAACGGTAATTGCTGAACCACCTAAACCAATTTTCTGACACTTCAAATCCAAATATTGGATAAGAACTTTTTCATAATTGCCAGCCCTATAGCAACCAACAAGTAACGAATTCCAAAGAGAAAGATCACTACTACCAATTCTATGAAGAACACATCGAGATTCATTGGCTAGGTTAAGTTTAGCATAGCAATGCAAAAGCTTAGAGCCCAATAAATTGGAATTTTCAAGTCCACAAACAGTAATTCGAGCATGCAATTTCCTCAAGGAAAGTACCTCCGAACAGTTATCCAAGAAAGATGCAAAAAGATTCTTTGAAATATCCACTGAACCATAAGTTAATACTTTGCTCTTTAGTGTACAAAATATCTTAGTCTGAATCCTGGTGAACTGAAAATTGATTCCACGGGCTAACATAGACAAACCAAATGCTGTAACATTCATATTCATGAAAGAATTGTGCTCTCAGTTCCTGTTCTACATGGTTTTTCAACACTGCACCTCCACTCTATTAAGAAAACCACAATAAATATAAAAACTACATTGCAGAAATAAGTAGTACGCAACCAAAATTTCAAAAACAAGAAAACCCAACAAGTCAATATAACAAGTAAGACAATGTTTTTGCATCAACAATGACTAACCAAACAGAAAACATCTAAGATTCCAACTGCAATCATAATTCATGCAATAAAAGGGCAAACCAATTGCAAAATTGAAGTTTAAAAAAACACAAATCAAAAGGTTCCTCAAATTGTAAATATTCGTCAAATACTAGATTAAATCTCACTTTCAAATCTGCATTCAAATACTTGCTAAAGGCTCTCTAGTATGATGAGGTTCTTTCAAGCAATGGAAATTCATGATTTAGAAATAAAAGTAAATCAACATAGTTTATAAGAACACCAGCAAAAACATACTAAAATTGCACAAAAGCAAGTACTGCATTCAATTTGAAAGCAATTGTACAGTAAGCTTCCCGATGGACTGGAATTTCACACAATATCATAATATAAATTAAGAATCAATCTGACGTGCTAGAAGTCAAGGGATAGACACTGTTGTACTAAAGAGCAACCATGTTGGCTAACTATTAATTTCAATTCTATGAAATTCCTTTCTCAAACATTTCATCAAACTATCCCAAAAGGCTAACATAAGAACAAACATACTCCTTGAATTAACAACCAAATGCCATTTCAATGACTCCCTAATTTCATTTCCAAACTTTATTATAGAGAATAATTGCCTTCAATAATTCCACATTAAATCTTACACAACTTCTTAAAGTCTCCTAGGTTTCAAATAAATCAATTAATTAGCTTCCAGATTTTTTTTCTTGGATGAAATTAGCTTCCTTATTAATCATTAGCATGATAATCACACTCAAATGCTTAATTCAATAAATTTCTTCCTTACACATTTCATCAAACATCTTGTATGCATTCAAAAATTGAACCCACAACAAACATCTTATTTCACAAACTACCAACCATATTTTTTCAAGAATCAACACAATCTCTTAAAGTTTTCATAATCAATTTTCTTGACAAGGTTTCTCTTATAATAAAAGCAAAATATAACCTTGACTTCTTTATCTTTGTCATATAAGTAAATTTTCTTAGTCTAATAATTTCCATCAGCTCAAACTCTAGCTCCTTTCCTTCCTCCATAACAGCAGTAACCACAAGGGAAAGAAAAGAATTTGAGCATACCTAACATGAAGGAAGAAGCAATGGAGCGAGCTATTGAGCCAAAAATTGTCACTCATAGCACTAAAAAAGAGAAGGTTTTGTTCTGCACTCTTAGAAAAGCAGTGGGTGGACATGATGGAAAAAAAGAAGCCAAACTGTGGAAATATATTATATTTAATGTAAATATTTGGTAATTATTTTCTTAGTTATTATACAATCAAATAGGATCAGATATAGTAGGGAAGTTTTTTATTTTATTCCCACTATGAATCCGTTATTTCTCGGCTGTTATTATGGTCACTCCACTGTATATATGCAGTCGACACCCACTGAATAATGTGTTCAATTTTTCTCATTTATCTTCATGGCATCAGAGCACAAGGAAGAAAGAGCGATTGAATCATCAGAGACGGAAATGGAATCAAACTCTCGGCCTGAAACTCACTGAAGAATAAAGTCAACTAGCTTGGAGGGGTTGTCCAATGCAAGCTCGTATCAAGTCACATCCTTTGTGACTAGCCAAGAGAACTCGCCCATCTCTCTATCTCAGAGAAGCTCACTGGCATCAACTATCGAGAGTGGGCCCAAACCATTCGACTCGCAATAGAGGGCTATGGTAAATAGGGGTACGTCTCTAGCAAAACCCAATGTCCAGAGGCAATGAATATCAAGGCTTTCAAAGTTTGGAAGACCAAAAATTCAATGGTGTGTTCGTGGCTGGTAAATTCGATGATGCCAGCTGTGAAGAAAAGTTTTTTATTTCTCCCAACAGCTCAGGAGATACGGGATGCTACGAAGGAGGCATACTCAGATGGTGAAAATGCTTCTCAAGTGTTTGACATTAAATCTAAACTGTGGCTCATGAACCAAGGTAATCGTGACCCAAGTGAATATTACCTTCAAAAAAGTTCTTCATGGCAAGAACTTGATCTGATTATTGCTAAGGAATAGACCAATTCTGAGGATGATACTCGGTTTCAAAAGCGACTTGAGAAAGAATGCCTTTTTGAGTTGTTAGTAGGACTTAATTCAAATCTAGATGATGTTCATGGCAGAATTCGGAGTCTAGAACCTTTGCCATCTATCCCTGAAGCCTTTGCAATGATCCAAAGGGAGTACTCATGAAGAAAAGTAATGTTAAAAGATGAACCTATTCCTCAAACTAGTACTCTTGAAGTGTCTGTATCTGCTCTTGCTGCCAAGTCCAATAAGCCTAGAAACAATAAAGGGCGTCCCACGTGTGAACATTGTAAGAAAGTGGGCCACACATAGGACAAACCCTCTGACTGGAAGCCAAGGAAGGGAAGAAGCCATGGATATGTTGCTAAAAGCTCTATGGGAGATGATAATTTACAGCCCTCAAATGATCAACTAAATAAGATTCTTGTGATGCTTTCAGCTCTACAAACTAAAAGTATGCAGCCTGTTGCCACTAAGGTACAAAGAGGTAATTTTTCTAGAGCCTTAGCTACTATTAAACGAGTATGCATTAGAGACTGTTGGATAGTAAACTTAGGTGCTTCGGATCATATGACTGATAATATTAAACAATTTACGATCAATGTACCTTGCCAAAAGAACTTTACAATCAAGATTACAGATGCATCAGAGTCGATTGTTTCTAGTATAGGAACTGTACAAATTTCATCTACTCTCACCTTACATCATGTTCATGTTCCTAATTTAAAGTGTAGTTTACTCTCAGTGAGTAAATTGGCAAAAAATGAGAAGTGCCATGTTGATTTTTTTGCTACTTATTGTCTTTTCTAGGATCTACTAATAGGGATGACAATTGGCAATGCTAAAGAATTTGATGGTCTCTACTACCTAGATCGACGTTAAGTCAATAATGTTAGGTCATGCAATAAAGTGTCTCTCCCTAGGACTAGTGAGTTGAAGTTGTGGCACAAACATCTTGGTCACCCTAATTTCAATTATATGTCAAAAATGTTTCCCTCAATTTGCAATAAAAATGATTGTTCTCAATTCTACTGTGACTCTTGTGAAAAAACAAAACATCATAGTGCTTCTTTTCCACGTCAGCCATACTTCGCATCCAAACCTTTTACAACCATTCACAGTGATCTATGGGGCCCTCTCAAATTCCTAATAGAACTCACTCAAAGTGGTTTATCACTTTTATTGATGACCATTCTCGTGTTACCTGGGCGTTCCTTCTAAAAGACAAATTTGATGTTTCACAGGTGTTTATTGAATTCTATCATATAATTAAAAATCAGTTTCACACGTCTATTTCACACATCTATTCAAACCCTCCACATTGATAATGGCATGGAATATTTCAACAAACACCTCTCTACTTTTTTACTTTCCAATGGAATTGTACACAAAAACACTTGTCCATACGGTCCTCTGCAGAATGGTATCGCTGAAAGGAAAAACAGGCGCATCCTTGAAACAACCCATGTACTTCTCTTTAGTAGCCATGTTCCAAAATATCACTAGGATGATGCTGTCCTAACTGCAACTTTCCTTACTAATCACCTTCCAAACCGCACTTTGTCATATAAAACTCCTATTGAAGTTTTACACCAAACTTACAATCTACCCTACCTGGAAAACACTCTACCCTTACGAGTATTTGGGTGTACAACCTATGTTCATCTTCATCACACAAACAAACTTGACCCTAAAGCTGTCCAATGTGTTTTTCTAGGTTACTCTGCCACTCAAAAGGGGTACAAGTGCTTCGACCCTACTACTAAACGTATCTTTACCACTTGTGATGTCACCTTTCACGAAACCGAATCCTTCTACTCCCAATCTACAATCCAGGGGGAGAATTGAAATGAATTGCAAATCGTTACGTGTGAAAACACGAGTGAAACACCTGAAACACCTAACCCTATAGCTATACCTCATCATTTGTCCCTTGAACTTGCAGATTTTGATTTGGACCTAGGAATTGAAAACGACACCAACACCACCACCCTAATTGAAAGTGATGTACCAAATCCTAGTACCAAGGAGAAGTCTACAATAGAGGGAGACACCAGATTTGCACAGACCTATACAAGAAAAAACAAGACAGGTAAACAAACCCATGCTCCAAGCACTAATCAAGAGTCAGAACCAAAGAAGATAGTGGTGGTATTCTGGAAGAATCAGGTGGTGATGATAATATTGATCTACCTATAGCTATGAGGAAGAAGCCAAGAGCTTGCACTAGGCACCATATTGAGAGGTTTGTGTCCTATCAAGCATTATTTGCTAAATTTTCTAGATTTACTGCCCATTTGGATAGTGTTACAGTACCAAAGAATACTGAAAAGGCCATGGCCGTACCTAAATGGAGACAAGCTGCAATGGAGGAAATGAAAGCATTGACAAACAACGATACTTGGGATGTGGTAGAATTACCTCCAGGAAAGAAAGCATTTGGATGTAAGTGGGTCTTTACACTTAAATACAATGCTGATGGTAGTCTAAACAAACACAAAGGAAGACTTGTTGCTTAAAGGTTCTCCCAAGTATATGGTATAGACTACACTAAGACGTTTGCACCTGTAGCCAAACTCAACACTGTTAGAATAATTCTATCACTAGCAACCAACCTTGATTGGCAGATACATCAATTAGATGTAAAAAATGCCTTCCTAAATGGTGAGTTGAAAGAAAAAGTATACATGAAGTTGGCTCCTAGGTTCCCAGAAAATAAACCAAATCAAGTTTGCAAATATAAGAAGTCCTTGTATGGACTAAAGCATTCTCCAAGAGCTTGGTTTGAGAGACTCACACAAGTACTAAAAAAGGCAAGGTTCACACAAGGTCAAAGCAATCACACGATGTTCTTTAAACACTGAGGCACTAAAATTATTGTTTTGTTAGTTTATATGGATGATATGGTTCTTACAAGCGATGATATTGAGGAGATTGGGAACCTTAAAAAGGCGCAAGCTCAAGAATTTCAAATAAAGGATCTTGGAGAAATGAAGTATTTCCTAGGTATGGAGGTGGCTAGATCCAAGAAGGGAATATCTATTTCTCAGAGAAAATATGTGCTAGATCTCTTAAACAGGACTGGCATGCTTGGATGTAGACCTAGTGATGCACCTATCCAAGTTGACAAAATAAGCAATGAAGAGGACCTTGGCAAGTCTATTGATATGGGCAGGTATCAGCGTATGGTGGGAAAACTAATTTACTTGTCACATATTAGGCCAAATACTGCCTTTGCAGTTAGTATGGTGAATCAACATTCACATGGCCCCAAATAGAAACACTCAAATGAGGTCTATAGGATTCTCAAGTATTTGAAAGGTACTCCTGAAAAAAGTCTATGGTTTAAGAAATCTAAGAAGTAGGGTGTAGAAATCTTGACATATGCAAATTGGGCAGGTGATCAAGAGGATAGAAAGTCTACATCAGGATATTGCACTTTTGTTTGGGAAAACTTGGTTACTTGGAGAAGCAAGAAGCAAAGTGTAGTTGCCCGTAGTAGTGCACAGGAAGAATTTCGAGCCATTGCTTTAGAAATTTGTGAAGGTATATGGCTAAAAAGGGCAATTGAGGAACTAAAAAAGAATGTGAACTTGCCTATCTCTCTATACTCGGACAATATGACAGCAATTAGCATCTCACACAATCCAATCCGACATGATAGGACCAAGCATGTTGAGATAGATAGACATTTTATCAAAGAGAAGATTGATACTGACATCATCCAGATGAAACACATACCAACAAGGGAGCAAACAGCTAATGTTCTCACCAAAGGCTTGAGTAGAGATAAGTTTGATTATTTTATCAGCAAGTTGGACATGATTAACATCTATGGTCCAACTTGAGGGGGAGTGTGGAAATATATTATATTTAATGCAAATATTTGGTAATTATTCTCTTTGTTATTATACAATCAAACAGGATTAGATATATCGGGGAAGTTTTTTATTTTATTCTCACTGTGAATCCCTTATTTCTCGGCTATTATTATTGCCACTCCACTGTATTTATGTAGTCGACACCCACTGAATAATATGTGTTCAGTTTTGCTCATTTATCTTCAAAAACTCTATACCTACAGCACACACTATGACAACAACATAACAAGGAGAAGAACAAGTCGTAAACCCTAGACAAGTTGCAATAGGAAGAAAGATCACTTGCACATGCACACATACAAACAACGAGAAGGAAGAACGAAAAAAGAGGCAATGGAGATTCTCTAGTCCTGGATATTTCAAAGCCTCTCCCCTCCCTCGGCCGCATTTTCCCATTCCCCTTAGGTATTATTTGGTTGGGGGGAGGGGGGGAGGGGAGGGGAGCCCCCTCTGCTCCCCTTGTCCCAGCTCCCCTCCCCTTGTTTAGTTAGGCTCCAAAACCTCCCCCCCAAATTGGGGGGGAGCCCCCCTCCCCTCCTCTCCCCTTAAACCAAACAGAACCTTAAGAAAAATAAGGAAGTGAAGAAAAAATGAGAGAGTGAGACTTTGTCTAGGAAAGACAAGAATACTCCAACTAAAACATGTAAATAATCAACTATGGGTATTTTGATAACCAGAACTCATTTGGGACTATTGGCGCCAAACAAAGTCCAGTGGGCCTTGTGCCTAATTCTTATTTAATATTTATCATTTACTGTATTTTTAATATTATTGCATCTGTCCCTAATTTTTAGGAGTTTATTTTGCTGATTCTTTCTATTTTTAGTATCTCGACCAGATCCTAATCTATTCTAGGGTTTGCGTCTTCTCTATATATGTATTTCCTTCCATCAGAATAAATCTAAGCTTTCATCCAGCATCTAAATTCCTCATGTTACGAGAGCAACTATGATCCAATTCAGATTTGGGCTGCACAATAAAGGCCATGGTGATAGCAATGGATCAATCGGGAACAAAAATTCCCCATCTACCGTGGCAACCCACCAAGCGCCAAACTATGTTGCTGCAATCACCATTCATAGATTGAATGGTCAAAACTATATTCAATGGGCTACAGGCATGTGCCTATATGTTACAAGCAAAGGAAAGTTTGGGCACCTTATTAGAGCAACTCCAAGGTCAGCTTTGACCGATAGTAAGTTTTTCACTTAGGAGGCTACAACTCACTTGTTCAAGCATCGCTAGTGAATTCAATGACCCAAGAAATCAGTGCCAATTTTGCTTTGTTTGGATCAGCCCGTGAAGTATGGGAGGCTGCCAAGGATATGTTTGCCTCTATTAAAAACAGAGCTGCAATTCTGGAAATTGAAGGAGCTCTTCATGATCTAAGGAAAGGTACTAGCAGCAATTAGACACCTACAATACACATGAGTGGTTGTGTCCTCAAGATGCTGCCCGATATGTCAAGATTAAGGAGGAGCAAAGAATAAATAAATTTTTATTGGGGCTAGATGACGCCTTTGATGATGTTCAAGGGTAGATCATGAGCCTTGAACCTCTACCATCACTAAGAGAGGTTTTCTTTACTACAAAACATGAAGAAAGCAGAAAGAAACTGATCGCAAATAAGCAACCTAATGCTAAAGATCTCACTTCAAATGCCCTTGTATCCACGGGAACTCAGAATGATGATGGCAAGGGAAAGAAAAGCAACAAATGGTGTGATCACTGTCAAAAAGCTGGGCATACCATGGATGTATGCTGGAAAATTCATGGTAAGCCACCTAATTAGAAAGGGAGAGGAAAGTCACAAAATAGAGCCTTTACTGCCACTACGGAGGACAAATTTGATTATGACACACTAAGTAAGGAGGAAGTTGACCTCTTATAGAAGATGTTAGACAAACATGATTTGCATAAAAAGCATATAGCTTCTAGCAATATTGCCTACACAAGTAATGCAATTCTTGCCTTAAATTCTAAGGTTCATCACAAAGAAATGTGGATTGTTGATTCAGAGGCCACTGATCATATGACGGGTAACCCCAGTTTGCTTCAAAATTTACAACCATGTAAAATTATTATGTTTATTAGAGTTGCAGATGGAAAATCCCTTAGAGTTCAGAGAATTGGTACGGCTTATTTGTTCAATGGATTAAAACTTGAAAATGTTTTATATGCTCTAGAATTGAAGTGCAGCCTTCTTTTTGTGAGCAAAGTGACTTTGCATCAATTTCATGGTGTTAATTGTCTCCCTAAATTGTGTACTTTCCAGGACTTGGAGTTGGGGAAGATGATTGGCATTGCTGAGATGATAGAGGGGCTCTATTGTTTGGTTATACAGCAAGTTGAACGTGGCTTCTCAACTAGTCTTGCTGCTGAATCAAAGTCACTTGATCAATTTACAAATAATGAAGTGTTGTTGTGGTACTATAGGTTAGGCCACCCAAATTTTCATTACATGTCCAAATTGGCTCACAACTCTATGAATAAAAATATATTTCCTTTGCACTGTGATATTTGCCAACTTTCAAAGCACACAAAAAGCACCTACAAATCCCATCCACATGTACCATCTGAACCTTTTTCTCTTATGCACAATGACATTTAGGGACCTTCTCGCATTCCCTCCTTAACTAATGCCAAGTGGTTTGTCATTTTTATATACGATCACACTCGACTCACATGGGTTTTCCTTATGAGAGAAAAATCTAACCTTCACATTTTTATCAACTTTCATGCCATGATCAAAACTCAATTTCAAACTACCATTAAAGTTCTCCACAGTGATAATGGAAGAGAATATACATGCTCAGCCATACAAACATACCTGAACCAAAATGGCATATCATTCATCAAACTAGTTGTGTCCATACACCACAACAAAATGGCACTGCTAAAAGAAAAAACCAACACCTCTTAGAAGTTGCTAGGGCTCTTATGTTATGTTTACCCATAGTGTTCCAAAACATTATTGAGGAGAAGCCAGTCGTACTGCTGTGCATCCAATCAATAGTTTACCTTCAAGGACCCCTAACTTTCATACACCTCTTCAGGTTCTTACAAAAACCTTTCCAACCACACACCTAAATCACCATCTCCAAGAACGTGTTTTTGGCTGTCTTGTTTATGCACAAAATGATAATAGTGGCAAATTTGATCCCAAAGCCTTGAAATGTATCTTCTTAGGATACTCATCCACCCAAAAGGGTTATAAATGTTATTTTCCACCTCTTAAAAAAAATTCACCATGAATGTCACTTCTGTTGAAACTCAGCTATATTACCCTCATCCTCCCATTCAGGGAGAGAGTGACTATGAATAGGAGCCTGCACAACTAAGTTTCTCTAATGAACCTTTGCCTTTGTCACCAACTCTCCCTGCCAGTGATCTTATCCTAGACCTACAACCTCCTCAGACCACTCAAGACTCCTCTCAAACCATCCAAGAACCAATTGTGGACCTTGATAGATTTGATCCTGAGCCAAACAACACTGAATCTAATACAATTGATCATGTTGTGATTGACAGTATAGGATCCGAAGAGGCCGAGGCTGCTGTTCTTCTAGAGACTGTTGATGAGCTTAATCACCCCTTTAACTCTCAACAAGTCCAAGATTCAACTCCACCTTCAGCTTCTAATGATTGTGGGGGGTCTATTGCTTTGAGGAAAGGGGTAAGAAAATGTACTATGCACCTTATTAGTGATTTTGTCTCTTACAACAAACTCTTACCTTGTGCACAAAGTTTTGTGGTAAAGTTATTAGAAGAAAGATCACCCTCTAATTATCAAGAAGCAATTTCTGATCAAAATTGGAGGGAAGCTATTTAGGATGAATTAACCGCAATAATAAATAACCATACTTGGGAAATTACTAAGTTGCCTCCAGGAAAGAAAAGTGTGGGGTGTAGATGGGTTTTTACAAAGTATAATCCGAATGGAACTCTCAATAAATACAAAGCCTGGTTTGTTGCAAGGGGGTACTCACAACCTTATGGTATTGATTGCCAAGAAATGTTTGCTCGTGTTGCAAAGTTGAATACCATTCAGGTGTTATTATCCTTGGCTGCCAACTGTGATTGGCTTTTACATCAACTGGATGTTAAAAATGCTTTTCTTAATGGAGACTTGAAGGAGCAAGCGTAAATAGAAATTCCTGAGGGACTATCAAAACAAGGAAAGCCAGGTATGGTGTGCAAACTATATAAATCTTTATATGGACTCAAGTAATCACCTAGAGCTTGGTTTGAAAGATTCACCAAAGTTGTTAAGAACTTGGAATATGCTCAGTGTCAAATGGATCACACAATGTTTGTGAGACACTTAAAAGGAAAAATGGCAACACTTGTTGTTTATGTTGATGACATCGTACTAACCAGTGATGATTTAGTTGAAATACAGAGATTGAAGAAGTCATGGGAAAAAGAATTTGAAGTAAAAGACTTGGGAGGTCTAAGATACTTTCTTGGAATTGAGGTAGCTAGATCTAACCAAGGGATTGTGGTGTCACAAAGGAAGTATACTCTTGATCTGTTAAAACAAACAGGGATGCTAGGTGCAAGACCAACAGAAACACCTATGGAATCTTCATGTAGAATAGATATTAAAGAAGAGGAGGATGAAGAAGAATCAACCTCAGATAATAAGGAAGATTTACTTCCTGTTGATGCTGACAGATACAAAAGACTTATAGGTAAACTTATCTACCTATCCCTCACTCGACTCGATATTAGCTTTCCTATTGGGATGGTAAGTAGGTTTACCAATGATCCAAGAGAGAAGCATATGCAGGCTGTTTGCAGAATTTTGAAGTACCTCAAGATGACTCCCGATAGAGGAATTTTCTTTGCTAAACGTGATTCTAGAGGAATCAAAATTTATATAGATGCTGAACATAGAGGCTCACGTCTTGATAGGAGGTCCACTTCTAGGTATTGCACTTTTGTGTGGGGAAATCTGGTGACATAAAGGAGTAAAAAGAAATCTGTTGTTTCCAGAAGTAGTGCAGAATCAGAACTAAGGGCCTTGGCTCATGGCGTGTGTGAAGGAATGTGGCTACAAAGAATGCTAAAACAACTAAAACTTACAACAGATTCACCTATTAAGATTAGGTGTGATAGCAAGTCTGCTATAGCTATGGTTGAAAACCCCATACATCAGGAAAGAACGAAGCATGTTGAAATAGACAAGCACTTCATTAAAGAGAAGATAGACATGGGCTAGAGCATTATTTGAAGAATTTAGAAGCAACCTGGGAATGGCTGACATCGATTCACCAGCTTGAGGGGGAGTGTTGATGCCGAACAAAGCCCAATGGGCCCTATGCCATAATTCCTATTTAATATTTATCATTTATTGTGTTTTTAATATTATCGCATCTGTACTTAATTTTTAAGAGTTGATTTTGCTAATTGGGCTTGATAAATGTTACGGGACAATAAGAGCATAAAGTTGGAGTAGCAGAGATGAGAATGTTACGATGGATGTGCGGACATACACATAAAGATAAAATTCGAAATGAACACATACGCGAAAAAGTGAGGGTAGCACCTATTGAGGAAAAAATGGTAGAAAATCAGTTGAGATGGTTTGGACATGTACAAAGAAGACCAAGGGAGGCACCAGTAAGAAGAGTGGAACATATAACTTTGAGTCCGATTAAGAGGGGTAAAGGAAGGCCTAAGAGAACACTCTTAGAAGTTGTTGAACGCGATCTCTTAATTAATAATATTCCTAAAAGCTTGATAAATGATAGAGCACAATGGCGTCTTGCAATCCAAGTAGCCGACCCCACCTAGTGGGATAAAGGCTTGTTGTTGTTGTTGTTGTTGTTTGATTTTGCTAATTCTTTCTATTTTTAGTATCTCGGCCACATCCTAATTTGTTCTAGGGTTTGAGTCTTCTCTATATATGCATTTCCTTCCATCAAAATAAATCTAAGCATTTATCCAGCATCTACATTTCCTCAGGTACAAAATGTAATTCCCTTGATAACACCGCAAAAGTTCAACTCAATACCAAAGATAAACAACAGGCATAAACTCCATAAGACCACTAATTTATTTATTACTCCCTCCAAACCACAATATAGGAGATCTTCTAGAAGTCTTGCTTGATCCAAAATATAAGGTATTGAGTAGCTTTTATAATTGTTTTTTCAACTACACTCCCACTTCATTTATTTCTTTTTTTGAAAAAATGATGCTTTGAAATTTCAATTATTTTTATTAAAGTACTTATATAAGGTATTTAATAAGGGTAAAATTGGAAAGATGTAATTTTTTTAAGAAGTTAAGTTCTCAACAAGTAGTTTTTGAGAACCATGAATTAATTACCAATGCCCTATATGTTGGTCCGGAAGGAGTATTAATATTAGTAACCATCAAATATCGCTAACCAATCTATTCTAGCCGAGCCACTCTTACATCTCTTAACAATGAAGTCCAAACACAACTAGGTTTGATGAACAATGTCCGGTTTTGTCACAATGTCAGCTAAAGCCAATAATTCTCAAGCTTCTCACACGTTGGCCCACAATTTTTAAATCAATCAATATATCCAACAAATCAAGAACCTACTATCAACTCAAGCTTGGCTCACTTCTTACACGTCATGGGGTCTAATGATTTTGAATTCCAAATTTGAATTAGTCCTCTTTGGCTCACTCCAAGGGAAGGACAAAAATCATGCTCTCTACCCTCTAAAATAATAGAACCCTTGCACATAAGCTTGACTTGCAATTGTGTGAATTCATATTTCCTTCATTACGACCAAACTGATCACACCACACCACAAATCCTCCAATTCCTCCAACCACCACATCCTTTTCCATAGGTATGTTTCTCCTTTCTCTCTATACGTCATCTCATATTTCCTTCATTTATGTTCTTCTATCTATACTTTCTATTTCATATCCCATCACTTGTTATGGTCTGTCAAAGAAATCGAAGCCGAAAGTAGAGAACACTAAGTAAACAAGACAAAAGAATGATATTTGATCTTCTTGTATAGCTTATGTAGCAAAATAGTGCATTTCAAGGGATTTTGCAACTCAATGGGTATTAAGGAAGAAGATACCTCAATAAATGGAGATATACTTTCTATATGTATGCTTACTTTTACCTCTTCATGTCAGGGGCATACAATGTATGAAAGGCTTCTGCACTCTCTCACAATCACAAACAGTCACGCAAAGACATCAACACAAGAATCATAATGGGCACAAGAATCATAATGGACAAGCCTTTAAGCTTTTCATCTCCTTAGCAGAAAGCCTGTTTCTTTTCTTTTTTTTTTTTTCAGGTTTCTACTCTCCTCTTATACTAGTGTGCAATTCCTCTGTATCTAACTCTACGATATTTCATAAAGCTGTAAATCTATAATGTTTTCTTTCATCAATATTTGGTCAGATTCTCATCATTCTCATTGCCTTTGATATTCAATGGGTAAGTTTCTTGCAGTTAACCCTTTAATTAGGGGTGGGAAAGGAACAAACTATGGCCAAACAAGCCAGAGCCTATAACAAGGGCTTCAAGCCTGAGCTTGTATGCAAGCTTTTCTTAAGCTTAGGCCAAGCGCAAACTGCAATAGGCCTGACTAGGCCTTTAAAGGCCTACTTTATATATAAGCCTTTACAAAGGCTTCTGAACTTAGGCCTCAAAGGCTTTAAGTAGGCATTGAGCCTACCAAAGCCTATGTAGGCTTCAAGTAAGCTTTAAAGCCTACATATTATATGTTATAAAAAGGCTTTAGGCCAAGTTAAAGCTTAAATGTAATTAAAATGAAATTAAAACAAATCCAAATAAAAATTATTTTAAAGAGTTAGCATAAAAAATCCAGCCTCCAAAGTCGAAACAATCATCACACATTCACTAATAATAGTCTTTAGAACAATAAAACACAACAAACAACATAACAAATGAAAGCAGCAACACAATGCAACTGCCACAATAATAATCAACAGCGTTATGGGTTCCAAGTTAAAATTCCATGAAACCTGATGCTAACTTGCCTGACTTAACATGCCCTTGTATTAAATTACAATAGAATGCCGTATTTTTTTTTTTTTTAAAGAAACCCCAGCCACTCATTAAAAATTTTAGCACGTCTATTTTTGGTTCAAGCCCCTTCAATATATACAAATAAGTAAGGAATCCAAGACTGGATTCATCTGCTCTAACCCCCCAAAAGTGTCATTCTTTCAACAACTTTTTCAGCACCGCTCACTGATTCAAGGTCACGACAAGACCCTTCGAGTGCTGCATTACAAGCAAAATAACAATCAACGGCATTTCTGAGTAGTGATTCTCCTTTTGGCCTTTTTAATCATACAAGCAGAAGATATTCACAACACTATGAGGTATGGGGATTCGATCATTGACGGGAAAAATCAGAACAAAAATCGAACCTGGGATTTAATCATTTCATCTCAGAACAAAAATAAAACCAGAAGAAGAAAGGCAACGAACCTCGAGGAGTATATCGAACTTACCAGCAACGCGAGAGAAGCAGGCAGCAACGAACAGCAACGTTAACCTTATCCGAACGGCGGGTGCGAACAGCAAGCGTGCTCTGCTCTCAGTTTCGAAGCTTCAGAATGGTATGGAGGAAGGTGCTCTGCTATCAGTTTCAAAGAGAACGCGAAGCGGTGAAGGTTAATGCTCTGTTTTTGAAGAAAATATGGGAGGAAAGAAAATATGGAAAGAAATCAAGAGAGAAAATAAATTTTTTTTTGTTTGGATAGGGAAAAATAAGTGAGAGAAAAATAAGGTATGAGATTCACTTTTTTTCTTCTAACTTTTCTCTCTAAAAGTGAAGAAATTTTGAAAGTAAAATTTTTTTTCACTATCTACCCTCTCTCTCTTATTTATTTTGCGTTCTAACTTTCAAAAGACTACTTAATTACATTAATTTAATTTTAATTAAACAGTTTGGTTTATAATTTTTAACTTCTATAGTTATGAATTATATTAATTTAACTATTTAATTAAATAATTTAGCCATTGGTTAGATCAAGTGTCTAGAATTATATTAATTTAATTTTAATTATCTGATTTTAAAATATAATATAAAAATATATTTTTAACAAATAATTTGATATATTTTCACAAATATAATTACATGAAACATATTATATTTTGATATAAGGGTATTATAATTATTATTATATTTGTTCATTTTCTTTCCTCCCTATTTTCTCTTGTCCATCTAAACAGAAGAAGTGATAATATTTTCTTTTCAGTTTTCTCTTCTCTTCATTTTCTTTTCTTTCAACTTTTCTTCACATCCAAATAGAGAGCTAGAGCGGGAATGCAGACTGAAAAAGTAAAATGGGTTTGGCAAGCGGGTGAATAGAGCCTTTCCTCCACGCCTATCAAGTCCGAGTTTCAAAACCACAATGCCTCATTCGATATGAGACAACCACGACTTGTTTGAAAATTTATTTTGGGAATAATTTTTTGTTCTTCAAAATAAGAACATAAAAAAATTTACTTGATAACATATTTTTAAAAAATATTTTAAAGAATAAAAAAATAAAATATTGTTTTAAAGAACAAAAAAATGAAAACAATATGTTGATTGTTCTGTGATTATTATTCTAGAAAATAAGAAAGAATGAAAAAATATCTATTTTCATTATTTTTTTTCAAAATATGTTCTACAGAACACCAATTCTCAAAATAATAAAATTAAAATAGTTTCAAATAGCCCCTTAATTTTTAAAAAAATAAAAGTAGAAGTGAAGGTGGAACTAAAATTGAACTGGAAATGGGTTTAAAAAATGTGTTTGGTGTGCTAGAAAATCACATGAAATTGAAGCAAGTTTTGTAAAAAAAAAGGTTAAATAAATAAAATTAAAATTAAAAGACAATTTTGCCCTTCATTAAAAAAATAACAGAACAAAAAATAGAAAGAGTGATAACCCCCATCTCATCTACCCTGAACATACTACTTCGTATTCTTTAGAGCCGGTAATTTGGGCGGGCCGGACTTATTCGGGTCAAGTTCAATGCGGGCTCGGTTTATTTAGATCGGGCTTAAAGAATCCTATTCGTTCTAAAAAGCTCATATAGCCAAGCTCGGCCCTAACATCTTCGGGCTTCGGGCCGACCTGAATACCCAAAATTTTTTTAAAAAATATTTTTCTTTATTTTTTAAACAATTTTAATTTTTAAATAATTTTATTAAGTATACAATATTATTTTAACTTAAAAGGAATAAAAAAATAATAACTTATTAACTTTGTAGTTAATTACTTAAGTAGCTCTATTACTATTTTGTTGTATTATATGCAATTTATTCATGAATATTTCCTTTACTTGCAAATTAATGTCTTATTTTTTTAAATATTTCCCTTATCATGGTTATATAAAAATATTTATAAATTTTAATTGAATTATATTATTTTAATTATGATCAAATTAATCTTAATTCAGTTACAGTTAAATCACTAATTTAAAATCATTGCCCTGATTAGTTCAAAGTTTTTAATAACTATTAGATAAACTGTACTTTTTGTTTTCAAGAATATGAGAAAAATAGCCATCATTATATTATATAAAAAATTCATTTAATTATGGGTAAAACGCTATTTTTTTTTAAATTTTTTTCTTTAACCTTCTATATTGTTTAAGCTCTATATACAAAGGGTATATACTTTAGTTCATTCTAAATTTTTAACCGAGTCTGGCATAGATGATAATTAAATAATTATTCAAAAATATTATTTTATTTATTATGTTTGTTTAGTAGTAGAGCTAGGAATTCGTACATGCCCAAATTTTATTTTTAAAATTATTTTTAATTTAAAATTAATTATTTTATTTTATAAAAAATATAAAATATAATTTTTTGGACAAGAAAATGGTGCATATGACTCAACTTTTTTTTTGAAAAAAAAATTGAGTCATAAAATATAAAAATCAAAATTAAAATATATTTTAATTATTATTTTGAGATATTTTATTTGATTAAAAATAATAAAAATAAGAAAATATAAATATTTTTATTTTTAAAAAAAACTATAGTAATACACTTAAATATATGGTATTTTAGAATAAAATGATGTAAAACTTTAAAAATAATTAATGTTTATTATATTTTATATATTTTTAAAAATTTATTTTTTTCCTATTTGGGTATTCGGGCCAAGCCCGAACCCGATCGAGCTTAGTCCAAATTTTGTCAGGCCTATTTGGGCTGCCCGTTTAGGCTCGAACAATAAAAAATTATTTTTTACGAGCTCGAGTCTAAATTTTTCAGGCAGGTTTAGGTTGGCCCTTCGAGCTTGGCCCAAATTACCGGCTCTACTCCTACACCATGCCTTTGAGCTCTCTGACAGTTACTGCTTCTCCGTGCTCCATTATCTCTCCCCGATAATTATCGCTCCTCTACCATCCATTACCCAACCATAACCTAGTAAGGTACATGCCGACTCTTCTTTGTTTTTTGGGTGGGTTGAAACACGGACTAATTCGAATTCGTATTGGGTTTTCCCTTATAGAGTAAAGAAACTCTAAGATATTGGCAGAGAGAGAGAAAGTTTATATGCCTAAGGATGATTACCTTGTGAGATTGCGGAGTGGGGATTTAGACTTGAGTATGAGGAGAAAGGATCTTGATTAGATTTGGAAGGTTGGTCGATTGATCGAATCTTTCATTCAACGAAAGAGGAAAGAAATATTCCACTTGGATAACTTTTCTAACTGATATGGACTATTAATTTCCGTGTTCAATTTCTCCTAATGAGATTTAGCATTTTAAAATCATGTTCTGATTTTCTTGATCCTGGGTTTGTTATGTTATCTATCATACTTATTTGAATTGCAACTAGGTTCAAGTTCAACAGTGAAATTTCTATCAATTGCTAAAATGGTGACGTAGTTGCTCATTTAAGTTTTAAATGAATTTGAGGTTTCATTCTTGTATTTTTCTTCCTGCTTTCCATTCTTTCAAAATCTTAATATGCTTCCTCTCATTTCTTGTTGAAACTGTGTGATGGATGTATCTTTCTTACTAGCTTTTTGTTTGTATGATCTCTTTTTGATAGTCTATTTGGTTTTGTTGGCCTCTTCTCCTGCTCTACTTAGAGAAGCCAAAAATGGACCAATGAATTGGTAGCCGTAGCTTGTTTGTCAGTAGACAAACAATATAAACACAATTGAATTACAACGGAATACCCTTGTGGCCACACTTTATACAAGTTTAGTTTATAAATAAAACTAACAAAGTGGAGAACACTGATTATGATGTAGAAATTTTAGCAGACTAAAATTGTAACCTAAAGTTGATGATTAAAATTTTAGTAGACAAAAGTTGTGGTCAATACTGATTCATGTTTAGTCAAGAGTGAGACTTTGACATGAACTTTTTTTTTAAGACTATGTCAGGTAAGAGACAAAGAAAGGTGCACATATGGACTCCCGAGGAAGATGAGTTCTTAGTTGGATACTTATTATAGCTTGAGGAAGAAGGATGTTTTGTGACTGAGAATGGATTCAAACCATATTTGTTACATAAAATAGAGAAAAGTAGATAAATTCTCATGCATTGCACGGGTTAGAAAATTTTTATTATAGATCATCTACATGATAAAGTCATATATTTTTTACTTCATTTAATCACCATTCCTTGTTTCTCGAGCCTATAGTAAGTTCTAGGTAAAAGTTTGAATATGTTAAATCTTTGATGATTCCATCATACGCGAATGGGGTTTTAATTAAAATCAAATAAGGAGATTGGTTAGATAACATATGCTTGCAATGCATTACTTTCGCAAAGAATGCATGATATGGATAAATTTATTCGGTCCTGTTTTTCTCCCTCATACAACATTTTGGAAAATTTCCTTGTAAACTACATTTGTCATAGATGTCAAAGGTCTAAATTCAAAATCATGAATAAGAAGCTTAAGGCCATGCTTTGATCTAACTCTAGATAAGGCAACGTACAACTGACCACAAGTAAAAACTAGTTTTGACAAATAAACTCCTACCCTTGACAAAATTTGTCCTTGACTTTTATTTAGGACCCTCACAACAATACTTCATGTCTCTATGGAGTCATTGATATCTTTAACAAAGTTAGACTCATCGAATTCCATCTTTGCCTCAGACAATTCAAGTACACAATTACATGTGAAAGAATTAAAAGGGAGAACAGTTATGTTTAGAAGGAAATAATGCAAAGTAATAAAATCCGGGGCCTTTTAAAAATGGATGCAAGCAATAAGAAGAATAATTATATTGTAATTGTAATTAATTAGGTGTTCAGAATAAGAGAACAGGAAAATAATTCTCATTGCATAATTAAATGTGATGTAATTAATTTGATAATTTACACATGAAATATTCTAACAACCACATGCAAATACACAACTTTTGAGGAAATTAATCTTGAATGTTTTAGTTTCTCAAGAGGCCCTACAATGAGAAATTTTTGGTTGGAAAATCAATTGAGATAATCAATTATGGAATTTAATAGTGGGACATAAAAAAATAGGTTTGCGAGTTCTAATGAGATAATCAATAATTTAATTCTTCAGAATTTAATCCTTCCTAATATTTGAAGTGACTGAGATTTTATTGTTACTGTCAAGCATTGAAACCAATATTAGGAAAATGGTTTTGCTAGTTCCAATGAGATAATTGAAAATTTCAATATTTAGAATTTAGTTTTTTCCAATATTCATAGTGCTTGAGATCTAATTTTTACTATTAAGCATTGAAATTGATATTTTATATATTTTACACATTTGATCATAAATGTTCATTAATGAAGTAATAGAAGAACATGTGAATGGAATATGAAATAATTAATGTTAATGAGTTAGTTTGTTCATTTTTGTTTTCAAGAATAGAATAATGATTGATGATACAAATAAGGAGATCAACTTCTGAACAGATCAAGAGATCACTCTTCAACATTTGAACTTTAAATTTTTATGCCACTTAAGTAATCCTTTTTCAATACTACCTTTATTCCTATATATAATTACATTATATTTAAATTACAAGTCACTTTGCAAAATGCAGGTAACATCAAATACTTTTTCCCCAAATTCCTCAGTAAATAGTCAAAAGAGTTATGACAGAGGAAGAGATTAAGAGAGATATAATTAAGATAGGGTTATAATTGAATGAGGGTAATCTTGAAAAGCTATGGTAATTGATTAAAAGTTCAAGAATTCCAAGTAATTTTAACAAACTTTCTCAGCCTATGTATAGTAGTTAAAAATTAAAAATAACTTACATGTAGGAAAGGAGAGAGTATTCAATAAAATTATCCAATCAGATGATATTCAGCAAGAGAAGAAAGAATATATTCTCCACTTCCTAAACTATACTAATTCTTTCTACAAAAAATTTACCAAATTCTTTCTAAACAGGTCCCTGTTATTACACAGTAGTTAAAAAGAATGAAATTAGAAATGCAAGATTTTATAATTATTAATTGCTTGGTGAGACCAAGTGTGTTTCATTTAACTTGGAATAAAATAAAAAATTTTATTCTATTTTAAAAAAAAAGTCAATGATTTAATTATATCTCTTTGATTCTTAGTGAGATAATTAAAGGTGCCTTGTATTATATACTGAAAGGAGTAATTTGTCATTTTTAAGTAAAGGAAATTTAAAATACTTGCAAAGGGCTTGAAGACATCACATATTGGATGGTAGTTTCCTTTCTCGTATAATTTACGATAAGAATAATTCCCAAATATTGAGAACTACAAAAGCAAGGATTGATGCTAATATTTACGAAATAAGAAAAATTAAAAGAAGATTTTTGCCTAGAAACTTGAAAGAAACCTCATAATAAGAGATTGGGATGTTGTGGTAGTGGAAACATTCAAGATGCAAGCAATTTAGATATCGTCCAAAACCAATCTCAGTAATACAACGAATACAAATCCTATTGGTAAATAAATAAATTTCAATATCAACAACATAAAGAAATTTATAGCATATGAAGATGTAAATACCCGGACAAAGTCTAACCACAATGAAGATAAATCATAGCATACTATCAAAAGAAACTAATATCCTTTTTATCTGTGGCTAGTTAATGCTATGCAGTCATGAACTTCGTTCATCATCTATTGAGATTTGCTAAAGTGAAAATAATACTTCAAAAGCACTCAAATCTACTATATACTTTATGCAGATAGAAAATCCTAAGTTTATTGAAAATTCACATATCTTTAATGGACTAAGCATAAAAGGGCACAAGTGGCAACATAACAACACTTGCAATGGCCTTCCATGAGTTGAGCCGTGTTCCCATCATAATTTGGAATGAATATATCACTATCTAGAGACACAAGATAATTATCAGCAATATAAATTTGAGCATTGTGATCTATACTTAGTGCTGTCAATTGTAGAGCAGCTTCCATAGGTGTCAAAGGGCATAAACCTTCTTCTTCTTTAGTTCAGAATTAATTACTTTCCCCTTCCGCCATTCTTTAGAATATCTATGATGCCCAAGTTTATATCATTTTATTAAATGGATAAACAAATAAACAAAATAGATATTGTACTTTGAAAATAAATCTTCGACTCAAGGTTATGAGAGTTATTTGTTGGGTTAAAAAATATGAGCTAAATCCCAAGAGAAAGTTCAGATTACCTCATTTCTATGAGTTCCTTCATCTCACTACTATCTATCTATCACAACCCTGTGTTCAGCCAGAAAAGGCCAATATGTACGCCATCTCATATCTAAGATGTAGTATAAGGAAAGGTCCCTTTTCCTTCAAAATTGTAACAATCCTTCTACGAAGTAGCTCTATTTGATAGGTAAACATCAAAGCACTGAAATTCATTCAGCATCACACCTTTTGAATCTCAAGAGGCGATCTATTATTTGCTACTCCAACGTTAGTTCTATTTTACATGCATAAACTTGTACAAAGAGGAAGGATTTGTAACAAACATTTAGAAGAATCAGATAACTTGATGTGAAACCAATTGAACTATGAATATGATAAAATCATGTATCTAGAGGGGGGAAATAAGACCTGAGTTTTCAATCCAAATGAATTAACCTAAAGCAAAACAAAGGGCAATCAAAGACAAAGTCAGCATACCAAAAATCAATATGAATCTTCGTTTGATTTTAAGGAATCTCTAAACTTTGTACAAGATCAACATCTTCAGAAGAGGAAGAGCCATTGCCTAGGAAAAATTTAATGCTCCCGTGATGGTAAATTAAAAATATAACTCAATTAGATAGAATAAGTAAAAATTAAAATTAAAAATTCTAACCAATCAGCAACATTCTACAAGATTTGTTAATATATATTGATGATGGTTGACAAGTTTTATGGATGTATGGTAAAAGCCATTCCAGATATTGTTTTTAGCCTAAAAAAATGAAAAGTGATTGGATGATGGTATATGAGATGGTATATAGTCCTATTAACTTGGGATTTAAATGGGATGTTCAACAAAAATGCATTATTGCAAAAGAGAATGTGTGGGATGATTATATTAGAGTGAGTCATTTAAATAAAATTATTAGTAATCTTATGTAATTTGTTTATAATTATTTATTTTTATTATTTATAGGTCCATAAGAAGGCGACAAAGCTCCATGCAAAATTATTTCCTCACTTTGATGCTCTTAACATGGTGTTCAATAAAGGCATAATAATGAAGAAAGATCCAAATATTTATGATGGAGTTGTTGAAGAGTTTGAGATGCTTCATGATAAGCTTTTGGAGGTAGATGGATTAACTGATGCAGAGTGTCAATAGGTTTATTTGAAGATGATTAGAGATGATGAATTGTGTGTGGTCTTTTCTCATCTTTCAAATGATGCAAAGAAAGAAATGGTGATAAATCTCCTTGGATAGAGAGTAGTTTATGCCTAATATCTAGATGGTGCATTTGTGATTTCCCCCATGCCAATTCATTGGTTGAGTAACCATGAAGGATGAGGGATATTCTGTGATTTATAGTGATTTTATTAACTTTTGATATGAAAGCTTTTTTTATCGTGAGTTGTGTGACTTCTCCCAGAACTGTAATTATGAATTTCTCAATGGATAGTTGGATACTAATCCTACTCAGAGCTTTTGGAAAAGCATTTGAAGTTTCAAATGTACTAACTGCTAATCTCTTGTCTTGTCTTTTACTGATGTACTCTCTAAGAAGGAAGATTTTGATAATTTTGCAAAAAAAAATTATTGAGAAATATCAACTTAAAAGATTTTCTTCCATGTTATTTAGACTTTATTGGATTGCAAGCAATGCATATTATTTATGTGATAACACCATTTTATAAATATTGCATAGCAATGATCACATATAGCAACTCATTGATGCAAACTCATCAAAATAATAAGAATACAAAAATAAAAAAAATCAAGCAACAAATAAGGTAACATGATCGAAGTAACATAACCAAAGTCATAAAATTCTACAATATAGTTTATAATTCTATGTAATCAAAGAAACATAACCAAAATATTCTACAAAACACTCAAAAAAGTAAAACAAACAAGAAGCACTTGCCATGTTGTCTATCCCTGTATAGACTAAAATAAATGGCGGGGCATACATACACACAAAAACATATGGCCTAAATCACTTCCAATTATACTAGTAACCTACAAACCATGGCCAATTTTGCCTTGTATGGGAGGCTTGGGAAGATGACAAGGACCTCTTCATCTTTAATAATTTTCAATAATGCATCATCTCACTCATTTTCGGTTAGCTCTTCCAACATGCACAACTCATCATAAATGGTCTCATGCTTTGAATCTAACATAGCACTTCTTGCAAGCTTTTCAATACAAGATCCCAAAAATGTAGATGCATCTTGTATTCCTTGAGTTGTAATATTCATCATTGTCCTCATGCGATTCTGGGCTGATTTCATTATTATCAACACTTTCATGTCCAGACAATGACCCTTGTCTACTAGCTCTATCTTTTCCAAAGATTGTGCAAAAAGCATCAAAATGAGGAAAAGATTTCCCATGAAGATGTGCAACTTTTTTATTGCTCTACAAATGATAAAATTATCCAATGCAAATTAATAGTATGAAAAATAATATAAAAATGATAAATAATATACTAAGAAACATAATAAATATTACCTTTATATATTCATCCCATACAGCTTTTTCAATTGTAACACAATGTTTGTCTAAATGCTATCCAAATCTTGATGTATCAGTGCCAGTAACCATGTCGTATATAGCTTGCCAATTTAATTTCAAGGTCTTCAACTGATATTTAATGTGAGGATCAGCTTTAATCCCATATCCAGGAGACTTTTCATTGATCTTTTTTATAGTTGAGTGAGAACTCCTGTCTTAAATCCATTATCAGCAACAAAGCAACCTTCTTTATAAAGTTGTAACAATGAATTGATAAGCATAGCGTCCTCTTTCACTGACCAAAGACGTTGCTTTCCTTTTGATTAACCCTCAGTTGCCATTATCTATATGAGAACATAACAAAATAGTAAAATAACTCAATATGAAAATAAATTCATTACTACATGGTCTAGTTATATAAAAACTCAAAACTTATCATTACACTGCAATATGGCCAATATTACTAGTCTACATAGTCATTACACAAATCACAAATTACAACTTCTAGTCCACATATTTAAAGTCATTACAATGTTCAAATAATACATTTATTAATAAATTATTTACTATTCCTGCACCTCATGAAGTTAACAAACATTTTATTAGCTAATCTCTCATGAAAGTTGCTCCATAAATTAGATGGCTCAATTGTCAATATAGTTGGAGCATCTACGGTAGATGTATCCATATCCATTTCTCCAAACTCATCCTCAAGAGGCTCTGACCCTTGTCGATGAATCAAATTATGTAAAAGGCAACAAGCTATGACTATTCAATTATGAGTTTGAATAAGGAAGAATGAAGGACTCCTAAAAATAGCCCAACATAATTTTAACATTCTAAAGCAACGCTCAATAACATTGCATGTCGATGCATGCCTCATATTGAAGCATTCACGTGCATTAATAGGTTGTCTTCCATCTCTCCATTCACTCAAATGATATTGTTGACCTCGATAAGGTGCAAGGAATCCTTTACAATTTGTATACCTAGCATTTACCAAATAGTATTGCCCTACATAACGATTTATATTTGTTACTATATGAAAATTAACACATAGCAAATTAACTGAGGCAATAGATACCTTGAGGAACTTTTAATTTTTCATTTCTTCTATGACGTGCATCTCTTAACGCTCTCCCATTAGCAGCTGAACCTTCCTAACTAGAGAGAACATATATAAATTGTGCATCCGAGGAGCAAATACTAAGAACAGTAGTGGTTATTTCTCCCTTTCTATTCCTATATCTTGCTTTATCGACAGGGGGAACTTTTACTCTAACATGGGTACTATCAAGGGTAACTAAACAATTCTGCATAAACATATAACTAAGCAAATAACTGCAATCAAAGTAATGATAAAATTAATTCACATAAATATGTAATAAACAATTGTATACCTTAAAATACTTCTATTTCTTGTCAATTGGCTTCTTTGGAATTGGTTTAGGCTTTTTGAAAAGCTCCTCACTTAAGTGTATCATAGCAATTAAAACCATATTAAAATACCAACTTATAGTTTCTCCAGACCTTTCAAAATAAAACTATACATCTTTATTCTTGACATGATGAGCAAGAATGTGGAGAAACATTGCAACTTGTTCATCAACCAATAAATTTTTTGTTGGTTTTAAAGCACCTCTTATATCAAGTATAAGACAACTCGTCAAAGGAAGCCCTATTCATCTTAATTTGATTAAAACAAGTTGAATCACTATTATACACTAGATTTTGAAGGTGAACTCTCCTAGAATAAAAGTCCACAGTGTATGGCTGATGACAAATTCGTCGCTTGTGCATAGAAACAGTGGTACAAACACTCATAGAACATTGATTCATAGCAAATACAACATGTAACCATCAAACCAACAGATGCACAATTAGCTCGCTTGTTTCAAGATTTATAAACTATACAAACTAACAGATACAATTGTTGGAATAAAAAGAAAAAAAAAGTTATACACAATTTATACATTGGATACCAGCTTCTCACCTAACCTCAGTTTTAACCCAAAAGTCATTCTCTTGTAATCTTTATCCAAACAAAATTAATAAAAGGTACCGAACTAACTTTTGGGACCTAAACTGAAGTTTGGACCACTTAAAGTGAGGGTTGCATTTAAACCAAACACACCATAACACTAATGGTGAGAGAAAATAAAATGCGTGTCTGAAAAAAGTGTGCTTGAAAATAAAGTTTGTATCTGAAGTTCACATTTTTTACCCAAAAAAGAAGTGTGCGTGAGCCATTTTTGACTCAAAACCAAGCACACACTAAAGGAAGGACATGACAAAGAATAAACATTGTCATAAGAGAGCTTTTCAACATCATGCTGTCTTTATGGATGAACATCCACTATATGGGTGAAAAATGATAAAATTCAAACTAATTTGAAGTGTTGTTGCCCAAAAAAAAATTGAAGTGGAGAAGGCTATTGTTTGTCAAATTTTGTTTGTAATATAAAAACCTCCTACCAAAATCGAGAAATCAAGAAACAAGAAAACACATGGAGAAAGAAGATTAAACACTCACATTGAGCAGTGATTTTTCATAGCAATAAAGCCTAGAAAAGTTTTCATATCCCTGTTGTAATGTTTGCTTGTGCTTTATGCAACTGCCATCATGCTTTGTCACTCTAATGCTGCCATGCTCCACCGCATCTCTCCTATCATGCTCCACCGTGTCTCAACTACTTTGCGGTATCGCGTTGTTGCTACTGCACTCCGCCGCATCACCATTGTTGTGCTCCCTTAAGTAGTGGGCTGCTCTACATCGACCAAATTGTTCACGAGAGAGATAGAGTGTTTTCGATTGTGTAGTAGGGTTTGCTTTTGATTTGAAGGAGGGGCAATGTAGTTAATAAAATTGATAACTTGAGGTATTATTGTCTAAAAATTTTTTGTCCTAGAGAACTTATCTCAGTTCTATAGGTATACTAAATGAACCTAATTCCATCAAATCTGATGGAAGTGTCTTCCAAGTGGAAGTGAGATTTGTCATACCAAATAGCTCAATTTTTAAATTTCACTTCCACTTCCAAAAGCAAGTTTTTTTTTTAATGAAAAATGTAGACAAATCCAAAAAGATTATTGCAAGTTGGCCTTCCATTTCAATCTTATTTAACTCCAATCATTCATTTAAATTAATTTTTAAATATTTTTGATATTATATTTATTAAAATAAAAAATTTTAATATTAAATCTAAATTATTGCGAGTATATTTAAATGTTTAATTTGTAAAATTTATAAATTTTGTAATATTAAATTAAATCATCCAAATTATACTTCAATTGTACATAATCTATCTGTATAGTCAAATTTTAAAATTATAAATGTTTTAACATTAAATTAGATTGCTAGATTAAATATATATTAGCCAAATTGATAACTAACAAATATATTAAATTTTTCATATTTTTTATATTAATAAATATAATATTAAAAATATTTAAAAAATTAATTTAAATGGACTTTAAAGATTAAAGTTGAAATGGAGGGAGCATCGAGTGTAATTCCTAGAACAAAGAAAGAAAGGGTCTAGAAAAAGACGGCGAGAACCAAGAAAGCTCTTCCTATAATCGAATCTAGCTTTGTCCAATGCGTGAATCCCTAAAATTAATAGTTAATTTTCTATCTTTACAGTATTCTCATTTGCTTGACCAGATCCTGCAAGATTTGAAGTAAGTTCAAGGTTGAACCACCATTAATGAATGCGAGACAGGAGGAAAGATTTCATAGGTGAACGATGAACTGGGAAGCTATCTATATCTAGCAAAAAGTTACCAGAGACATCATCAAAATCATTGATCTGTAGTTTCTTTCTTGGTCTGTCTATTAAAGACGTGCCACTATTTAGTCACCTCTAGTCTTCAATTGAATGGGAGTCTTGGTCGGTTAAGGTTTTAGGTTGGATTTCTCATTCAAATCTTCGGCATGATTGTTGATCAACATTATGCTTTGCTTTCTTTATTTTAATTTTCTATTGGTATACTTTTGGTGGCCCATTTTCTTCTCTAATTTAAGAACTATATACTACATTTCCCTGAGGTGATTTCGCTGGCTTGATTTCTAGAAATTCATGGACATATTTGTCAGTGAATTATTCTCTCTTTGCTTTTATTTTTAATTATTCTCAGTTCTTTGACAAAGAGGAAAGTTAGGGGTGTTTAATTGGATGAAAGAGGAGGGTTGGTTTGAAAAATTAGAGGGGAGGATAGGAATTTTTTTTTTAAATTTTCCCTCCCCTCCAAATTGGAGGGATTGAGAGGGTTAAGGTAAAATTTGTCACAACGTAATCAATATGCCCTTCGTAATAAGTTGAAAAGATGCATATGCACTTCTTCAATATCTCAATACTAATAAAATAAGGGAAAAATTATCCATATATAATTATTTTTCTCCCCTCCCCTCCTGAACCAAACAAGGAAACATCAAATCCATCACTTCCCTTATATTAAAATCCCTCCCCTCTATATTAAAATCCTTCTCCTCAAACCAAACACACCCTTAATGTTATTGTAACTTCAAAATCGTCAATTGTTTGACATTGGCTAAAAATTATCATATATCTTTGTAGATTTTTTCACGGCAATTTGATTATTGGTTTAGGAGTTTCCATGGAACCTGGGTGGTAAAAAATCTCTAGCAACAATTATGCAACTTTGTGTTAGATATAGATGTTTGATATTTTAATTGAATCAATTTACTAGTGTTCCAATTGTCTTCGAAAATTTCTATTGGATGCTTGTGATTACTTTGTGGGTTTTCAAAATTATCTAGATAGACATAAATATCAAAGCATAATTTGCTATTATTGAAAGATCCTATTAATGCTACAAGTTTGGTAGAGCTCAAGAAAACTTGTCACTCTAAAGATGTAGTTGGAAGGTTGATTGAGAGTTCTCTTAAAATTATGGGGCAGGGCAAAGCAGGGAAATTAATACAAGTAATTAGGGGATAAAATCTCTTAATAGGGATCAAGTTCTTCAAGCAATACTTGATGTTTATTTTGCTTTTTTAGTTGGCAAAAAGTGTTTACTTGGGAAGGCCTCAAGATTTACAACTTACAAAAAGTCTTCTACTTCTACTCACACTATGACCTCAAGCTACAACTTGAAGACATGTTGGGTTAAGAAAGTGAAGGATCAATGTACTTATGAAAATGATCAAATCAATAATATGTAGACTAAATAGACTTAAGAAAGCTCTCCGCTTATAGGTGTGTCTAAGTGTTCCCCTATCGAAAACATTAATTTTTTTTTCTGTTAATAATACATAAGAGAAGAAGATTTTTGAAAACACTTTCAAAAAGTTTCCTGTAGAAAATTTAGAATGTCATTGTCTAAATTTAAAGAGATGTAAGGGTGGTATGCTTGATGATGATCAAATATTTGATTCAAATTCATTGAGGAAAATGATTAAACTAATGGGTGATTGTAATGATTCAGTTGTTGTTTTCTTCTCTTCTCTTAATGAATCTTCTCATTACTGTCCTTACTCTTTACCTAGTAAGAACAGACATATGGAACTACCTTGTACATTTGATCATGTGTTGAAGAAGTTGAAGATTTATCATTTTTCACCATATTCATTCATACAAATTTCTGATATGACTCATCTCTTTATCAAGTGGGCTTGGGAAGCTGCCCTTAAAAAGCTACCTTGAGCGTCACAGTCTCAAGAAAACTATGGTAGTCTAAAGGCCAAAATGAATTGTTCAGAAGTTTCAGCCAAATTTACCCTGCCTTTAAGAAACTAAAATTTCATGTTTTCTAGCTTTCACGAAGGTTGAGCCTTTTGGTTTTGATTCCTATGTTGGAATTGATTCTATTAATAAAAGAGGGGTACTTTGATAGCTTGGAAAAGTTCTTTTTCTCCTGTTATTTTGGATTGTATGCCCTTGTTCTGTCATTGTTTTTTTTATGTAATGACTAGTAGCTCTTGTTATGTTTCCCTTATTTATGGTCAATCTAAGGCACAAGATCGTCACATTTTGTGGAACTAGATTGTTGAGACTACTAAAACTCTTAATGCACCATGGATTTTATTGGGAGATTTTACTCAAGTCCTCACTTGCACTGATAAATACTCACATTCAAAAGGCTCAACTTCTTCCTCCACCTTCAAGGAATGTCTCACTCTAGTAAATCTCATGGAAACTAGATAGCATAGCCTTAAATTTACTTGGTCTAATAATAGGAAAGGAGTAGACTTGACACTTGAAGATTGGATAGAGCTTTTTGTAATAGTGATTGGCTACAACTCTTTCCTAAAAGTAATGTTCTTAATCTCACAAGAGTGGCATTAGACTGTTGTCCTATCATTTTCTCCACCAAGGAAGAATTTTTTCTACCCACAAATTGAGGAAATTTGAAACTATTAGTTTAATTTTAAGGATTGTAAAGAAGTCATCACCAATTACTGGAAATCCCAAGTTCAAGGCTCTCCTACCTTTGGATTGCACTCTAATCTCTCGAAGGTTCTATCTAGTCTCCATCATTGGAGTTTCTCTAAAATTAGTAATCTTAATGCTAAACTCAGTGCTCTAGAACAAGAGGTTTAAGAGCTCTCTAATCTCTTAGATGCTCAATATCCATTTGAGGATAATCTTTTGAATCATTTCTATAAACAAAAGCATTTCATGGAATTTTTATATGATTGTCAGCATAGCTTTTGGGAACAAAGGGCTAAAGTAAAATGGAGAACAAAAGGAGAAAGAAACTCTAAAATTTTCCATATCACTGTCAATTATAGAAAGGCAAGACATTTTATTAGATGTCTACGTTTGGATTATAGAGTCTGGGTGGATGACCAAGAAGAACTCACTGTAGCTACTTGGAATCATTTCAATAACATTTATATATGTACTCAAAATTATGATACAAAGCAATTTCTCTTTGAAATACAAGGTTCTATGTTCCTTAACTGTCAGATTCTAATTTTCAAACACTCATGAATCTAGTCTCTATGTTGGAAGTTAAGGAAGCTATTTTTAGGCTGCCATAAGATATTTCCCCTAGATTTGATGGCTTTACTTCTTACTTCTTCTAAAAAAATTGGAATTTAGTTGCAAAGGATGTCTTACATCATTCTGGGAATTAGAACACTTGTTGAGATCCTTTAATAAGACTTTAAGTACTCTTATTCCTTAAGGAGAAACTCCTAAATCTTTTAGGGATATAAAGCTAATTAGTCTTTGTAACATCTCTTATAAGATCATCTCTAAAGTTTTAAATAACAAATTGAAGATTATTCTTCCTAGCCTTATTTCTCCTTTTCAATGTGCTTACTTGCTTAACAGATTAATCTCAGGTAGTATTTTGGTGGTAACTAATTTAGTTCACCAAATTCACTTTGCTAAAGGTAAAAGAAAGAAATTGGGTGTACTTAAACTTGCTTTTAATAACTTGTCATGGTCATTTTTGGAAGCTATCTTATTGAGAATGAATTTCCCTTCTAAATGGATTAGCTTAATATTTCAATGTATTTCTTCCATTGAATACCATATTATTTTTAATGGCACTATCACCAAACCAATTACTCCAACAAATGGCATTAGACAGGGGGATCCCCTTTGCCCTTATCTCTTCATTCTCGCTACCAACATATTGTCATGTCTTCTTATTCATAAGGAGCAACAAGGATATTTTCAAGGTATCAAAATTTGCCATAATTCTTACTATGCATCCCATTTCTTATATGCTGATGATTCAATAATTTTTTTTGAATATAGAAGAGATGGTTTGCTTTCTATTTAAGAAGTAATTGGCTCTTTTTACTCATGGTCTCAACAAGAAGTCAATTTACTGAAGTCATCCATAATTCTTAGTCCTAATGTTCCTCATTAGTTGCAACTAGAGATATCCTCTACTCTTGGCATTTAGCTTTCTAATTCCTTTGTAAAATACTTGGGTACGTGGATTAATGCAAAAAAGGATAAATAATAAATCTTTGATCAAGTTTTAAAAGTAATTAACAAAAGGATAGCCTCTTGGAAGTCCAAGCTTTTATCTCAACCACCATAGCTTACTTTGATTAAATATGTCCTTTTTACTTCCAACATCTACATCCTCTCTTATGTGAAGCTCCCATGAAATATTTGTCATCTAATTGATTTTAAGTTGACTGATTTTTTTTCTAGGGTTACAATGAATAAAAGAGGAACATTCATCTTACTAAGAGGGATATTCTTTTTAGCCTTTTGAAATTTGGAGGACTTGGTTTGTGAAAGACTAGTTAATGAATGATTGTCTTCTAGCCAAACAATTTTGGTAAGTAATGACAGCTTGGGAACATTCCCTTCTTAGTAATACTCTCAAACTCAAATATATTAATGCATCAAATAACACATCTCTCAAGCTACCTTACAATGCATGTTGGTGTTAGAAAGGAATTTTCAAGATAGCTAATGTTATGAAGAAGAACTTATATTAGAAAGTAAGCGATGGTGACTCTATCTCCCTTGTTCATAATCATTGGTGGAAACCTACTCAAACATCCCTTTTAAGAGAACTTAATGTCATCAAAATCTTAGATCTCCTTATCAAAAACCCAAATCCTTAGGCAGCTGCTTCTTGAAATGCTTCTACTGTCGCTAACTTGTATGACGAGGATGTTGCTAAGTCTATACATAACACTCCTATTTCTTTCACTAATCCTAAAAATAGAGTTATCTGGGGTAAAGGATAATACATTGTGTTTTTAAAGCTCTCTATTAGCATTGCTAGTAGCCCTTATGCCAATAAAAATATTTAGGATTTTTTGTGGAAATTACAACTACCTCACAAGACTTTGCTCTTCATATGAAAGTTGATTCACAATGCAATTCCATTAGGTGATATTCTTCAGGCTTATCACATTAATTGTTTTAATCTATGTGCTTTTGTTTATGATGTATAGGAAATCATTGATCATCTTTTTTGTAACTATCCTTTCTTTATAGCCCTTTGGCTTGGTGTTTTCTCTACTCGTTCCATTACCATTTCTGGGCTTGGTCTCATTCCTTAGATCCTTAAAGTTTTGAAGGTTTTATACCAAAACCAAGAAATGGATTTGCTTAGGGGTATTTTTATCCTGATCCACAAAATTTGGCACAAAAGAAATCTACTTCTCCGAAATAGAAAAGGTGTATTAGTTAAGCAACTCATTTAGGAAATTAAAGAAGAGCAAAAATTCCTGAAATTTGCATAATGCAACTAGAACTTTAATCAACAATCTATTCTTTTGAGTATAGATTTATAGATTTCCTTACTGAGGTTTTGTTCAACAATCATTGAAACTTCAAGCTCATCCATCCACATAAGAGATCCAAATCCATAAATTTAAGAGAAGGAAAAAAAATTTTGTTTTGTGGAAATCTCTCTCAATGGTGAAGCACTTTAATGAATTTTGCTCAAGCATTCACCCTCTATTCCACCGAAGCTCTTTATAATAAGCTTACTCTTTTAGATATGTAACTTTTAGATGAATCAATATGATTTTACTATACACTTTGGAAAGCTAGTTATGAAGTTTAACAGTAACCATCTTTTCTCTCCTAAAGGTCAATGTCCGATAGTCTAAGATATTAATAATCTTTTAAATATGTTTTTTAATTATTAGGTTTTAAAGGGTGTTTCTATTTAGTTTAGCCACCATTTAGTTTCTTTTAATTTTCCTTGTATTACTTTAACTTTATGACCTTTTTAGTGTTGTTAATATAATTGATCTTTTTACTAAAAAAAGATTATTGCCTGACCAAAATTCTTATATAATCTCTTTTCATCATTCACCATCTTCATATAAAAAGGCAGGGTTGATCAAAGGTCACAAAATAAGTAGAGCCATCAAAGGCATATGTAGCTAATAAATAGATACAAGTATTGACCTCTTTATACATAAAATTCAAATTAACGTTTCAAACCCTAGCTAGTAAAGACTTAGCTGGTTGATGATATCTTGAAAAGGATGCTAGAAGATATCATAATGTGTTATCAAGTTAATTACCTTAATACAATTTGTGAAAACTTGGACATTGTGGACTAGCATCATGAGAAGATGCTTATGATATAGTGTAGTCTAACAATTGGGAGAGATTTTTGGTCTTGCAAAATGAATAAGGACTAGCAACTAAAAAAGTATTAAATTTGTCTTTTTATTTACTACAAGCGATGTTGCCTTAACAAGTTGTCTAACAAACTTTTAGTCTAAGCATGTGTTTGGTTTTTAGTTTGCTAAAAATTTGTTTGCTAAAAGTCCATTTAGCAAAAGTCAATTTGGTGAAAATAAGTTATTATAATGGAATTTGTGTTTGGATAAATTTTTTTAAAACTTAATTTTGTAACATCTTAAATTTTAATTAGGAGACTTAATTGTGGACAATAAGGATAATTAGAGAATTTAATTTTGATTTTATTGTGAACTTGAGGTTTTGATTGGGGAATTATGTATGATTTAGGTTTATGATGGTAATGAATGATTTAGGCACTTAATCATGATTTTATTGTGCCTAGGATCATATATAAGGGTCATTCAGACTCTAATATATGTATTAGGCTGGATTGGGCTAAAGTGAGAGTTCTCATTATTGTACCATTAGTTGCAGTGTATGGCACTTTTATTCATGGCAGATAGACAAAATTCTTTTGTTAACATTTATTTGAAAACAAACGCAAGGTAGAGGGTTCTAGATGTGTTTTTGGGCAAAAATTAAGTGTTTTGCTAAGGGTTTGGTGGAGGCATTAATTGTGTACATTTTCTAGACTCAAATCACTAAGGTAAGCTTGATTAAACCATCTCTACCTTCTAATCTTCCTCTTTTGACTATTTTAAGCAATGGTTAGTGTTAGGGTTTCATTTTTGTTAATGCCTAGTCATTAGTTCGAACTTCATAGGTGTTTTAAGGATAAATAAGTGTAGATTGCATTGTTTTAATGGTGTTTATGACAATGAGAAGGTTAAATCCAAAACCTTAGGTTTTGTTGGAAGATTTTGATGATGATTTAAGGTTGTTGAGGTTAAATAAGGATGATAAAAGTGTGATAGTGATTATGATAAGCATGCTTAAGGGTTTAGATATACTTGACAGCTTTGGGTTAATGAGATTAATTAACTTAACCCTAGGATTATAGTGTAATTTATGTTAAGCACTTGTATTAGAGAAACTTAACATTGTACTAATGATAATTAGTATTATATTATGTGTAGATTATGATATTAATGCCATTGAAGGTGGTAATTTGCTTGTTTAGGGAATTTTAATTACTAGGAGCAAATGTCACTTCTACTACTATGTTGTAGTGTGTATTTTGTACTAATTATGTGTATTTTACTTCAGTAGTTATTATAATAAATTTTGTTTGGAAAAATATATGTTTGTAAATAAGTATCATTGTTTAGGAAAAATAAGTTACTAGTAAGAGGGAAATTTAATACAAACTTATGCTTGGTATGAAAAATATCATGCTTGAAAGCATGTATGTTGTTGGAATTTATAATTGTTTGGAAATTTCCATATGCATGACTTGTTCAATTGTGAGAGTAATGACACTACAACTTATACGGGCCACGTTTATCAAAAGAGACAACCCAATATTTAGACCAATATTAAGGGCAAAGGACTAGTAGAGGCACCAACAGGCCTAAGGCCTAATATGAGGGTGAGTAAGGTAGTTATCTAGGGCTTGGGAGTGCCTCAGGGGAGGGTGGGCAATCAAACAGTGGGGGTTTGGGAGAGCTCCTGAGTTCTCGAAAGTCAGGGAAGCATTTCTATTTCTCTAGCTTGTTATTTCTTTTGTTTGATTGATCATTGTGACTATCTTAGTTAGTTCTTTATCCCTTTTTTCTCTTCCAACCCCATAGAAGAGGCTATAACTAACTAAATAGTGATGTTATATTAGTAGCATTTTTAGTTTCCATCAATTTTGGTATCAGAGTAGGTTGGTCCTGTGGATAGTGCATACAAGGACGGAGGCACGAGTAGAGGAACTGGATAGAGTAGTGAATAAACCTAGAGGGCTAAACTACATAATAAATGAGCTCCGAAGAGCTCAAGAAGTGAAATGAGAGGAAAGAGCAATAATGCAACAAACTTTGGCACAATTACAGGAGCATAACAACACCATTCTCACCACTCTTCAAGGTTTGTCTAGTCATGACAAACCTAGGAGCAAGGTGAGATTGGAAGAACTAAAAAACCCTCCCAATTGTAAAGAGGAACGTCGTGATAGAGAAGGTGAGGAGGAAGGACGGAATGAAGCTATAACAAAGGAGGTTGGAGGAAAGGACAGACATAAATTGAGGAGATTGGAGATGCCCTTATTCAATGGTGAGGACCCTATTAGCTAGACCTTTTGCATGGAAAGATACTTCTCTGTTAGTGGAGTGCTCGAGGAAGAAAAGATGGATGCAATAGTGGTAGGTTTAGAAGGAAAAGCTTTGAACTAGTTCCAATAGGATAAAGCTTGAGCTCCCATGGCTGACTAGGAAGAATTCAAGGCAGGGGTGGTTCAAAGATTCCATTGCTCACAAACAGGAGACAACCATGAATGCTTGGCAGCTTTGAAATAGAAGGGCTCCATGACAAAGTATAGGGAGCAATTTGAAATGTTTTTTGAAATCCTAGATAATGTGTCTAAGGTTTTATTAATAGGCATTTTCATAAATGGGCTTTAAGAGGATGCTAGGGTTGATGTACGTATATTGAAGCCTAATAACTTAAAAGGCCTCATAGACTCTGCGTTTGAAATTGAAGGTAGAAATATAGCCCTAGAGAAAGCCCAATAGAAATGAAAGGCACACACCCTGAATCGTAAAGAACAAATGATGAAGTAGGTGTCCTTGAATCACCCACCACAACGCATTGAGTCATTTACCATGACAAGGGGTTATAGTAATGTTTCCAAGAGTAATAAAGAGTTGAAGGCCTTAAATACTAAAATGAATCCTCTTACTTCAAGCAGTACTAGTAGAAGCATTGTAACCCGAAGAACACAGAGGTTGTTTAAGGCAGAGTTGAACTATCGGTGAGAACTGGGATTATTTTTTCAATATGAAGAGAAGTATATGCCTAATCACTAAAGCAAAGCCAAACGATTGCAACTATTGATCGCTGGAGAAGAAAGTGAAGAGGGGATTTGGGAGAAAGATTTTAAAGAGTTAGAAAAAGAGGAAATTGAAAAGTCTTATACTAGAATAGAGTTGTCTCAAACTTTCATGCGAAGGATTTCTAGTTATAAAACCATGAAAATGAGGGGGTTGCTAAAGAAGAAGGCTATTGTGGTCTTGATAGATAGTGGCGTGACACACAATTTCCTTTCTACCCAACTGTTGAAGGAACTTGGGATGGCAATGCAACCGAATAAAAAGTACTTCGTCACTATGGGGGATGGGAGTAGAGTATTCTTGAAGAGGGTATGTAGAGAAGTGGAATTAAATTTATAAAGGTTATTAATGGTATAGACTTTCTACCCCTTTCCCTTAGTCAACATTGACAACATCTTAGGAATTACTTGGCTAGAGTCCTTAGAGAGGTAAGGGTGAATTGAGGGGAGATGTACATGAAAGTTAAGACTGGAAAGGAGTGGGTGTATTTAAGTGGAGACCCTATGCTGACACAAATCATGGTGGCTTATTAAGCTATCAAAAAGGTGCTGAAGGGGAAGGCCAATGGCTATGTGCTTGAGATAAATGCGGTGTCAATACCAAACACAATCGAAGTTATGATGTGATAACCTAGAAATTTAAGTTAATTTATAATTTATGATTAAATTCTAAGAGTATTTTTATTATATTTGGAGTAAACTTAACAAGACAAATTTGGTAGCTAAGTGGTTACTATTGTTAGATGCTTATTTAAAGGTGATAGGAAATTAGTCGCTTATCCTCAAAATTACACTAAAGCTAACCCTAATGCAATATAGGGCCAACCCTAGGTCATCTCCCAAGGAATGATTTTAAGTCTAATTGAAAGTTATCTAGTGAAATAAATCAACCAAAGTTTGTAGGAATTTAGTTACCTAGCTAATTATCTAAACTAATTACCTAATGTGCAAGTAATTAAAATGCTAGTGAAAGTGAGTGAAATGAACTTCCCTTTTTATAATAATGGAACCCTAGAGATTAGTTGATTTTGGACTCATTATCTTCTCATGATTAGGCTAAGTTTAGCTTCCCTTTCCTCTTGACTAAAGCTGTCATGACTTAAGAAAATTATCCTAAGCCAATTAACCTAATTAGCTAACCTCCCTAGGTCTTAGATTAAAGTTCCTAGTTCAATTAACCAATTGGTGAAGACATTAGCCAAGTGATTCACTCAAAATCCTCTCTCAACAGCCATGGTCAAATACATAAATTGAGCAACCACAAGATTATGTCAAGCTACTCAACAACACAAACATTAACACCATAAGATTATGCAATATTAACACAAGAAATTCACTAATTGAAAAACACAAGATTATGTGCCAAATAAAGAGTGGCAAAATTCAGTCATGGCTGTCCAAGGAACAAATTAAATGAAACAATCCTCTCTCTTTACATCAACATCAAATTCAAACTAGAATTTATAAGCTAAGATGATTAAACCCTAGATTAAGGAATCTAACCATCTAGTAAAAAGAGAAGAGGATAGGAAACAAAAGAACTTAGCCAATTTGAAGCTCAAGACTCATCCTCCATCTTCATCTCTCTAGGATTCCACAAAGAAACTTAGCCAATCTTCATCTTCAAGAACCTTAGTAATTACTTGTGAAGGCCAAACTCTATAGCTCTTGAATGATGGAAATGAGCTTTAATCTTTGTGAAAATGGAAGGGATGGAACGAAAATGAAGAGAGGAGAAGAATGGTATGAGTTTTGTGGAGGTTTGGTGGCTGAAAATAGAGGTTAGGGTGCTGGAAAATGAAGAACAAAAGAGAGAAAATGAAGAACACTATGAACAAGAGAGAGAGAATGTGGAAGATGAATGAGATATGTGTTGGATCCCATTTGAGGCTTAAAATGGCGTGCTCCTTAGTGTCTCCCATCAGCTGAAGCTTAATTAAAATAAGGAAAAAGAAATTAAAATGTAAATGGGAGCCTTGTCACACTTGCAAGGTGGCAACTTCCTATTGGTTTGTAGATGATTTCAATGTGTGCCTAATTTTCCATGTGTCATCCACATCATTTTAGCTGATTTAATCCCTCAAAATAATCATAATTCACGTGCAAAACATCAGCCATTGACCTCAAGGAGTGTTGACCTCAATTGCCCAATTGATCCACAAGTCACATGCCACCTATGTCACATAAATCACATAATTCAATTAAATAGGATATGATATAATAAAATCTAATTCATGTCCAGAATTAAATTCATATTAGAAGGGAGAATTTATTAAATTAACCAAGTTTCAGGTTGCACAAAATTATATAAAAATTTTCACACAAAGGCAAACCAAAAACTAGGACAAACTAAGACACTTAAGAAAGTGTTGACTTTTTTATTTAATTACTCCCAAACTAAAATGAATTTTAAAAATATAATTTTACCATTCATCAACTGGACATAAAATGCACTTTGTCAATTTTTCTTGTACATTTTCTCAAAAGTTTATTTTTTGGACCAAAATGCCCCCAGTGCACTGATCTTAGAAACTTAGGCAAAGTTCCAAATCTAATGCAATGTGTGCACTTGAAGGTGATAAATCATTAATAAAATGGTCTTAATTGACAAATAAAAGTAGGTAACAAATGTGTTCTATCAATTTCCCCACACTTAGCTTTTGCACTCCGGGCAAAATCAAGTAAAAAAGGTCCCAAAAGAAACTATAAGACAAAGAAATAAGAGAAAAACATTGTTTCAAGTCACTAAAATACTAGCTCATGAACTTCTACAAATTATCAATCAATGTGGCAATAATTACGAAAGAATTATGCACATCACAAACAAACCCTTACCAAGAATCAATGTCAAAGAGTAAGCCTATCTAGGTTAAGTGTTTGCTCTCATAACTCAAAGTGTATAAGGTATTAAATTTCACTCAAAATTTCTTAGGATAAACCCTACTATGAATTTGTAACCCTTCTACATCTCCATCACTAAATAGCACTTGCAATCAAGAATCAAATGGACTTTATTAGGTTGTAATATAGGTAATGAAAGGATGTCTAAGAAATGCATGTATATAAAAAAAAATAGGGTTAGCATCAAAATAATGCTAAATCAAGATATATCCCCTTAATATGCAAAGCATAACCTAACTCAATTGAGTGAACACCTTAACACAATGAGGATGGAAAGAAATGATAAGAAATAATAAAACAAATGGAATGGATGAGCTAGGCAACTTTTTATTTTTTTTATTTTTTTTTCTTTCTTTTTTTTTTTTTCTTTCTTTTTTTCTTTTTCTAGCAACTTTATTTCTTTTCTTTTTGACTATATTTTTTTTTTCAAATCTATCTTTGTTTTTTTTTTTGGTTGCCCCTAACTCTTTGAAAATAATGGAAGTAATGGATAGAGAAATGATAATAAGCATCCACTCATTTCATCTAGGACATGCAATGAATATTAAAAAGATATATAAAAGTGTAACATGCATTCCTTGGGGAAAAATAGGGTGAATATTTTTTTTTTTAAAAATCAAACCAAAGGCTCAAAGTGGCTAACAAAGGATAATAAATAATAATAGGTTGGCTATTTGGCTCTTGGCTATTTTTTATGAATGCCATCTCTCATCTCCTATCAAACAAGTGCAAGATATATGGTCTTAATTAAGAAGTGAAACAAATTCTAGAGGGTAACATCACTAAGGAATTAATCACACATGAGTGTTTAGCCTCTTCCATGAAAGGGTAATATGCCACTCTAATCCATTAATTCAAGGTAAAAGAATGTTCACTTCACACCTATTCAATCCTAAAAATTACCACATCTCAAGAATTAAAATATCCATTCAAGAGCTAGGTAATTAAGTAACCTCAAACAAAACAAAACAAAGAAATTTTTTTTGAATTTTTTTTTTTGCAAAACCAAACAAAACCAAACAAACAAAACAAAATGTTTATTTCTCTCCCCCACACTTAAATCATGCATTGTCCTCAATGTATGTATAGACTAGTGATAAAATAAGGTGAGATCAATAATGAATGCATAACAAAAGTGTGGTGCAGATATTTTTTTAAACTAAAACACAAAACAAAGAAGTCAAATAAAGCAAATAAACTCTAATTTTCCTACTAGGTTCATCTCCCCCACACTTGAACTATACCTATCATTAAATATATCAATTAAAGGAAGGAGAAAGCTCAAGGTTAGAGAGATACAACCTTATCATGGTGGTTCAAAAACATGTTGAGAGAAGTCCTCCTCCTTTTGAAGTGATTTGGCATCTTTGTAGAGCTTGCATAGGTGACCATTGATTTGCATAGTGGAACCCGTGGCTTTATTCAAGAGTTGCAAAACCCCATAGGGAAACATCTTGGTCACTAGATATGGTCCCTCCCACTTAGACTTCAACTTGGCATGCTTATGAATAAACCTTGTTTGGAACAAGAGGACTTGATCTCCTTCTTGGAACTTTTTCCTCAAGATTAGCTTGTCATGAAGGATCCTTGTTTTCTCCTTATAGATTCTAGAAGACTCATAGGCATCCAACCTAAGCTCCTCAAGTTCTTGCATTTGAAGAAATCTCTCCTTAGCCGAAAGATGGAAATCCAAGTTTAGTTTCTTGATGGCCCAATAGGCCCTATGCTCTATCTCCACAGGGAGGTGACAAGCCTTTCCATATACCAATCAAAAAGGAGACATGCCAATGGGAGTCTTATAAGTGGTCTGATAAGCCCACAAAGCATCCTCTAAGTGTAAAGACCAATCCTTCCTATTTGTGTTCACCACCTTGGTTAGGATCTTCTTGACTTCTCTATTTGATACTTCGGCTTGGCCATTAGTTTGGGGATGATACGGTGTAGAGATTTTGTGATGCACCCCATATTTAGCCAAGAGAGCCTTCATCATCTTATTGCAAAAGTGGGATCCTTGGTCACTTACCAAGGCTTTAGGAACTCCATACCTACAAAAAATATTAGATTTGAGAAACTTCAAAACAATCTTAGCATCACAAGTTCTAGTAGGAATGGCTTCAATCCACTTTGAAACATAATCAACACCAAGTAATATGTACTCAAAACTAAAGGATGGTGGAAAGGGACCCATGAAGTCAATGCCCCAAACATCAAAAATCTCACAAAATAAAATGGGTTGTTGAGGCATTTCATGTCTCTTACCCCAACTACTAACCTTTTGACATTTCAAGCATGCTTTACAAAATTTATAAGAGTCTTTAAACAAGCTAGGCCAATACAATCCACAATCTAAAACCTTCCTAGCTGTCTTATTTGAGCTAAAATGACCACCACATGCATGAGAGTGACAAAATTCAAGAATAGAAGGCACATCAACATCATCAACACACCTCCTAATCACTTTATCACTACAAATCTTCCACATCAAAGGTGGTTCCCAAATGTAAAATCTAGACTCTCTTTTCAATTTTTCAATGGCAAAACGTGAAGCACAAGGAGGCAAGACTCCACACTCAATATAGTTAGCAAAAGAGGCATACCATGGAGGCTTAGATGAAATGGCACACAATGCCTCATCAGAAATGAATCACAAGGAATAGTAGGGTTAGAGTTTACCATAGTAGCTTTTAAATGAGGTAGTCTAGACAAATGATCCGCTACTTGATTGGTAGAACCACTCCTATCCCTTATCTCCACATCAAATTCTTGCATCAAGATCACCCATCGAATCAAGCGAGGCTTAGAATCTGTCTTCTTAAACAAGTACCTCACAGCAGCATGGTCAGTGTACACAACAACTTTAGAGTTAAGAAGATATGATCTAAATTTATCAAGTGCAAAAACAATAGCAAACAACTCTTTCTCAGTTGTGGTGTAATTAACCTGAGCTGAATCTAGGGTCCTAGATGCATAAGCAATCACATATGATAACTTGCCCTCTCTTTGACCAAGCATAGCTCCCACAGCAAAATTAGAAGCATCACATGACAACTCAAAAGGCAAAGACCAATTTGGGGCTTTAAGAATGGGAGGGGAAATGAGCATGCTTTTCAAAGTGTCAAAACTCCTTTTGCAAGCATCATCAAAAACAAAATCAATATCTTTTTGTAAGAGTTTAGACATAGGCAAAGCAATTTCACTAAACCCCTTTATAAATCTCCTATAAAAGCCTGCATGTCCCAAAAATGATCTCAAATCTTTCAAACAAACAGGATATGGCAAAGAAGCAATCACATCTACTTTGGCCTTATCCACCTCTATGCCATTGGAAGAAATCAAATGGCCTAAAACAATTCCTTTATCTACCATGAAATGGCATTTTTCAAAGTTAAGCACAAGCTTCTTTTCAATGCACCTACCAAGCACTTTATCTAAAGAATGCAAGCATGAATCAAAGGACTCACCATACACAGTAAAATCATCCATAAAGACTTCCATGCAATGTTCAATAAAATCACAAAATATGGACATCATGCATCTTTGAAAAGTACCAGGTGCATTGCAAAGACCAAAAGGCATCCTCCTATAGGCAAATGTACCAAAGGGGCATGTAAAGGTAGTCTTATCTTGGTCACTAGGAGCTATAGGAATCTGAAAATACCCACTAAACCCATCTAGGAAGCAATAATGGGACTTGGAAGCCAATCTCTCAAGCATTTGATCAATAAAAGGCAAAGGAAAATGGTCCTTCCTAGTCACATTATTGAGCTTCCTATAGTCTATGCACACTCTCCAAGCATTTTGAACTCTAGTTGGAACAAGCTCTCCTTTCTCATTTTTTACCACAGTAATCCCCCCTTTCTTAGGTACAACTTGGGTTGGAGACACCCACTCACTGTCAGCTATAGGATAGATGATCCCAGCACTAAGTAGCTTAACAACCTCTTTCTTTACCACATCTAAAATCAATGGGTTAAGTCTCCTTTGTGGTTGCCTAATGGGCTTAGCATTGTCCTCAAGAAAAATTTTATGTGTGCACACAATAGGGTCAATACCAGGAATGTCAGCCAAAGTCCAACCAATAGCATGTATGTTCTTTCTCAACACATCAAGTAATGCATTTTCTTCCTCAAGAGATAAAGAGTTAGAAATTATTACCGGAAGCTTCTCATTCTCAATGAGATATGCATACTTGAGATTGGATGGTAAAGGCTTCAACTCCAAGGTAGGTGGCTCTACACAAGAGGGAATGAGCTTCTTCAAGTCTAATTTGGTGGAATATTCCATGGTACTATCTTGTCTTTTAGGCTTCTCACTTGTTTTTGATTTCTCCTCTTCTTTCTTTACAGCCTCCCCCTTTTCTTGCAACTTGTCCTCAAGTGCTTGGACTTGAGCCACGGCCTCGACATGTGAAAGTGTAGAATTTTCCTCCAATAGCTTGGGAATCCTAAGAACATCAAGCTCGAGTGGAGAAAAACTCATAGATTCGGCCTTAATGGCTTTAGTACCTACAACACAAGAAGATATACCCTTCTCAAGCATTTCAAGATCAAGCATAGGAGATATTTTAAACAAATCATGAGAAGAAGTAGTTGCATCATTCAAGCATGCATCAATCTCTAAACAAATAGGACAACTACATCCATCAATACATGTAGTAGTAACAAGAGACAAATCATCATCAACATGTGAGAAAGAATCAAGCATGTGAGACTCACAAGCATCATGAAGCAATAACTCAATGGAACTTACACCTAACAAAGAATAATCCTCAAAAGGATGTTTCATTGCTTCATATATATTAAAAATAACATGATCCTCTCCACATTTCAAAATCAAACTACCTTTTTCCATGTCAATCAATGTACGGGCAGTCCTCATAAATGGCCTTCCTAAAATCAAAATATCATCCCCACTCCCTTCTTTTGACATATCAAGCACATAGAAATCCACAGGAAATAATAGACCTTTAACACAAACCAACAAGTCTTCTACTACTCCATGTGGTCTTCTAACACTTCTATCCGCTAATTGGCATATCATAGGTGTCTTATGCATGCAATCAAGACTCAAGGCATGATAAATTGAAAGAGGCATAACATTAATGGCTGCACCTAAGTCTATCAATGCATGAGAAAAATGTGTGTTGCCAATCTTGCATGGAATTGTGAAGGAACCGGGGTCCTCACATTTTATAGGGAGTTGAGGCTTCATGATAGCACTCACAGATGAGGGTAATTGTACCCTTGCATTAGGCCTAAATTTTCTTTTATTTGTACAACAATCTTTCAAAAATTTGGCATACTTAGGAAAGTTCTTAACTACATCCATCAAGGGTACATTAACATGAATCTTGTGGAAGAAATCATATACCTCTTGATCAAATTGTCCCTTCACTTGCTTAGGGACCACTTGTGCTTGTGGAAAAGGAAGCTTCTTCATAATCTCTTGACTTTGCTTTCCTTCTTCCTTCCTTGAACTCTCCTTTCTTGTTTCACTTTGCTCGGCCTCTCCCTCTTTTTCCTTACTAAACAACTCGGCCATAGTCCCCTTTTCCACCTTAGATGGTGGTTGCTCACATATGATCTCCTCAATGTTTTCATCCTCATCATCTCTACAAAAAGATGCATCATTAGGAGCAAAAGAAGAACTAGAAACATTAACATCAATTGAAGAATTTAAAGAGGGCTTCTCGGCCTTCCCTTGTCTTTTGTCTTCTTGTACTCTTTCTCCCAACTCCTTGCCACTCCTCAATGTGATAGCATTAAGATTAGCTTTAGGATTAGCAACGGTGTTGGATGGTAATGTAGAGGCTTGAGCATTGGCTGCACTTAATTGGTTAGCAAGCATATTCATTTGAGAAGTAAGGGCATCAATTTTAGAGTTCATGTTCTCACACTTGTTACCCATACTCTCTACCTTGTTCCCTAAGCCATCATACATGTTTTTATACAAAGAGTTCATTTCAATCAACTGCTTACGTAACACATTCACATCATTAGAAGAGTTTGAATTAGAAGAACTCTCAATTGGAACAAGCCTCCTATCACTATAAGAATTAGAAGAAGGTGCAAGAGAATTACCACTTGGATTGTAGCTTTGAGAAGAGCTACCTTGAGACAAATGAGGTGGAGGGTCACGGCCAAAGGTGTTTTGATAGGATCCTCTTTGTTGATTGTCTTGTAAAGCCACATTTGGATTTGAATAGGAGAAATTAGGATGGTCTCTCCATGAAGGGTTGTAAGTATTAGAATAAGCTCCTTGCCCTTGCCTCCCACCATAGGATTGTTTTCCATTGTAGATAGCATTTACTTGTTCAAACTTAATAGGACAATTGCTTTCTACATGCATAGGTGAGTCACAAAAAGTACAAGAATAAGGGACAAGTGCTTGAGAAGTACTTACATTGCTCACTTGAGATATTTGTGGAGCCAACATTCTCCCAATCTTGGCAGCTAGCAAGTCCACATATGAATCATTAAGAACTGAGGAACCTACCATATTCACATTTCTCTTTTCCCTTGTAGAGTATTGAGCACCACTTGAAGCCATCTTGTCAATTAGTTCCAAGCCTTTAAGGAAGTGAGGTCAATCAAGCATCCACCACTAGCGGCATCAATGTTAACTTTGTCTCTTGGAATCAAGCCCTCATAGAAATATTGGACTAAATTCTCACTAGAAATTTGATGGTGTGGGCATTTAGCCAAAAGGCCTTGGAATCTAGTCCAATACTCATAGAGACTCTCATCCTCTCCTTGTTGGACCCCATAGATTTGCTTCCTCAAATTGGTGACCTTGGAATTTGGAAAGAATTTATCTAAGAAGAGTCTTCTTAGCTCGGCCCATGTGCTACTTTCACATAAGAAGGGTAGTTGAAATACCACTCCTTTGCTAAACCTTCAAGAGAAAATACAAAAGCCTTAGCTTGAACATCATCAACATTTACATGCATAGGCTTCATAGTATCACAAACCAATAGGAGAGTATGCAAAAACCTATGGCAATCCTCTCCTGGTAACCCATGAAATTTAGGCAATGCATTAATCAAAGAGGATTTAATTTCAAATTGAACATTAGTAGGAGGAACATATAAGCCATAAGGATTATCATGCCAATTAGGTTGAGTTAATTGCCTAATGCTCCTCTCCTCTCTAGGGTTATGCAAGCCTTCAAATTCATTATTAACATGGCCATCATCATGCAAATTCTCATTCCCATTCCCATGGCCCTCATTATGCACATGCTCATGTCCTAAGATACCTTCCATTGTTGAATTACAAACCAAATGAGAATCAAGAATAGGTTGTGATCTTCTCAATCTAGAAATAGTCCTTTCAATTTCTGGATCTAATTCAACAAAAGAGGTATGTTTTCTTCGGGTCATGCACTAATCAAGCTCAAGAAAATTAAGAACAAAGAACAAGCTAAACTAAAATGCAAATCAACACGAAACAATTCAAAACACACAAAAGCAAGAGAAATAATTTTTTTTTTTTTTTTAATATACTCAATAGCAACAAAATGAAAAAAAAAATAACACCAAACAAGTAGAAAGAGAGTTAGAAATGCTCAATCAAGAAGCTTTGGCAATTCTGGAATTCGCACAGTAGGCTCTCTGGAGACAGTGAACTTGTGAATTTTCTATCAGCAAATCCACATAATAAATTCCCCTGAAAACTTTTATGAGAAACACAAGAGATATACAGGAAAATTATAAAAAACTTTAGATTAAAAATCCTTCCCAATCGTTCCCAGAATTTTTCACAAGTTGGTCCTCAGTCTGGAGAAACAGGATTTCGTCCAGAAGACCTTCAGAGCTTCTAACAAACTTTCAAATAGGAAAATGGAAAAATTGAAGAAAATCCTAAACACAAGAAACAAAGATAAGACAGTGATAAGAAAAATGAAACTGGAATCAATCAATTTGAACGCACAAAGAGGAAGATATGCTAACTCAAAGTTGAAACAGGGTTTTGGAATCCTCTGTAATGGCTCCCTGGACCTTGTTAGATTGTAAAATTTCCACAGGACACTTCCCACGTCCAAAATTGACCAAACCAATTTTAAAGTGAAGCTAAGATATAGAGCTTTCAATGAAATAAATTTCAAGTTCAAATTCCCTCAGACTCATTCCCAGTTAATTTTTCAATTTTAGACAGAGACACTAGAAACAGAGTATTTTCAGCTCTACACCAAACAACGAAAATTGCACTAATTTTTTTTTTCTTTTTTCAAAACAAAAAAAAAAACACTCAAAACACACAAAAAAACACTAAACAAACACAAAAAAAAAATTTTTATAATTTTTCAAAAAAATTTTCCAGGAACACTAAAAATGTAAATTAAGTACTAAACAACCTTAGAATTAAACTTAAACCATTCCCCGGCAACGGCGCCAAAATTTTGATAGGAAATTAGTCGCTTATCCTCAAAATTACACTAAAGCTAACCCTAATGCAATATAGGGCCAACCCTAGGTCATCTCCCAAGGAATGGTTTTAAGTCTAATTGAAAGTTATCTAGTGAAATAAATCAACCAAAGTTTGTAGGAATTTAGTTACCTAGCTAATTATCTAAAACTAATTACCTAATGTGCAAGTAATTAAAATGCTAGTGAAAGTGAGTGAAATGAACTTCCTTTTTACAATAATGGAACCCTAGAGATTAGTTGATTTTGGACTCATTATCTTCTCATGATTAGGCTAAGTTTAGCTTCCCTTTCCTCTTGACTAAAGCTGTCATGACTTAAGAAAATTATCCTAAGCCAATTAACCTAATTAGCTAACCTCCCTAGGTCTTAGATTAAAGTCCCTAGTTCAATTAACCAATTGGTGAAGACATTAGCCAAGTGATTCACTCAAAATCCTCTCTCAACAGCCATGGTCAAACACATAAATTGAGCAACCACAAGATTATGTCAAGCTACTCAACAACACAAGCATTAACACCACAAGATTATGCAATATAACACAAGAAATTCACTAATTGAAAAACACAAGATTATGTGCCAAACAAAGAGTGGCAAAATTCAGTCATGGCTGTCCAAGGAAGAAATTAAATGAAACAATCCTCTCTCTTTACATCAACATCAAATTCAAATTAGAATTTATAAGCTAAGATGATTAAACCCTAGATTAAGGAATCTAACCATCTAGTAAAAAGAGAAGAGGATAGGAAACAAAAGAACTTAGCCAATTTGAAGCTCAAGACTCATCCTCCATCTTCATCTCTCTAGGATTCCACAAAGAAACTTAGCCAATCTTCATCTTCAAGAACCCTAGTGATTGCTTGTGAAGGCCAAACTCCATAGCTCTTGAATGATGGAAATGAGCTTCAATCCTTGTGAAAATGGAAGGGATGGAACGAAAATGAAGAGAGGAGAAGAATGGTATGAGTTTTGTGGAGGTTTGGTGGCTGAAAATGGAGGTTAGGGTGCTGGAAAATGAAGAACAAAAGAGAGAAAATGAAGAACACTATGAACAAGAGAGAGAGAATGTGGAAGATGAATGAGATATGTGTTGGATCCCATTTGGGACTTAAAATGGCGTGCTCCTTGGTGTCTCCCATCAGCTGAAGCTTAATTAAAATAAGGAAAAAGAAATTAAAATGTAAATGGGAGCCTTGTCACACTTGCAAGGTGGCAACTTCCTATTGGTTTGTAGATGATTCCAATGTGTGCCTAATTTCCCATGTGTCATCCACATCATTTTAGCTGATCTAATCCCTCAAAATAATCATAATTCACGTGCAAACCATCAGCCATTGTCCTCAAGGAGTGTTGACCTCAATTGCCCAATTGATGCACAAGTCACATGCCACCTATGTCACATAAATCACATAATTCAATTAAATAGCATATGATATATAAAATCTAATTCATGTCCAGAATTAAATTCATAATTAGAAGGGAGAATTTATTAAATTAACCAAGTTTCAGGCTGCACAAAATTATATAAAAATTTTCACACAAAGGCAAACCAAAAACTAGGACAAACTAAGACACTTAAGAAAGTGTTGACTTTTTTATTTAATTACTCCCAAACTAAAATGAATTTTAAAAATATAATTTCACCATTCATCAACTGGACATAAAATGCACTTTGTCAATTTTTCTTGTACATTTTCTCAAAAGTTCATTTTTTGGACCAAAATGCCCCTAGTGCACTGATCTTAGAAACTTAGGCAAAGTTCCAAATCTAATGCAATGTGTGCACTTGAAGGTGATAAATCATTAATAAAATGGTCCTAATTGACAAATAAAAGTGGGTAAAATGTGTT